>NC_067285.1:80488778-80796591 GCF_020740795.1 Apus apus | reverse complement strand
AAGTTATTAGCCATGTCTGAACTCCCTGAGAAAAAACAAAACATCCAGCTTGTCAGTAATATATATCCACTGTGCTGAGACACAAATGGAACAGCAATGTTCTTTTTCTGTTAGGTTCAAAGATTAGTGTGGGCCAAGTGTCCTGAAAGCCAATCTGTTAAGCTGCAAAATGGCACAGTAAAAATTCTGCAAATTTATGTATAAAAATTCTCTGAAGGTTTTTATTTATTTATTTATTTTAATTTTATTTTTTTCCCCCAGATTGTAGCAATTCTAAGATATCTTCATAACTTACTTAATCAAGCAAAGATCAGGAATGACATATGGGATAGAAAAAGAGAAGATTCATAGCTCTAAGTCTCTCAGTTCCTTGTAATATTCACATCACAGACATGTATCTTGCAAACATCTGTATTTTGCAATTATGGCCCACACAGCACTCAAAATTTGTAGGCAAATAATACTGTACTAGACTAGGATTTTTTTTTGTGAACAAAATCTGTCTTCCTATGAATTCTGCATACTGGATTTTTTTTTCCCATTTTGGCTTTTTTTTTTTTTTTTTAATTTTGGCTCCTTCTCTCTAGACTTCCTTTATTTCCAGCAAGTCACGATCAGATTTTCCCACACATTTCATCACATGGCTCTCTAAATTGATCTACGATTTATTTTTCAGGACAACACGTTTTGAGAAGTTGCAGTCTCCTGTCCATCCTTCCCGGTAATGAGGATGGTGATGCCAACTTAAAATTTTCTGTCTCTTGCTCTGGGTTCTCCATAGATTCAGATGAAAAACAGATCTCTCCTACAGAGAATCCCGCCTCTACACTTCATACTGCTTTATTTTTTTATATTGCCTTATTTATTTGGATATTAATCAAGAGTCACAAAAATAGGAGCCTCCAGCTAAATGCCTACATTTGCGCCCTGGTTCTTAGGACCCTAGTGTTCTAAAATACTGATCTCAATGGGCATTCTTGAGTGTTAATCACTTTTCACATAAAAACTCTACTTCTAAAGGACTTGAATATGGGTTTAAACCCTAAACTCAGGTTGCTATTGTATTTTTAATTTTGCCCTGCCCTATTTTTGCCTCTTCACATTTTTTCTTAAACTAGTACTTAAACTTTAGTGATTTCTGAATTATTCTTATACTATTATCCATTCCCCATTAAAAAAATAAATTCCTGCCCTCTCACAAAAAATGTTTTTATATTCAGTATTCCAGGTTTATTTGTTTTTATGTGAGCCATTTTTCTTTCACACCAGTACAAAAGGAGCTGCCTTTTGACATCTATCTTCTTTCATTCTCAGCTTCATCAATAATAAAACCCATAATATTCTGTATGAATAAAATGTAACAAAAATAAATGGGTTTGTATTTTTTTCCTTTTTTTATATACTCCATTGCATCATTCAGTTCTAAACAAAAAACAATATTGATCCAAAGATTTTTATGTTAAGTGGCTGAAGTCTCACAGAATAATTAGACAAAGAATGAAAACACAGGTTTGTACGAAACTTGTAAAATGAATTTGCAACATTGACTTAATTTGCACATATATTTTCATAATAGTAGAGTTTTCTTTGGGAACATACAAGTCTCCTAACTATCTTCCTGCTGCATTGCTGAAATAGAGCAAAGGAGAGTTAGACTCTGTAAATGTTTCAGAATGTTGTACTTGTGCATTGAAGTATTTAGCACATGAAGAAAGCAGATACAGGAAACTTACCTGCAAATGTAAAGATGGAATTGAGTTAGTGTGAGCTGGCTGCCTTGCTGGGATTTGTTAGTTGTATTTTGGCAGAGCATATATAAAAATATTTTTCTTTTTTTTACATTAAGGAAAATTTTGGATGTGTTCAAGTTTGACAGTGTCCCTTAAGCTTCCTTATTAAAGTTATTTATCTGTTTATTTCATCTAATTCAGAAAGTAGAATTTTGAGTTCCTACATAATTTAAGGGAACTCTGGAAAGTCACATTTAAAAATGCTTGGAACCAGGATAAATGCATAATATTTAAAATTGTTAACTGCATTAATGCAACTAAGCTACTGCTTATTTTGCTTTTCCATCTTCCGTTATGCTCAGTTCTGTCATTTCTATTGTAGGCATAAATAAACTGGCCTACCAATAAATCCTCTATTTTCATTCTCAGAATATCCACTGCAATAGATGCTGATTCATGAGCTGTTTCTTGGCCATTCATATGTAATTTTTTACCTAGTTGGTCCATTTTATCTCCAACTCTGAGTGTAATTTTTTTATAACCTGATATACTTTTAAAGGATGAAAAATACCTTTTCCTGTAAACCAAAAAAGCAATAAAGTATGTAACATCTGTAAAATGATTCAAAAGAACTTACTCCCCTAGAGGTGTACCTCCCATAATTTGCCAACAATCAATGACAAGAGGAAAATAGGAAAGAGATGGGCAGCTTTCTGTTCCTGGCGACCCCAAAGTCTGGGATATGCTCAGGCAGACCTTAATAATTGTAGGGATTTAGACTGATATCCAAGGACAAAGGCAACAGGACTGATCTGTCTGAAGCACACAGGACTTTCTTTACAATAGGAACTATGTACGAAAATGGGAAAAAAAAACAACAAGCAAAAAAGAAAAAGCCCTTCATAACCTGTAAGTGAAAACTTCATTCTTCAGCTTGGATGACACAAAATCCATGAGCACAACGTTTATTAAAGAGGAAAGTACTATTCCTGCACAGATGAAAATCTAAGTTATTTAATCCTATCAAGTTTTGCCCCAATAATGACTCAGCAGCTCTCCTGGTTATATGCAAGCAGAATTAAATGATCAGTTATTAGAAACAGTATGGAAAATTAGAACCACAAATAAGATGGAAGGATATGCTTGAAATACCGCTGCATACAAATCTCACCCACCTTTCACTGTGAAAATACTGTTAATAGAATATACCTAGCAAGTCTACAGCTATTCCCATATCAAGCAAAACAGTAACTGCTCTGAACAGTGCTATCAATGAACTGGTGAGCAATGCTGGCAAAGAACTGCCCTTCCCTTTAGAATTTCCAGTGGAGTTTGAATTTGCATTCATATATTTATATATATATATGCACACACAACACATATAAAACATATATATAAAAGATAGAGTGCATGCTTTCTCAGATATTTTGAGGCAAATCTAGATGCTAAATCTACCAGAAGGAAACTACCTAGGTGTAACATATTTCTTAAAAATAGAGTGCAATATACTGTTTAACAATACCAATATATCTGTGAACAAGGAGGAAGGGAGAGAACTGTCCTCAGACTATAAGGAAACCAAGCTTGCTTCAAAAACTCAAGTAATTTTGTCATGTCTGCACAATACCTGTGACATGGGAAAGGAACTATGATCTATTAGGTCCGTTTCAGGGCTGCTCAATCTTGTCTTTCAAAAAATGATGGGCTTACTATTACAATCCTCTAACATATTTGTGTATGTATCTGGCTAGTGCTTTGCTTCTTTATACCCTCCTGACATTTCAAGAGTTCTCAGCCAGATCTTATGAATGCTCTCCACTAAAAATAACTGCTGACATTTGCAAGTGGCATGCACTAATCACATTCAGAATAGGATTTTTTACATCCACTTATTTTTGTTTTCTATTTTTTGTAAACCTTGGCTCTGGTTGTTAAAAAAAAATCAACAGTGTCAACTACATTCCATAACTGCATTAAAACAAATGAAGCTGTTATAAGGAAAATATTTTGACACTAATATATTACATGGGGTTTTGCTTGCCTATCCATTTTTCAGCAAGGGAAAGCATCATTATATGAAGAACTCAATTTCTAAGGGAGAGAATCATGCACATTGAGTAACACAAACCTGGCTCCTCCTGAAAGATGGCCTCATCTCTCCATCAAAGGGGAATAGCTGCTTATAAATTTATTTACTACATTAACCATTTAATCTTCACCCTATGGCTTCAGAAGACCTTCATGCTTAGTTGCCTCATGAACTGATGGCGTCATAGAGAGCGATGCTGCCATAGGAGCTCTGTCCATGGCTCTAATCTATTGTCAACAGCCAGGAAGCAGGAAGAGTATTTTCCCGTTAAACCCAAAATGGTTTTAGTTTGGCTTGGTTTAGATCTTTTTGTCTTACAATGTCATAAAAGGAACTTTTTAAAAAAAATACTTTAATTGCTTTTGAAGTCTATGGCTGCTAATTATTCACTAGGAGGCTGAGGCCCGTGCTCACTACAAATAAAATTCCAGTTTGCTTCCAGAAGTGTGAATTTTCATGCACTCTCCTGGTGGATCCTGGCTCTTCAAGTCAGAGATGTGAAGTATTTGCTAAACATAAGGCCCAGTTTGTACATTATTTACCTGCCACAGAGGACAAAAAGGGAGTGTTTGTATCTCCAAAAACTTGGCTGAAGACACTATGCATTTGCTGAGGGATTTTCCAGTGGGAATCCTGTAACTCCCTACACAAGCCTCATTTAATGTCTGGTACAGTGAGCTACTGAACTTCTAACCTGCTGTTTTGAGCGATCTCTGTTTTCATCTCAGTATATCTTAATCAGTGTTTCAGTCACAAATATTATAAACAAGATTCAGAAATACTGTATGTAAAAACTTAAACACTGAAATTAAAAAATCATGAGGATGTTTCTATAAATGTTTGAACAAACCTGAATATCATTTTAAAAGAAAAGCTACACTTCTTTCCTTGAAAAGACCTTTTAATTCTCCTTTAATCACATGATGAAACTCAGAAACCAGAGGTCATATAACTGCACCAATACTAAGGTGAACAGGAAAGACATCCCAGTGTCATGAAACAGGGAAGCTGTCAGACTCTGGTGGGGTACATTTAGTCAAAGACGCAATGACTACTCTGTTGAAGTAATGACCAACTGCCTCTCTTAGGCCAGAAGGAGTGGCAGCATACATGAACTACAGGTTATATATGAAAAAGATAGAAATATTTTACCCCTTTTCCTTCAGCCTGTTATGCTGGTTCCTGCATGGTTCCATCCCTGCTGTGGCACTTGGCTGTCTAATATTTTATTGAAGGCATGCAATTTACAGTACATACTCAGAAGAGCTGAAAACTGATTGATAATGATGATAAAGGTGTTTTCCTTTTTTTTTTTTAATTTAACCAGATGACTACAGAACACATGAAAAAAAGAATGTCAACATTTGTTGCATTCTTCTTAGAAATATCTTCTCTTTGCCATATTAAACAAAAAAGAAACCTTATCATTACCTTTGCCTTAAGTTAAGAGCTCCTGAATCATAATTTCGCATTCACTGCAGAATACACATAAATTATCAGTTCTGAAAAGGTGAATAAATAAGCCCATTCTCTAAAAGAGATATTTTTGCAAGCTCAGGATCAGAGCATCCCAATGGGTAGGAAATCAAGTAAGTGAGCCAGGAGACCTGCATGGTTAAACAAGGAACTGCTGGGCAAACTCACATGGAAAAAGAGAATCTCTGGATCATGGAAGGAGGGGCTGGCCACTTGGGAAGAATATAGGACTGTTGTCAGAGGATGTAGGGAGGAAATTAGGAAAGCTAAGACTTCCTTGGAACTAAACCTTGCTAGTGAAGTAAAAGACAATAGAAAGGGCTTCTTCAAATACATTGCAGACAAAACTAACACTAGAGGCAATATAGGCCCACTGCTGAATGAGGTGGGTGTCCTGGTGACAGAGGATAGAAAGAAGGTAGAGGTGCTGAATGCCTTCTTTGCCTCTGTCTTTACTGCTGCAGACTCTCCCCAGGAGCCCCAGATCCCTAAAGCCCCAGAAGAAGTCAGGATGAAGGAAGAGTTTGCTTTGGTAGATGAGGATTGGGTTAGGGATCAGTTAAGCAACCTGGACATCCATAAATTGATGGGTCCGGATGGAATACACCCATGGGTGCAGAGGGAGCTGGCGGGGGTCATTGCTAGGCCACTCTCCATCATCTTTGGTATGTTGTGGACAACAGGAGAGGTGCCTGAGGACTGGAGGATAGCAAATGCCACTCCAGTCTACAAGGGCAAGAAGGAGGACCCAGGTAATTACAGACCAGTCAGCCTCACCTCCATTCCTGGAAAGGTAATGGAACAACTTGTTCTTGGCACTATCTCTAGGCATATCAAGGATGAGGGGGTCATTAAGAGCAGTCAACATGGTTTTACCAAGGGGAAGTCATGTTTGACCAAACTTACAGCCCTCTATGAGGAAGTAACTAGGTGGATAGATGATGGTAGAGCGGTAGATGTGGTTTATCTTGATTTCAGTAAAGCATTTGATGCTGTCTCCCACAGCATCCTGGTAGATAAACAGAGGAAGTGTGGTCTTCATGGTCAAGTAGTGAGGTGGATCACGAACTGGTTGAAAGGAAGAAGTCAGAGAGTTGTGGTCAATGGGACAAAACTTAGTTGGAGGTCTGTGACTAGTGGAGTCCCTCAGGGGTCAGTACTGGGACCGGTGCTGTTCAATATTTTCATCAACGACCTGGATGAGGGAACAGACTGTGCCCTCAGCAAGTTTGCTGATGACACTAAATTGGGAGGTGTGGCTGACATACCAGAGGGTTGTGCTGCCATTCAGTGAGACTTGGACAGGGAGAAACTTGAGGAAATACAACAAGGACAAGTGTAGAGTCTTGCATCTGGGGAAGGACAACCGCATGTACCAGTAGAGGCTGGGGGCTGACCTGCTGGAGAGCAGTGTAGGAGAAAGGGACCTGGGGGTCCTGGTGGACAGGAGGATGACCATGAGCCAGCAATGTGCCCTTGTGGCCAAGAAGGCCAATGGCATCCTGGGGTGTATTAGAAAGGGTGTGGTTAGTCGGTCAAGGGAGGTTCTCCTCCCCCTCTATTCTGCACTGGTGAGGACACATCTGGAATTGTGTCCAGTTCTGGGCCCCTCAGTTCAAGGACAGGGAACTGCTTGAAAGAGTCCAGCACAGAGCCACAAAGATGATTAAGGGAGTGGAACATCTCCCTTATGAGGAAAGGCTGAGGGAGCTGGGTCTCTTTAGCTTGGAGAAGGGGAGACTGAGGGGTGACCTCATCAATTTTTACAAATATATTAAGGGCAAGTGTCTGGAGGACAGAGCCAGGCTTTTTACAGTGATGTCTAGTGACAGGACTAGGGGCAATGGGTACAAAATGGAACATAGGAGGTTCCACGTAAACATCAGAAAAAACTTCTTTCCTGTGAGAGTGACAGAGCACTGGAACAGGCTGCCCAGGGAGGTTGTGGAGTCTTCTTTGCTGGAGACATTTAAAACCCGCCTGGACATGTTCCTGTGTGATGTACTCTAGGTGATCCTGCTCTGGCAGGGGGGTTGGACTAGATGATCTTTCAAGGTCCCTTCCAAGCCCTAAGATTCTGTTTCTGTGATATTTTTCCAGGTGATTCATACACTTCACCCAGGTTCCTCCTACCTGAATTTAGGATACAGACCTCCCTTCCAAGCTGTAGTACTTCAAGAGAAAAGATACAGCCTGCTCAATCATGTAAGATCTCTCATTGCTCTCTGTTATTTGAAATTATAAAGAGCTAATATAAAAAAAGAAATCTGTCACAAAGAATTAAGATGGAGGTGAAGATTTTAGTGTAGTCTGGGACATAAGAGATATAATTTCATTTTTCAATCAGTGCTGTCTGTTCCATACCAACAAAGTTTCATATAAACGTAGCTGAAATACAAAGCACTTTCAGTTGAGTTCAAACTGGAAGAATCTTCTTGATGGAACTTATCTCAAAAACATTTGAAGTCCAAAGTGTCTATGCAAAACCATTAATCTCAGAATTAATCTCTATCCTAGAGACAGGCTGCAATTTACAGTTCTCTGTGACAGGAAAATCACTGGTAGAGCCCTGTCATTTAACCCCAATGATTTCTTTGGTAAGCATGGAAAAAAAGGTTTTCATACTGCCCTGTCATAGAAGGGCTATGGAATATGTCAGTGCTGTATAACTTTACATAAAAATTAGAGCAATGTCCAGGTATTTCAGTAATGAAAAAAGATCAATAAGGTGGGCTTTCAGATCAGTGTCATTGATTTTTGCTACATGAAGCAAGAGAGCTTTTGCATTTTTAGGGGAAAATACATGGGAAAAAAATGTTTTTCATGTTCATTGGGGTTTTGTTGTACATACTTTAAATATAAGATGGAGCTCTCTAGCTTTGTGTAAGCCCACAGCTAGGTTTCAGTCTCCACTTACCTAATGGTGCACATCTGCTGGCAGTAAAGGACACCAGAGCTACGGTCACACTTATCTGCCCAATACCCACAAATCTTGTCAAAATTCTGAAGGGCTCATCTGGCTAAAATATGGATTATGCTTATTTAAAGAGGACACTCTCATTGTATTTACAGTTTATGTGTCTCCATGTTTAATATGTGTTTTACTGTTAGAAATAAAATTCTATGTAACCTACAGCCTATCTCAGAGTTTACAGGCATTTCCAACATGTTTTCTCTATTTTTTCAATTGTCTTCATACACATCTATTTAAAAACTGTTTAGTAAAATAAAAAAAAAACAAAACCAAACTGATATTATAGTTTAACACTTTGTGCCTGGAACGTTACATTTTCATATGTCATATTCTCCACTGCCATCATTGCAACCTTTCTGTGCAGTCTGCAAATTAATTATGTTCACATTATGTACAACTCTTTGTGTAAAACTGTGTTCCTGGAAAACTATCTAACATATCACTGCTGGATGGTGGAAAACAGGAATGCCAGAGAGACACACATGGAGTTGCCCAAAAGTCACCTCATGCTTCCTAACTTTACTTGCCCTTATCTTCCTGCAGAAAGACTTTGCGCAGTTGTAGGGGATATATTGGAAAGTTATAGGATTTTACTTTCTTTGTAGGTCAGAACTGGCAGCGACTTACCAATAAAAAAAAACTCAGGGGAAAAAAAAGAAGCCATTTCTGTGTGTTCAGGAATCTGTGCATCCTGGCCTCAGAAGTGGCTGTAGCTACAGCCAATCCAAAGGGACAAACTGAATGTGCCCTAAAAACCATGCACTTCTCACTCAAGTAACAACTGGTGAAAGGATTGAGGACTAAATGAAGGTAATGGAGGAAGAAGTGACCTTTAGCTATACTCCTCAATGTCTGCAGCTTTCAAAGATATGCTTTGATTTTTCTTTTTTACTACCCACAGACATTCACAATCACAGGCCCAGCCATCAACCCACCAGTACCTGCATTTGCTGCATCAACACCCTTAAAAATCCTAATGGACTACAAGATTCACCCCTTTTGTAGAAATTTGTGTCTGCTCAGATGCCAGTAAAAATTAAATAGATAGATTCAGATTTAAACAAATGAAGTGCTGCCGACATACTCACAAATGTCAGTATGGTTTGAATCAATCTGTAACAATTCCATTACTTCTCTTGTAGGTCAGGGGGACACATATGGCAATGATCTTTAGGAATGATGTTTAGATACTCCAAAATCTATGAACTCTGTCCCAGCTATGAGTCTAAAAACAGATGAAGGACTTTATCCAAAACCCATGAAAGCAACAGTGGCACCAGTTGGGGGAACGTAGACAATATAGCTGTGAATGGTGCATCTGGGTTTGGTAGACAGAGCAAACAATTTGAAGGCACACTAGAAAAGAAATAACATACATTTTGTAGGCACATTTTTAAACCACAGTATCAGCGATAAGCACATAAACCCCCTCCAATTATGAATTCATTTGCATTTGCTTATTCAAAATTAGTTATCCTTGATGAGTGATACTGTGGCATTTTATGCTGGTTTTGAGCTGTGTTAAACTATCAATTGCTGGCTTAGTCATAAAGATAGCTAACTACTAAGTTAGAAAATAACCATCAGCACTGTGCAGCAGGCAGGATGTAAATACCCTTAAATCAGAAAAATATCAGAAAAATATTTTTTCATTTGTAAACAAATCAGTTTTCATAACACACTGCTCAGCACTTTGTCATGTTCCATGAGCTTTGTACAATGTACACAAGTCATATAAACTCAATTTGTCACACCCTGCTAAAACCCAGTATTCTCTTCAAAAATTAAGAGCTGAAGTTTGCATATTAGAGGGTCTGACAGCACTCGTTAAATTACATGGCTTACAGAAAGTAGATATTAGCATTTCAGTGCACTGGTTGATACCTCAACTTTGATTACCAACGCCTCGACATATTCCAGTCCTGAACCTTCTCTATGAGAAAGCACTTAGTTTTACTGAACTCGTGACAGAGTGTGCACTGACTTACTAAGCTGGACAAATGCCCATTAGGACTAGGGCCTCTAAATTATTTTTGGTTTTGTATCTTGTAAATCCTGAGTTCTATCCTTCCATTTTCCACAGCTTCAGGTTTTCTGTGTGCATGAAATTCCCCACCTTAACCTTACATTATTCTGTCCTTCTGCTGTTCACTGACAGTCTCTGAGGTTTGGGCTTTATTCTCCTTCAGGATTCATTCCTCTTCTAAATACTCATCATCCATTGCATTCTATAAAGAGAGTTCCCAGCAGTAGTTTTTAAAATAAAAGATAAAATGTTCAGTATCTGAACATTTAAGGCTCTAGTGTCAGTACCTGGAATGCCTCCTGTTGACAATGATGGTTATCACTGGGGGCAACTGAAATCTGTTCATTCTGAACTGTCTTCAGAAATCAGCCTTATCTGATTGTTCTTTCAGATCAAAAGAAATAGGAAGACAAAGTAAGCTGTGCATATTCTTTCACTTTGCACTTTGTTGTTAAAAAAGAAGGAATCCCACTAGGATTCATAAACCACTTTTAGATATCTCTAATCTTTGCTACAGATTTTTATTTTTTTTCCATTTACTGCCACCTTACTTAATAGACTTCAGTATTTTAACAACATAGAGAAGCACTGTTAGGAATTATTGTGAAAAACATATAACAAAATAAAGATAGACAAAAAAGCATGTATTGCTTGAAGGGAAATGACATGCAATTCTCAGAATTTGCAGCTGAGATTAGACTTTTTCTTTTCCACATAATAGACATGTACTCAATAATAGGAATACTTCCAAGGTCTCCAAAATAACACCTGGAGCTCCTGGACTTGGGCACAGTTACCACAGCTTTTAGATATTTGTGGAAAGTAGCTTGCTTGCATTGCCTCTTACATCAGGTTAAGTCTCAGTGACCATATACATTACTACCTTTTTTAGTTGTGTAGTGAGCAGACTAGAGGAACACAATCCTTCACTTTCCAATTAAATTTTTTTTTTTGGGGGGGGGGTGGAGGAGAAGGGCATAGTTAACATTGTTACTGACAAAAGGGATGTGAAATACCATGTATCAAAATTTCACTGAAAATACCGAATTGGAATCAGACTGTGTACGGTACAGCTCAGGCCTCACATTCAGCTTCACATGTGCTGGAGTCGCAATTTTTTGGAGACTTTCCTAAAACTCAGTAGAACCCTGTTAAGGATCCCTATTTTGACATGAACAGCAGTGCCAACGTGATTGATAATAAGTGAATAAATGAAGCATTTATGGCCTCTGACACAGCTATTATCAAGTGAACTAAAATTTTAACATGAAGCCTGTATCTTACATGTTTTCTACACCTGGATTTTGGTTCTTACTATTAACTTATACACTGCTGAACAATTCTTGGGAAGTCTATGTGTAACAAATCAGTTCCCTGTTTTCTAAGAAGTTCCATCTGGTTGACTTGTAGCATTCAAATGATCTGTCCATGTTTTGTTTTGTTTTGTTTTCCATTGAAGGACAATCAGAACAATGGCCATCTTACTGAGACCCATATGGCTTCCATTCACCTTCCTGCCCCTCTTACTATAATGTTAAAATTAGTTTTGTGAACAAAATAATTGGTACAGTAGCCTCAAGCATACTGAGGCAGTGCACAGCCCCTTCTTGGTATCTGTTAGATGCTAGAGAAAAGGATATCAATGACAACTGAACCTCAGACCAGTTTTCTAGCAACTCAGAAGTGTATCATGCATGGAAACATCCCTTTCTATTGCTATTAACTGAAGGAAGTATCTCGAACCTCTTCAAAGCTCCATCAAAGTATATCTGGAGGTCTCGGTTTCAGGAAACTCCATCCTGTTCTAGAGAGATCATTAAGCCCTACCCCAAACCAGCAAAAATACCAAAGCTGCTTCTTATTTTACATAAAACATGCAGAAATCTCAATGTTTAAACACAAAGGCAGAATTGTGAAAAAAAATCAATTAAGTTCTTTGTTCTTCAGGAAAAATTCTCACTGACAAATTGAGTTATACTAGCTTCTGGTTCAGCTTCAAGTACCACCTTCAGGCTGTTTTGGTTTCTATGCTTCCTGATTTATATCCCTCGGGCTATTCAGGTTAGATGGATTCAGTGGACTAAATATAAAAATCACAGTACAAAAATCTATCACAAATTAGCCTTAAAAAGTAGTTCAAAGAAGCATAACAAACCACAGGAAAGGGTTTTTAGCTTTTTGAAGGAAAATAAAATAGTTTTTGAAACAACAGCTCAGTAGCTCAAAAATAATTGAGTATCTTAAAATAATGGCTGCAATACTTGTGGCAACTCAAAGCATCAGCTGGACTACTTTTAGACATGTTTTGACCATGCTGCAAAAATGAAACTGGCTGTCAACATTATTTAACATTTTGCTTAAGCAAACAACAAAGCCTTCAATTTTTTCCTTCTTTTTTGGCATGCAAGTAATAAACAGTATGAGCAAAAGCAAAAACCAACAACAACAAAACAAGAAACAAAGAGAAAGAAAAGAGGAGACTTATTAAAGAAAAAATCCCGACTCTTCTTTATCTAATGAACTTCTCAAAACACCCACACCCTAGTTAATTCAGCTGTATTCACAATATGTGACAAAACTCCACATCTATTTAATTGCAAACATTTTTTTCTGGAAAAAGAACTTGGTTTTCTACATAGTAAGTAAAACCTGACTATTCTACTATCTAGTTAGTATAAAATTTTTACAGGCCAGCAATGATAGTATCTTCTAGAATTTATCACCTGTGATACTTACTCTCTGATTTTGGATTGAACATCTCTGTTAATATCACTAAATTGTAGAACTAAGAGTGAGTTTTACCAAACAGTAAGGGGTCCTAAAAGACTGTTCTGAAAATCCTGGATTGCACCAATATAGAACCTTCCTAGGCACAGTGTTTGCCCCATTGCTCTGTACTCTGAAATGCAATCTATGATTTTATCTGTTATCTCTGCAAATAGCTCTGGCCTCTTCTGATTAGAAGTATGATGTTGATTGTGATAATAACAGACTAAAATATTACAGCTTTAATGTCTTTCTTGGCTTGAAAGGTTGAATTAATAAATTAATACAGCTCACAGAGAGATTTTAAACAGGGGCTGTACACTGGGCCTCCACTGAATTCCTTATGACTAAGAACGTTAAAGAAATTTCCTTTGCTAAGCCTAGCAGACAACAGTGGAATTTTTCCAGGATAGGAACCCTGCCCCCAGTAGCACTTACAAAGTTCACTGGGCCAAACAGTGATCCTTCCTCCTTATGCCATTTTGTGGCAATACTGACGGGTTGGTCACATTTTTCAGGACACTTGATGCTTGACTAGTGTACCAACCTTAGGAGTCATGTGGAAACACTACCTATTGATGGCCTCAGGTATAACGATGTAGAAGAACAGAGGAGTTTAATTAGCTGCATTACCAAAAAACCCAGAAAAAACAAAGCACAGAATAACTGCATCTATCCAATCCTAGTTTTGTGGAAGAAACGTACAGTCCATCTTCCATACGATTATTTGTGAGATAGGTATGTGAGCAGTTACTTAACATAGTGAGATGCAAGATACAATGGTCTGTTCTTATGCAGAGGTCGTAAATAATTTTATAAATTAGCTTTTGGAAATAAATACTGAGTGTACCTTAGTACTAGGATGTATGTCTGCATGAACATTAATAATAACTGGAAAGATCTATTACTTTATTCATTGATCTTGATTATTGCTGTCCCTTTGGGCTCTGAATTGTTCCTTTTAGTGAGAAGGTATTCAGTGCAGTAAGGTACAGGTGAATAAGTGAAAGCTGCAGTAGTGGAAGTTTAAATTTCTAAAATCAAACTGGTAGAATTACTGGATTCCCTTGGCCTCTAAGGGCTAAATGGGCAATGGAAGATAAACACCTCACACTGGTACATGCTAGTTTCAACTCACAAGTCTTATCCAGGGATCCATTTGTGCTTCTACATAAAAGCATATTCAAACACCAGTAGGTATAAATACTACGAAAACAGCCTTTCAGTTTCTCTCTCACAGGCACACTACAAAACACACATTCATGTTGGCTGTTTTAGTTTAAATGCTTAGTCCAGTGTAAAGGAGGAGCACCTTTCAAATAGCCAAAGATAATCTGAAGAACTGCCCCACTGCCCCAGATTTGACGTTTTAATAGACTAGCTTTGATACATCCCTTCCAAAGCTGAAAACAGACTAAATTAAATGCTAAAAAAGAAAAGAAGTAGCAACAGTGTATTTCAGTAGCATAGACATAGCCTTTGTATATGTGTTGCAACAAACAGCCAACCAATAAACATTATTAGGCACTCAACTGAATACCAAAATTATGTATGTAACCTAGAATAAATTATACACACCTACAATCCCCTACAGGTAGTTTTTTATTCTAAAATGAGCATAATGTAATCTCATACCTCTCAGTCACAAACCACATTTGATTAAAACTAAAATAAAAAACCCCAAACATATCTGTAAATATATTTAAAATTAAAATGGTATTCTTGACATTTTTACTGCTTATTTCTCTTATGCTCATAATGAACATAAAGTAAGATTAACTCTTCTGATTTTGCTAGGAAAATCACATCCAGAATCTAAAAAGCTTTGTCATTGAAAGCTACTACACATACCAGTGCAAATCATAAGCTATGTTGTGAAAATAGATCAATAAAGAAAACTCAACACTGCATAGAGGAAGTACATGGAAAACTTCCATTCCTTTTAGACCTTTGTTTCAGTATTAATTAATCCTTAAAAGATAAATTAAATATAGGGCTTTATTAACCCCTTCACAAGGTAAGATAAGTCCTGGAGAGGGCTAATGAAGGAAGTCACTGTGGTCAGTTGTGTTATATGGAACTGCAAGTATCTGCTTTTACATAATACCTCTTATGTTCCCAGTTCCACGAGTGAGATATCCTGCTCCTCCCTACTTACAGTGTTGCTTTGTCAGACTCAAGAAAAACCTGTATTACTCAGCAATTACAGAACACATTTAAATTAAATACAGTCACATAGCTAGGGATCAAGAGACGGATAAAAGCCAGTAAAAAAGTCTGATAATGAAGACTCTAGTGACTAAGTGATACAATATCTAAAGCCTTTTCCAGGTTATTGAGATTTTTATTCTTTCACGTGGAGATGGAGCAAGGAAGAAGAGGGGGGAAGGGGGGTGGGGGGCAAAGAAGAATCTGTGGTCTGTAAATGATCAGCACAAAAAATAAATTATGGTCAAGTGACTGAACTTTTCTGATGTGTAAATTGAATCATCCCCACACGCTGGTGTTTTATAATTAAAAGACCCTTTTCACTGCGGGAAATTTTACTGAATTTTGTATTAAAAGAAGAAACAAACCATCAATCAGGAGGAGGTAGGGGAACTCAAAGAGCTTAACCCATTAAACCTGAAGAGTGTAGTTGAATTCTGAATGACTTGCTCTAGGAAACTGTACCTCTTTTAAGGCAGGATACTGTACAAACATTAATGAGCAGATCATGTATCTGATCACTGTTCTAAAATCTTTTGTAGTCATACAGAAGAACACACTTTCCATTTGGTGTCAGAGGATGCAGAATATGCTTCTAAATGAACCCTTTTTGTGAGGTTCACAGGCTTTAAATTACTTGACTTTGGATACCATTGAGAAAAATCGCTGAGCTAAAACCAAAGGAAAAAAACCCACCAACCCAGATATTTGGTTCAATTCAGTACAGCTGCCATGTAAGTTCTGATCAGAGAGATTAAGGTTTGCTTCACAGCCAGATTGCTGCTAAATACAAACAATTCCAAGCGGGCACCAATATCTACCTTTTCAGAGCTCTGGTGCCTTATGTGCTTTCAGGTGAATTAAGCTCATGGCTACAAATGACATTTGCAAATGATTAATCTAAAGAGGGGCATAATTAAAAATCATCACAATATGGCATATGTAGGCAACAGTAGTTTCATGTGGAAACTTGAGAACTCTCACAAGAGATTTAATAACTCATTTTGAGATTTCCATTTTTTATTCAATTATGTTCAATTCTTGATAAGCCTGATAATGGTAGAGAATTTATCCCCCTGGATCTTCCTTCTTGGACAAAACACATACATCTTGTAAAGGTAGCACTACATTAATTTATCCCATTTTATATTTTGACCTACACTTTTATTGACACAACAGTAAATTTGATATAGGAGCATAAATTATTGATAATGGATAAGTCAGTAGAACATTGTATACTGACCACATACTGGCCTACTGTAATTCTGTATTTTGCTCTGTCAGTTAAAAAATTGTATGTCATTTAAACAGCAACAATGTAATATATAGGTCCAGCCAGAGCTGTAGGATGTTTCATCTTACCTTCAGTTTTCCACGTGGTGTAATGCCTGTGGGTCTCGATAATCCAGGAACCTGCAATAAGAACAGATTATGAAGAATTTGGTCATCAAACGTATTTTTATTTATAAAATGTTTAATTATGATTTCAAAATACCTGCTACTGGACTGACATGTTACTACACTGTAAAATGCAATTTTGTTTGAACCATATCCAAGTGTTGATTGTATGTTGAATGCTAAACATAAAAACGGCATTTTGGAGATCCATGTTCATTGTACCTCATTTACATTTGGTTCTTTCAGGTCATACATGAAAAGTTTTTTTTCTACTACTGTGGAAAACTGATCACATGTCCTGAGAATTTAATATAAAATTTAAGAGAAAGGTTTTCCTAGCTTTAGCACAGATATGAATTTTCAATGGCAACTTAGCAATTTTATTGATTGCACAGCCAATCTATCCAACAACAACAAACATAAAACATATGGAAAAGATGATTATTTTTAAAGAAAAATAAACCTAATGGCACCTAGAATATACACAAAGAGCTATATTCAGACAATATTTTTCTTACGTATTACAAGTTTACAGTGTTCTGAAGTTAACAGGAAAATTATTTTAATAATCAGAAATTTGTGAGCATTTAACATACAAAGATTGAACATTAATAAATTAAATGGATACGTTGAATAAAGACCTTGCCAATAACAACAGAATCTGAAAATCATGTTTCATTCTTATCTTTCTTACATTCCAATTATGTCCACATTGAACTGTCTGCCAAAAAGGGAAGGAAAAAATAGTACATTGTGTCTTGAATTGCACAACAATTTTTTGTTTCTAGAACTCCTCCTTAAACAAGAATCCAAACAGTCTACAGATTTTTTTTTCTCTGAGCTTTTAGCAATGCTGTCATTTTGAAAAGGATAAATAATAACTTATGACAATGGATCAAAGGATCAAGTGTGAAAAAATGTACACTTCCTATACCTATGTAAATTTTTTTTGCCATGACAAAATGTTTTCATTTCATTATGCTTTCAGCATTTTAAAATTGTAGCATGAAAGAGCATTTCACCAGCAATTTTAAATTTTTTTTTCAAGGAAAATAGGTATAGTGCAAAAGGTTGGGATTTTCTGGATTTTTTAATTTTTTTTTTTTTAAAAGGTAGATGTTGGACTGACTGATCAAAGAAGGGGTATCAATATGATCCAAGTAATAGTAGTGCACTTGTTTAGGTTGCGATAAAAATAGTTCCTAGCTGTGTAATCAGAACATCTGCACCAAAGATCTCAACACAGCCTGCTTCAGCAATTCTGAACCCTAGACAGCAAAGGAGAAATAAAAAAAAAACAAAAAGAAGGAATTCTTATTATTCTGTTTCCTTCAGTATTTCCTATTTCTAGATTTAGGTGACCTTGTGCTCAAAATTCTTCCCTTTATGATTACATTTCTAGGTGACTAACTGTCCTGATTCACTTAACTCATATTTCTGAAGATATTCCTAGCATTGCACACTAAAAAGTCAAGCTCAGTGACACTCACTGCCAACATATTTAACTCCCTTTGATGCTCTGATCTTCATTTACTGGAGCATGATCAAAGAGTGCTGCCCTCAGAACCCTTGGAAGGAAAACCAAATATAGCAGCCAGTTAAAGGCCAACAAATAGCAATGGAGACTCATCCCAGATCAGCTCTTCCTGAGCTGTAGAATTTTTCAGTTTTGCTGGAATCAGTCTGATTAATCACACTTCTGGTTTTAACAGGAAACATACAGATATGTTTTATAATTTAAAATTGAGGTGTTAATCTATAGTAGTTCAGCTCACATACAAACTCTCACAAGACACCTGGGACAATAATCCCATCATCTTGAAAGGCACTGCTGTGTAAAAAAAGGAAGAGGAAGTTGTTGTTATCAGAATGTGTGATTGCCAGTCTTCAAGAAAATCATAGAATCGTAGAATTATAGAATGGTTAAGGTTGGAAGGGACCTTAAAGATTATCAACCTCCCTGCTATGAGCAGTGACACCTCACACTAGACCAGGCTGCACAAAGCCTCATCCAACCTGACCGTAAACACCTCCAGGGAGGGGGCTTCCACAACCTCCCTAGGCAATCTATTCCAGCACCTTACTACCCTGAATTTCTTCCTGATGTCTAACCTAAATCTATTCTCTTTCAGTTTAAAACCATTACCCCTTGTCCTATCACTGCCCTCTTTGCTGAAAAGCCCCTCCCCAGCTTCCCTGTAGCCCCCTTCAGGTACTGGAAGGCTGCTATAAGGTCCCCAGAGCTTTTTCTTCTGGCTGAACCCCAACTCTCGCAGCCTGTCTTCACAGCAGAGGTGCTCCAGCCCTTTTATCATCTTTGTGGCCCTTCTGAGGACCCTCTCCAACAGCTCCATGCCTTTCCTGTGCTGAGGGTTCTAGAGCTCTACACAGGACCCCAGATGCAGCCTCATCAGGGCAGAGTAGAGTGGCAGAATCACCTCCCTGGCCCTGCTGGCCACACTCCTTTTGATGCAGCCCAGGATCCAGTTGATCCTCTGGGCTGCGAGCACACACTGTCAGCTCATCTCGAGCTTCTCATCTACTACCACCCCCAAGTCCTTTCCCTCGGGACTGCTCTCTAGCCATTCTCCCCCCAGCCTGTATTTGTGCCTGGGGTTGTGCCAACCCAGGTGCAGGACATTGCACTTGGCATTGTTGAACTTCATGAGGTTGGCACTGGCCCATCTCTCCAGCCTGTCAAGGTCCCTCTGGATGGCATCCCTTCCCTCTAGGGTGTCAACCACACCACACAGCTTGGTATTGTCAGCAAACTTGCTGAGGATACACTGAATCCCACTGTCCAAGTATCCAACAAAGATGTTAAAGAGCAGTGGTCCCAGTACTGACCCCTGAGGAATACCATTTGCAACTTGCCTCCACTTGGACACTGAACCATTGACCACAACTCTCTGGGTGCAGCCATCCAGCCAATTACTTATCCACCAAGTGGTCCATCTGTCAAATCCACTTTTCTGACAGGTAGATCCCATCAGCCTCCAGCAGACCAGGTTTGTCAAAGCTGGTCCCATGGTCCAGACAGGCAAACCCCTGGCTGTAGCGCCAGTTATGTAGCCAGCTGTTGATTTGCTGGATCCACTTGGCCCTGTCTATCCCCTTCCCTATGACTGGTAGGATTGATGAAAATACTACTTGTGCTCCAGAGTTCTTAACTGCTGCTCCCAGGGCCCAGTAATCCTTTTTAATATTCTTAACACTGCTGCTGGCTGCATCAGGAGTACTCACATGAAACACCAAGAGCGGGTAATACTTAGTTGGGTGTATAAGGGTAGGAAGCCTCTCAGTGACATCCCAGATGCAAGCACCTGGTAGACAGCACACCTCTCTAGAGAGCTGATCTGGTCTGCAAACAGGTGCCTCTGAGAAGAGACTCACCTACTACTATCAACCATTGATTTTTCTTGGTTGCACTGGTTGTTATACTTGGAACAGATCGAGCCACCTTATTCTGCTCCAACACTGGAGCAGAAACCAAAATTTCATTTGTTTCTGACTAGCTTCTGGAAGAAGACAACAGATGGTCATATACGATGACCCTAGTGCAGACAACAGGGCAGCAACACAGTTGACTGGCCTCAGCTGCCTTTCCAGGAGGCAGCAGGTCTCCCATAGGTCCTAATCCCTATGGGACAGGACCCATACAGTTAGACATCAACATCAGTTTCTAGCAACTCACCAGAAACACCAACTCTTACCACCAACACAAAGTCAGTGGAAAATTTGTTATCCATACTGAGACAGAATCTTTCATCCCATGTTGAAAATGCTGAATACAAGACACAGTAAAACTTCAATGCTATTTTTTGTAAAATTGACTGAAAAATACTTTAAAAACTTTACTGCTGCCTGCCAGATAAAACACTGAAATTATCTATCAAATCCTATTTCTCTGACTATCAGCTTTAAAGGTCTATTAACTTGGAACTTGTGTGATTATATTGCTATGTTAACATCTATAAGAAACCATACGTTGATTTGAATTGGTGAAGAATACCTTGCACACCAGACACGTAGTTTTCTGTTTCAGGATGCTGAACTGGAACTTCATCTCCTGCTCAGTTATATGTTGAGACAGTAAAAATGAGTAGTGATTTTTTCCATACAAACATTCTCTTGCAGCCTTTGTTAGTAAGGACTCTTGAAAACTCTAAGTAACAGCAACTCAAGTGTTTGTGAATCGAGAATGAGCTTGTGTACGTAGAGTTGATGTTGTTATCTAACAAACAACCATTTACGGCACAGAAATGAAACAGGTAAGTGGCTTCTCATGGAATGGGACCCTTCACACATTATTTTAGTAAAAGTTATGTGGAACGTTTATCATAATCTCAAAAAAGCATCCTGGTTACTTATGTAGATAGTGCTCTTTTGTAAACTGTATTTAAGCCATGTCCCTAGACACAGCTGGAAAGAGTCCTGAGCCAAAGATCATGTAGGGCATTTTTATTTACTAGTTTATTGAGTTGGATCATTGGCACAATTGATCCAAAGTTCTTGGTAACAACTGAATTAGAAATAGCCAAGAGTTGTACTTGTACAAAGAAAAAACAATGCCAGGTTCTCAGCACCAGCCTCATTCAGTATGAATGAATGGATCTCACAGCCTGCCGTGGTAAGCAGCAGTCTCATACCATAATGCCAGCCATGCCAGAAACCAGACACCACAGTGTTTGTACTGAGAATAGAAGCTCTTGTGTAAACAAAAACTTAAAGGCACAATGAGAACAGATCTCTTGGGTCCAGGTAAATCCACTTGGGTACAATTAATGTAAAAAATAAAATAAAATTTAAATAATATAGTTCCATACATAAATATATTTGCATGCATATATATGTTTAGCTTTAAATGTATGCATAAAGCTGTAATCACATACAAAGTTTATATAGAACAAGTTTGCATAGAACAAATATGTATAAAATGCTATAGTTATGTACAACTAGTTACATATGTGTATATATTTATATAAACCTATAATTTTGTACACCTTTGATTATATATAACTACATATATGACGACCCTGTACAAACCTGTTACATTGTTGCTTGTGTGACAAATCCGGCACATTATACACATACATTATTTTATAACCTTGTCATGGTAGAACTCAATAACATATGTTAGTAATAAAGATTTATCTCCTTCTACACAAGCATGAATTTTTATTTAATTACAACAGAAATATATCTATATGGTATAGATGTATCACGTATAGATATGCCACACATAGAGAGCCTTAACATGCTGTTAATTCATTTTGTTATTAACAGTCATGCACATCCACTAGAGCTCCTGTCAGTAAATCTGAACAACAGTTTTGGGAGGCACTCTTGGAGTATGCAAAATTTTAATCTTAAAATGTCACTACTTAGAAACAATGTACTTCGGCTCATGAATGACTTTTTTTGCCAAAAGGTTTTTTAGTGCATTTTCTATGCCCTGATATGTTTTTCCTTAGAGCAAATTTTTAACATATTAATTTCATGTTCACAGCATTACTGGTAAAACCTGCTGAGATGAAACCTTACAACAGCTATAAAGATGCCAGTTACCACTTAAAATAATTGGTATCATAGAAGAAGTAAGACAGCAAAAAGTAGTACTAAAAAACAGGTCTCTCTGTGATATAATGCTGAACATATAATAAAAATGTGTAACAATAGAGCACCGTGCACAACTTTTCTTTTCAAACCCAGCATTGCTTGAACTATTTGTTAAGCATGAATTTAATGCTGTAACTATTGGTTCTTCTGAACAAAAGGTCTCTTTCTTCAATTATATGTTCAGCCATACCATGCAACAATTTCAACTTCACAGCACTTTATCCCCCACAAAGTCCAGTATAAAAAAAAAACCAAACAGAAAACCAAATTACACTTTCATTATGAAATATCTACTAAATGCATGTTTTGCAAGACCTTCATGACTCTGATCCCAGCCCAAGCATGCAACATTTTGTCACGTATTTCCACCAATGCTACAACTTATGCAGAAATATAATCACTGTCTGGTAGGTGATCAGGTTAGTCTTGGGCAAGTTGTAATTAGAGCAGAAAATTCAGTGAAAACTGCTGTGTCTTATATATTTTAGAGGTAACATAAAAGCCTCAAATAAATCAAAATGAATTGAATAGAGTGTAATTTATTCTTTTCAAAGATTTCTTGCAATGGATGTCACAAAAGTAATATCGAAGTCTAAGTTAGTTTTGAAATATGCAAAGTCAAATGAGATCTTGTTCACTAAAACTAAAGATAATCACCCCAGGCTAACACCGTATGTAGTTTTGGATGCAATATCCTTTGCACTTCTTTTTACTTTTGAAGTCTTTTCAGAAAGGTGTGAAACAGTAAGCATGAGAAAAGAGGGACAAAGGCTTGAAAGGTTTTGATGGTTTGCTCTTCAACTCCTATAACTGGATTTACTGAAAGAAATCATGTGAAATATTAAAAAGCTTACACTGAGCTGCAAACATTTGCCTCAAAAATATAGTTTTTTGATCAAACTCTTTAATAGTACTTTGAGAGGATGTAAATTTTGTCTCCAGTTTATCTTGGGAGTTTTGAAAAGAGGGCAGGCCTTGAAATGCAAGAAGTGTTTTGGGGAAAACCAGTGCCCTAGAGAAATACAGTTACTGATAGACAGCAGTGGAATATAATTGCCCTTGTCAACCGCGCACACACAATGAGTAAATATCAGGGGAAAAAAGCTAATATTACACCAACTGTGCACTTAACTACAGTGTTCCTGTGTTCATAAGAAGAACACAAAAATGCATTTATTGTGTGAGAGCTACAATCCTTTCAGAATTCACTCTATCCACTGATTTATTAATGGTATTGATTACACTGAACTAAACATGTAATATGAAGACTTGCCATGTCAAAATGTAGCTTCCAGTTTAAAGATTTGATTTTCCTCTTTGGGATGTGAATTATCCTTGAGATAAACTCCAGTAATACAAATGGGATCTATGAAAAGATCTATGCCAGTTATACTCCTCCAACTCTGCAGAAAAGTGCTCAGTATTGCCTTTTACTTTCATACTTAAATATTTATATACAGAAACCCTTCTTCTAAGATCTCTACAAGATGGACACAAAATATAACTGCAATTAGAGATATGTTGAGCTTCCAGAAAAAATATGTCTGGAGTCTAAGTCACAAACAATACCTGCTGATTCCTGGGTAGTGCAGGTACTTAGCTCACCTGCATGCTGTGTGTCTAGTTACTGTTTGTATTTCACAGGAGAAATCCATTACCCATATCAATAGCGGGCAACCAATTATAACCAGAACATACTACTTCAACTATCATAAAATATTAGCTTGCAAGTGGCAAATCATGACAATGATCTACGATAATTAGAGCAAACCGCCACCAAGTTACAAATGTGTGAGATTCATCAGAAAAGAACAATGTTACATGCAAAAATCAACAGAAACTGCTACATTAGGTAGACTGGAGTCCACATGAGGACTGAACTTTCTCCTGCAGTTTGCAATGACAGGAAAACCAAACATCAGTCTTCATTATTAACCCCAAAGTACTAATGCTTCTGCTTTTGAATTATTATTTTTACTGGCAGAATTTCTATTCTGCTAATGGAAAACACGTATTTTTCTGTTTACCCTGGAGATGTACACATTATTATACGTAAAATAACAATGGAAAAGACAACCAAAAGATCATGTTTGTCTTGATGGAAAACTTATGTCTATTCTGAAAAAGCTTGCTCACAGAACATTTCTAAGTCATGTCTTTTTATTGGTCTACAGTTGTTTAAAAAATGTGTATGTTCTCTGTAAAAGAAAGCAAAATCTGATTAACCTTCTTCCATACAGACTGAACTAAAACAGGCAAGAATCAACGAGTTCAGCCGGAATGTGAGAAAACATGAATGATGTTTCAAAGGATTTTTAGATAAGGTCTCTGTGTTATGTGCACATTACAGAATTAGAAACTTAATACAGGTGTCTGTGCAATAAGGCATACAGAACATATATTGCTAATGAAACAATTACAGTCAATGAGGCAGACTCTACTAAATCTAAGTTAACTCTTAACTCTCCCACTGAACAGTGGATGCAGTGAAGTCCCATCAAAAGACCTTCTCTACATTTTATTTCTCTTACTACAGATAAGAAAGAGATTATTGTAACTAAAAGTAGATACATTTAATCTCGTATATGTTCTGACCTTTCTTTTTTAGTCTTAGTGAAAATAAACATGGACATGAGAAAAAAAAGAGCTTGATTTTAGTATGATTCTTTTACATGCATTTGGATTTCTCTTATCTTCAAAACACAACTATTGTGTCATGGCATAAATAGCATGGCATTTATTATCACTTGTCATGCTGAAACACAGCATGACAGTATCTCACAGTAGTGAGATACTACAAACATAACTATGTAGGACTAGATGAGAAAGCCTTAACATGTCACAACAACTCCACAAAACCTAAAACAAGCAAACACGTGTGGTCCAGTCTGAGAGCTGATACTTAGGAAGCAGGTGACACTAGGAAGTAAAGTGAATAGAAACTGAAGGATAGAAATAAAGACAATTTATTTTTAATACTCTTTGGTGTTTATTTTGTATGCAGGTTTTCATTCAGCTACAAAGTAATCTGTAAATAGTATAGGTAATTATCGAGGCTCCAAGCCTATTTGTCTTTTCTTATCATGATGATTTTTAAGGCTATTCTCTCTCTCTTCCTCTCATAACAAACAAGCAAATAAAGAAAACTTTGTCCATGGCAATTGCATAGCATTGCAGTGTCAGGCTTGCAATTTCACATCACTCTAATTTGTCATGTCTCAACTAAACATTGCTAATTAAGGGTACTTTAAAAGGTGCATCACTACTGTACTTCCATTAGTAAGGTGAAGAAATGCCATATTAACTGAGCTCAAGATAATAGAGGTTAGATAGGTAAGGAATTGTTGGAAGGTGAAGTACCAGCTGGAAGCGGTGAAAGCCAGACATTGAGGAGTTTCTCAGAGCCTGATTTTTCATTTATGTGATTTAATATTTTTGTTAGTGGTCTTAGCAGAAAAAATAGTAGGAGCATATTGATGAAATTTATTGATGACATGATGTAAGTGGAGGTGCTCCAATATATATTTTATCATAAAGAAAACAGTGGATGACCTTGAGGACTGGTGTAATAGGAATGGGGAAAAATTTAAAAAGTAACAATATTCTGGTCTGCACGTTGGAAACCTAGATTTGATGGATGGACGACCCGATGGATAAGGAATTGGCTGAATGGTAGCACTCAGAGTTGCTGTCATGGGCTGAATGTCCAAATGGAGACCAGTGACAAGTGGCGTTCCTCAAGGGTCAGTACTGGGACTGGTGACATTTAACATCTTTGCCAATGACACGGACAGGTGAACCGAGTGCACGCTCAGCAAGTTTGCTGACAATCCCAAGCCGGGTGGTGTGGTCAGCACACTGGAGGGAAGGGATGCCATCCAGAAGGACCTTGACAGGCTTGAGAGGTGAGCCCATGCCAGTCTCATGAAGCTCAAGAAGGCCAAGTGCAAGGTCCTGCACCTGGGTTGGGGCAATCCCAAGCACAAATACACGCTGCATAGAGGATGGAGTAAGAACACCCCTGAGGAGGAGGATGTGGGGGTGCTGGTTGATGAGAAGCTCAACATGAGCCAGTGATGTGCACTTGCAGCCCAGAGCACCAATTGTGTCCTGGGCTACATCAACAGAAGTATGGCCAGCTGATAGAGGGAGGTGACTGTCTCCCTCTACTCTGCTCTTTTAAGACCCCACCTGGAGTAATGTGTCCAGTTCTGGGGCCCCCAACACAAGAAGGACATGGAGCTGAAGGAGCTAGTCCAGAGGAGGGCTACAAAGATGATCTGAGGGCTGGAGCACCTCTCCTGTGAAGACAAGCTGAGAGACTTGGGGCTGTTCAGCTTGTAGAAGAGAAGGCTCTGGGGAGACCATACTGCAGTCTTTCAGTTCCTGAAGGGGGCCTACAGGAAAGCTGGAGAGGGAATTTAAACTGGAAGATAGGAGATTTAGGTTAGACTTTAGGAATAAATTATTCACTATGGAGGTAGGGAGACACCGGCACAGGTTGCCCAGAGAAGCTGTGGATGCCCCATTCCTGGAAATGTTCAAGACCAGGTCAGATGGGGCTTTGAGCAACCTGGTCTAGTGGGAGGTATCCATACTCGTGCACAGGGGGTTGGAACTAGATGATCTTTAAGGTCCATTCCAAACGGAGCCATTCTATTAATCTATTTATATCATATAAAAAAAAAAACCCAACACATTTATTTTAGGGACTGGAAGGTAAATACCTGGAAACAACTGAAAAGAATCTGTTGTATTAGTTTATGTCAACATGACCATACATCCTGATATAACAATGGAAAAGCTAATAAAACAGCACAGGCTAATAAATTCTCAATCTTTTAGACATGCTTTCAGTTCCCTATTTTATCCTGAAACTTCCTTATATAGTGTGAATCAACCAGAAATCCCAGTATTAAAGTACAAAATAACCATCTCTGATACCAGTAATGATCTGGTACATCTTCACTCATACAATATTCATACTTGTTTGAGAAATATTAGTTAGGTCCTACCAAACTTCACTCACTGCTGTAGGAAAAACGTGTGTGAGGGGTAAAACACAGAAATATACAATTCATTTTTAAGTATAGGAAAAACGTGTGTGAGGGGTAAAACATAGAAATACACAATTCATTTTTAAGTATACAGTGATTGTATGCTCACAGGTGGCTTTGTCTGTTTTCCAGAGTTACACTGATCTTTCTGAAACCTGTCTTGATTAGTATCAGTACCAGAAGCCACAGAAAATAAGATCTTGGTATCCTTCCATCACTGAAAAAAATATTTTACAATATTTACTTAAGACAGGACAGATCTTATAAATTTATAAAAAAACTCTGATCTTTTAGAGAAAGATGTGATTGTTATATAGAAAATAATTTATCATCTGAACACTTGTGGCTCCTTATACCATTTCCCTGAGAATGCTTTTGATTTCATAAGGAAATCCCCAGACTTATTTTTTAATGCTATTTATTTTTCAATGTCATCACTTTCAGTTGTCAGTTCCATTATGACAAGCGATTTTATTAGATAAATACTAGATGGAGAAGAAGTCTAAAGGAATTAAAAAATCACATCACTGAGAAGCAGGCAATATATGAAGTTGGCATGTAATTTGCATAAGTTATATACAAGCTATAGACAAATTTCTTGTGAGAATTATGGTGGCTCAGGTGCTACTCTAGTAGTACGATTTGATTAATTTCATCAATTGGCTGTACATGCTTGCTCTGTTCCTGTACTATAACTTAGGCAGTTTCTACTGCTAATGGCACTGAAAAGGCCTTCTTGCAAAATCAGATACCAAATTCAACATATCAAAAGTCTGAACCGAACAACACCTAAATTTACTAATTGAAGCTCAGCTCCTTCCTCCAATAGTGCCTGGAGTTTAGTTTTTGGACCAGAAAATGGTTAAGCCTTGGATGTTAGCACAGAACAAGAACAAGCTACAAGTCTCCAGATATCAGGGCTGTAATGTATTAAATTTTCAAGGAAGTTTGTTACAAATAACATTAAGTGTCTCTACAAGACAACTCTCCTTTAAAAGCTACCTTAAAAGCAAAGATTTAATAATGTTTCAAACATTTGCCTCAAAAATTCAACTATCGAGTTTCCTTCCCTGGCTTGCTATAATTTTTAATAAGAATAGACAAATTCAGGCCTTTCTCTTATGATCTACAGGAAAGAATTACACATTTGTTCCAAATACCCAGGCACCATCTCAGATTTTGAAGGAATTTTTCAAGTAGAAGTGTTAAGTGTTGCACTCAGGGCTGTTTTTTTTACTTACTCTTTTTTTTTCTTCTCACCCCTTGCTATCCAGGAATAGTTATTTTGAAGAATATCTCATGACTAGATTTTCAAAAGCTTACTTATTATAGAGGCTAGTCTCAGAATTTTGTAGTGCAATGAAAATATATTTACACACGCATGCAGAATGCGTAGGATCATTTTTTTCCTGACTTACTCTTATTTATGAGCTTGTTTCACCTTCAAACTCAGTTAGGACAAAGGATTTCAGCCATGAAAACTACCAGAGTTCTGTTGATTTTTGTTATTAATATGACTGAATGAATGGTGTCTCTTATTCAATATTTATATTTTCTTATGTCAGTCAACAGGTTACTGGATCTTCTCAATATAAGTAATTTTCTGTTCCAAGAAAAAGACAAATATGCCTAGTAAATTTCAAGTTGGGCTAGCAAAGTAAAAACATCTCTTGAAAAATCACCTGTGAGGTAGTTTTTGTAGTTCAGTAGTCCAGAAACCTGTAGCTAGTCAAGTTCATTCCTCAACATGATATAGTATCAAGTCAACACTACACTACTATAGGAATAATAATTAAAAAAAAAAAAAAGCTATTTCTGACTTTCAAAACAATATTCAATCTCATAAATTTGTATGTAATCTTATTCTGAGCATTCTGCATCTTTATGGGTCATTGATTTTAGACTGTGCAATGATGCTGGTTTAAAATTGAGCTATCCCTCTAGTAACATAAATTAGATATCAATTTGGTTTTTGTTTATTGCAAAAAATTTATAATGAACCTCAAACATACTTGGAAAGGTAAAAAAACAAATCAGAGTCTAATATGATAAAGCCATGCTAATGGTCTGGCATCTCACATTTTCTGTAAGGAAAATTTACAGAATGTAAACATTAGGGCAATTTGAAAATAGACCTGTGGAAATGCTGTAAAAACATTGGACATACCTTTGCAAACTCTACTCAATCAATAGAGTACATTTAAGAAGACAATATAGAAGGAAGGATCTTCTGTTAAACTTCACACATTTGGATTTCAGGTAGCTCAGCAATGAAAGACCAGAAACTCAATTACACCGTCAATAGAGTGATTTATGTATCTCCAAAGGCAATTCCAAAGATCTAGATTAGGAGCTTACCTCTCACTATGAATTACACAGGGCTCCTAATTACATAGACAGGTGTAAGCACTCTAGGCATTTAAGTTAGAAGGCTGAGCCTACATTACGAAGTCAGACACCAAACTGTTGATTACATCTTTAGAAATTTGTTCTTAATGCAACTTGAAAACTGGCATTTTTTCACTGATATTCTATTACTGTTCTAGGCATTCGTTAATTTATTAAGTCCAGAGCAAACATGAAAAAAAATGTTGCTCTTTCTTATTTAATTACCAGTTAATTAACCAAAGCACAGTTGCTTTACATTTCTAAAAAATACTAAAGATCCTATCAGTAAGTTTCTAACTAACAGCTGGGCAAAAGACACGAAATATGAATAGGGAAAATCCAGGTGGAGGATTCCAGGTAGTAGCCTCTTAAAATATATTAAATGCATAAAGTTTAACATCTGTAGTCAGGAAAAGAAAAAGACAAGAAAAGACAAAACAAAGAAACTACCAACATCTCCCCTTCCCCAATAAAACCTTATCAACAAGCCTATTAAGACAATGAGGAAAAAACCTAATTAAAGTAAATTAGCTTAATGTGCACAGGCCGGATAAAGACAGATCACTTTTAAAAATCCAAGAAGATAATGGTACCCGTTTGGGATATGTTTTTTCCATTTTTCATATAAATTGGACAGTTTTACAGGATAAATATGGTAGAGAAGTCCTTACAGGCAATTATGCCTTTACAGTGCTGGTGGCTGACATCATAAAAGTATAATTTTAATTGCTATTAATTGTGTGAAGTCTACTTTCATTGAATACTTAATGCCATCTCTGACAGTTGTAGTAATTTATGAATTTTAATGAAGCTTCTTGGTAAAAGTTTGGATTTACATGATGTTCAAAATAAGGAATTTTTTCAGTTGAGTAGCACAGATTATAAAGACACTGAATTTTGCCTTCTCAAAATTTGTTCATTTTCATTAGCCTTATATAGATAACTACAAACCCAATTTCTGTTTCATGTTTAAAAGCATTAGAATTTACAAAATATTTTAAAATGAAACAGTTACTGCACAATTTTCCAATATGAAGCAGCTTCTCTGTTTAATAAGAAAACTGAATTTAAAGAAGGTGATGAATGACTAAATGACACCAATTCACATAAATATTATACCATTTGGGAATAGAGAATGAGTAAAATAAAACCATGAAATTGCTTTGGCATTCAACTACAAAACCACTCATGACTTTAACTGAATAGGGCTGTCTGCTGGAAGAACTTGGCTTCAAGATTTAAGAAGAGAGAAAAATAGTGGAAGAAATGCAAAATAATAAAGAAAAAACAAAGAAGTGTTTATGTAATGCAGAGAAAAATAATGCTATTGACTTTACACTTCTGGACAAAAAATCACATTGCCCTACTGCTGATAATTGTAGATCTTCACTTCTACTGTGATTTGCATTATTAAATTATGAAATTCATTTATCTCAATCAGTGCTAGTTTCAATATTTGTGAATTAGTAATTGCGCCAGTTGCACTAATGGGGCAATACATCTATTATTGCTTTTCTGTCTGTTTTCATGCCCATTTAAATTAGTAGCAGCATTATATACAAAATAAATTATTGAATGGGGAAGGAATGTGCCTCAAAGAGCCCTCAGGCTCTTTGGAAATCCTAGCCCGTTGTCAGAAATGTGCAAGGCATATTTAATAGGCTAAAAAAATAATAATAATAAAAAAAAATAGGCAAAATATAGACCTCAGCTACCAGAGGACATTACAGTTAAGATGATGCCCCCTAATGGATATTGTGGCAGAGGGATTTAAATAAGTGTGGACTGAGATTTCTGTCTGTTAGTTCCAAGGACATAACAGAGTCGAATACAGCTGCTGGCTATCCATCATCATTCTCATTTTGCTATCTCTGGATCATGCAAATCGAGTTAGAATTCTTATAACTAGGATTTTGCAGTCCTGAAGGTGAAGTTATTGTCTTTATAATTTGGTTCTTGGTGCAAAATGAGGTGGAAATCTCATAATTAATTTTTAGACAACAAAGGAATGGACATCTGTTGCTTTTGCTAAAAAAAAAAGCCACCCACAACCAATAAAGCAGATAAGCAGAAAACTCAAGAACACTTGAAAATCATCAATATCTAAAGGTTATGATGTTTAATCTGAAAATCTGATGAAATATAAATTATTTTAAAATTAAAATGAAAAAGCATTTTAAAGTTTACTATATCAGTAACATAACTTGAAAATAATACTTCACAGATATACCAAATATTCTACATTTTTCATGACCTATGGTTGATTGCTTTATAGATACACCTTAATATATAATCTGGGCACCTGATAGCTGTAGTATCTCTTAGAGCAGTGTGGGCTCTAAGATTTTCATGAAACCAGAATGCTTGATACTGCAAAACCTGGTTCTAGAATTACTCCATTTTAAGGTGACAAAGACAAGGGGCAGGTCTACTTTTTAGTAAAGAATTTATTTCTTAATCTATGAGTTCTTTAATTATTCAGTAGTTCTATTTGCATTTAAAGTGTTTCTTTCCCAGCTTATCCAGGACACTAGTTAGTTCTGCTGTATTGTCCACAACCAACATACTTTTACCTGAAAACATTCCATAAGAAGAAATATGCCCACAAGATCTCCCCACTGTAAAAGAACAGGTTAGTGACTGTCCATCTGAAGGACCTGAAGGTGCACAAGTCTATGGGACCTGACAGGATTAATCCACGGCTCCTGAAAGGACTGGTCAACAAAATTGCAAAGCCACTATCCATCATATTTGAAAAGTCTTGGCAGTTTGGTGAAGTTCTCACTGACTGAAAAAGGGGAAACATAACCCCCATTTTCAAAAAGGGAAAAAAGGAAGACTCAGGGAGCTACAGGCCAGTCAGTTTCACCTCTGTGCCTGGCAAGATCATGGAGCAGATCCTCCTGAAGGCTCTGCTAAGGCACTTGGAAAACAAAGGGGTGATTGGTTATAGCCAACACGACTTCACGAAGAGCAAATGCTGCCTCACTAATTTTGTGGCCTTCTACAATGGGGTCACGGCACCGATGGACAAAGGAATAGAAACCAACATAATCTACCTGGACCTGTGCAAAGCCTTTGACACTGTCCCACATGACATCCTGGTATCAAAACTAGAACAGTATGAATTCAATGGATGGACCACACAGCGGATAAAGAATTGGATGGATGATTGCACTCGAAGAGTGGTGATCAATGGCTTGATGTCTAGATGGAGACCTATGACAAGTGGTGTTGCCCAAGGGTCAGTGCTTGCATCGGTGCTATTTAACATCTTTGTCAGCGACAAGGACAGTGGCATTGAGTGCACCCTCAGCAAGTTTGCTGACGACACCGAAGTGTGCGGTGAGGTCGACATGCTGGAGGGGAAGTGATATCATCCAGAGGGACCTTGACAGGCTTGAGAAGTGGGCTTGTGAAAACTGCATGAAGTTCAAGAAGACCAAGAACAAGGTCCTGTACCTGGGTTGGGGCAATCACAAGCACAAGTACAAGCTGGGTGGAGGAGGGATTGAAAACAGTCCAGAGGAGAAGCACTTGTGAGTGATGGTGGATGAGAAGCTCAGCCTGAGCCGGCAATATGCACTTGCATCCCAGAAAGCCAAGTGTGTCCTGGGCTGCATCAAAAGAAGTGTGGCCAGTAGGGCCAGGAGGTGATTCTATTCTGCCCTTTACTCAGCTCTCGTGAGACCCCATCTGGAGTACTGTGTCCAATTCTGGAGCCCCCAACATAAGAAGGACATGGAGCTCCAGGAGAAAGTCCAGAGAAGGGCCACAAAGATGACCTGATGGCTACAGCACCTCTGCTATGAGGACAGGCTGAGAGAATTGAGGCTGTTCAGCCTAGAGAAGAGAAAGCTCTGGGGAGACCTTATAGCGGCTTTTCAGTGTCTGAAGAGGCCTACAGGAAAGCTGGGGAGGCACTTACAAGGTATTGTAGTGAGAGGACAAAGGATAATGGATCAAAACTGGAAGACAGATCTAGATTAGACATTAGAAGGAAATTCTTTAGCATGAGGGTGGTGAGACACTGGAACTGGTTGCCCAGGAAAGCTGTGGAAGCCCACTCCCTGGAAGTGTTCAAGGCCAGGTTGGATAGGGCTCTGAGCAACATAGTCTAGTGGGAGGTCTCCCTGCCCATGCATGGGGGTTGGAACAAGATGATCATTAAGGTCCCTTCCAACTCAAAAGACTCTATGATTCTATGATTCTATGATATCACTACAGATTTCCTATTCCTGAGCTGCTTTATTAGTATTAGTTATGGTAGTCGTCCTCATATTAGTAAAGTGAACATTAATGTAGGATAAAACTGGTTTTTGCAATGCCCAAGAAAAACACATTTAGTAACAGCTCTCCACTTCTTTCAAGTTTTTTTACATTATTTGAGCAGAAGGTTTATTTGAACAAAGTCTGATTTCTCAAAACAACATTAATCAAATTTGCCAGAAATGGAGCAAGCTGCCTATTATTAAGCCTCCTCTCTTTTTCTTCCTTTTTATACTAAGCAGGGAAAAAAAGCCTTTTTTTAAGAAAGTGCAAGTTTTAGCCAGCCAAGGAATAACACAACATGACAACGAGTGAAATGACATAATGAGGAACAAATATGAGGACTGTCTTTGAATTGAATATGCGTCTTCCACTATAGGAAAAATAAAATTAAATTAAACTGAAAGGCCTAAGAATAACTAGTGATAAAGTGCATAAGAAGACACTCTTGGTTTCCCTGTTTTTTTTTCACATTATTTATGGTTTGTTAAACCTCAGGTATATGAAGTAGCATATAAGTACTTTGCTTTATATTTCCCAAAGTGACATTTCACAGCACATGGGGGAAACAGTGAGAAAACTGATACAGTATTCATAAGAAATATCTTTAAATGTGTAATAAAATGTTTAATAAAAGTTACCAGAGATGCAGTCTCCATTGATTCTAGTAAGCTATAGTTTTTGTTGTCTGCAGTTATGTCATGATTGGCACTGACAGAATTAAAAAAATAAAATAAAATAAAATAAATATATATATATATATTGCTAAAACAAATTTATTTCAATACTTATTATCAGCAGAAAATTAAATGTAAAATAAAACCTGTGTTAATCAGCATCAAGTTTTTGTCTTGGTAAATACAAACCCAAACACCTACAATACAAAGTTGCTCCCATTGCACACACTATGGAAACTTCTTTTGCATTTTATGCTAGTTTTGATTTTAATTTTTTTTACTTTCAGTTTCTATGTACAACTAACATGGTCAGAAATATCAGAAGGAAACAAGATGCTTGTGAAAATAACAGATGAATTTCTATTGGTAGTCTAAATAAATTAATTGGGTTTTTATCAAATATGTGGCTCACAGTTCACTTTCTATTCTCATCTTTAACCACTGAAAATGTCCTCAAATGTATATATGCTATCCCCAGCATGCAAAATTTGTTATAAAATACCCAGGATTTATGTTAACAGAAAGGATAAAACTAAGAGGTAAAAGAAATATATACATAGCCAACAGCCTTGAAAATAATTTTTTAGAAGAAAATACTTCAAAAAAGCTGTTCCCAAGCTGTAACATTTTTTCTATTTTAACTTCTTCCTTGGAATATTCCATCTTCTATTACAAAAGATTGGAAAGAGGCAGATTGAAATTTTTTACTTCCTACTTCAACTAATTTCACAATTATATTGCTGTCATTAATAATAACTCTAATGAATCCCATGGAATTATATTAAAACAGGTGTAACTGAAAGGAGAAAGAAATCCTACATTTGTAACCTCTACAGTAAAAGCCAATAAATTCATGTCAAGGCTGCAAATATTGCTGCTGAAAATCACAGAAGCTGAATGATCTTCCTCAGTTTTTTGGGTTTTGTGTATTTGATGGTGTTTGTTGGGAAAAAAAATGCAGGTAGACAATGAGTTACTCTTTAAAGGTAAGAGAAGGAAGAGGGCAAAGACAAGGGGGAGCATGAGAGTAAGACAGAAAAATGTTCTCTAAGGGAGCTGACAGAATGGAAATGGCACAAGGAAACTGGTGGAAGATCAAAATAGAGTTCAGAAAAGTGAGAAAGGATTAAAGGGAGCCCAAGACACTTTCTGTCCATTACAGAAACATGAAGAGGGTGAGAGGGAGGAGATGTAGTGTGGCCGTAAGGAGTATTTTACTGGCAGTCAAAATGTCCCGGTGATGAAACATGACAGAAAAAGAACTAAATACAAAAATATGGGTCAGTTGACCTTAAAGATCTGTCTGAAACACTTCAACAGGGAAGAAAGAAGAGTTCAGGAATTACTAAATCTGTATGTGAGGTGCCTTAAAGCAGTGGGGGACTACTCCATACTTAACACACTTCGAGTTTTTGATTTCCAGCATATACAGGGAGAGACAGTGGAATGGAGAGAAAAGTTCCTTATATAGAGGTACTTATTACAATACAGCTATGTCTTTATTTTTCAGACAGAGAAGAAACCAGAGCAGGTTTTCAGTAAATTATCTTAATCCCAGTGGATGTTGATCAATACACAAAAAGAGGTACATTGAGAACAAACCACGTAAATACATTTAAAAGTCTAACTTAAAGTATTATTTCTGCTTTATACCTTTCTCTTCCATTTTTTATTTTCTCAATTGGAAAGAAAGGTTTGACTCTTACTTGAACTAGAGATTACTACATTAAAGAAGCTCTTGTGCTGTTTTGCAAACAGACTAGTTCCAACTGCATGGTGCAAAATTCAGCCCCACATCCTTCCCTGTGCTGTCACATTACCTTCTGCAGACCCCACAGGTCCCACACCCATGGGGGCCTTCCAGATCTACCCGTTTTTTAAGACAAGGCATAGAGACCAGCATGTAGGAGATGCTGCAGTTTCTGCTTATTGTGCAGTGAAAGTGAGATGGAGCAGCACCGCTGCCTCCCCTTTCCTGGTAGCTCTGGGGTACTGTTAGATTGTTTTGCCAGTGTGGAGGGGATATGAAGCACCAAGAAAAATCCTGAAGGTGTACTAATCAGCAGCCTTTCAGTATGCAAGCCCAAATCTTGATAACTCTCAAAGCAGCTGATTTTCTTCACTGTGCCTATTCTGAGCTAAATAATAATGAGGTTGTTCAGTCTTCACATGACAAAGTAAGCAAAGCAAATATTATTCAAAGTAAGGCAATAAAATTACAAGAAACATTCAAAACCAGTGTTTCCTTTTCCTTAAACTCTGAAGGAAGCAGAAAAAAATCTCAGCTTAACTAACTGTCCATTATTGAAAAGCTTGTCAAAGAACAGAGATGAATCTTCAGAAATATTAAGATAAACATACACAGTAATAGTAAGAAAGAGCAAGATGTCATGTATCTTCTGTGAAGCATAAAATTTTAGTAAACTATAAAAAATGCCTGTTTATTGTTTTACAGATGCCATTTCTTGATTTTCCGATATTCAAAGCATTTCAATATTTACAATTTTTTATTTGCAAAGGTTTTCTCCAATCATCTTTTTACTTTCAAGACTCCCAAGTGTAACGACCAGTTGACACATTTAGATGGCAAATTGCAGCTAGAAGAGGAATTACTAAGGGGAGAAAAATACGAGTGTTTGTGCTTCTAGGGCTGACACCTGAAACAGAGGTGGTCCACACAGTAGAAACCTGCATTCCAAAATGCCTAGAACTCCAGGAAACCTTTGGATCAGAATGAGGAGGGTCAAATGTCAAAGGACAAAGAAACCCAGCTGGTGCCTAGTTACTTGGTAGCCCTGATCCCAGGGCAGCAGTGCTGTTCCCCTGCTTTTGGCAGCTGCCTGGGGACTGCAGCACCCTGCTCTGCCCTCCCTGCATATTCAGAAACCTGATAGATCCACAGCTGCTGCCATCAAAAGAGAGATTCCCCCTGGGCTGTGTGCCAGAATAAGGACTGTGGCACTACTTAAGCCCGACTAAAACCTTCAAAAGCTTAAGCAGCCCTTAAAACCTTCTGATATTTCCCTGACACTTTTACGAATGTCAGGGAATGAGCACTAGGCTAAAAGCACAGCACTGGAACCAAACAATTTCTTCTAAAACTTGTGAATGTCACCAGTAAAGAATTTCCTGAAGTACTTTGTGTTTGGTTGTGGTGGGGTTTTTTTCTTGTTGTTTGTTTTTTTTTTTCCTGCGTGAAATCTGGAGAACTTTAAGAACTCACGGTTGTGTTCTCAGAACATCAGAAGTAGAGCTTGGAACTCTGGAACTTCATTTTCTTTAAAATTTTTGTTAAAATGAAAAGACTTTAAAATGGTTTTATTTAATCAAAATTACATGTTTCAGGATGCCTGAACAACTACTTTTCATTTTTCGATAATAAAAGACCTTTCAATCTTTTTATTTCAGTCTCATGAATACACAATACAGTGTCAGTGTATTTGTTCTATTTCTGAATTGTTAACAGACAATGGAAGAGTATTTGGAAGTTTATCTATTTTCCATCAAAAAATGGAACAATCCAAGTAAGATCTTATTTGTGTGCATGCGTGTACAAAAGCGAGGACAGTTGGAAAACAATGGGATAGAAAAATCTGTATTTCATCTTGAAGTCATAAATTGTCTACTGTGCTAGGTCAGCTTTTTATACAGTAATTATCACCAAGAAATCTGGTGGAAGTCAAGTAGCATGCTCTGTTAACAAGTAACCATATAGAACAGCTGTGTTCCACCAGCAAATATCCTAATAATGTACACATTCCATGTTTCAGTTTTCTGATTTTGTGAAATGGGAGCAGCAGTGCCAATGCATCTTTAATAAGGCGCTTGCTACATACAGATAAAAACCAATCTGCGTGCTGAGTATTTGTTGGCATCCCGTCAGTAACAGCTACACGGTCTTCGTAACTTCCATGGTCCATAAAACGAAAAATCTGTTCAGAATACTGTTGGAAGAACAGGGTTAATCATGATAAATGTCAAGCAGGAGGAAGTCTGCTGTGTGGTTCAGATAAAAGTCTACGTAACATTACACCAAGGTATAAAAGTAGAACCATGCTGGAGCTGTTCAGGTGATTCTTCTGGAAATGTATGAAAGACAAAGGATATTTAGCCTGTTTTAACATGCAAACTGGCAACTACGAACTTAAACCCTACTGTTTTAAAGGATTTTTTATATGATGCTATTGTCTTACTGCTACACCTATCATCTCACTTTATGACATGTATTTTTCTTTTATTCATTAAAAACATTGCCTATTCTAAAAAACACAATGTGAAAGACTTGATATTTCTCTTTTTTCTCATACTTCTTTCTTCCGTGTTATAAATGTGCCTATTCTTTTTATTTATTTTTTGCTCATAAATCAATACTTTCATGCAGTAATAAAAATAACTTATTGTAATGGTAACAGCTCCAAAGGACTCCTGACTCTGAGCAGCATTTTATTTAATTCAGATCTATGCTACTTTCCCCCACTAATGGCGAACTATGGGTTATGAAGTGATTAGAATTGTTGTCAAACTGGCCTCCTGGAAAGAGGGAGCCAAACTTCTTTTCCTGCAGCTGGTAGATCTTCAGGATCTATATTTGACTTCTGTAGTTAGCAAGAAAAGAAAAGCCAATATAGGAACAACAAGCCAGGAACTTACGGAAAAATGGCACTTTTTTCTTCTCCAATGCCACTAGTAAACATGTTTAAGTAGAAAAAACAAAGCAGTAATCAATATTGCTTTTTTGAAGGTTAATGGAAATATGGACAAAGAGATCTCCCTAAAACTACACAGGAAAACATTAGAAGAGTAGGAGCATAACATATTTTGAGTCAAGTCTCCAGTGTCTTTATCACTATATTTCTGTCTTTAGTTCTTGAGAGTCACTGGATTTCCTACATTTTAAAATTTGTGTTTACTCCTTTCAATATAGCTGAAACTTCAATTGTAATATGCCTGAGAGATAAGCAGATAATACCTAGAACTCCTATTTTTTTGAACTTCAGAACTTGCACTTCACTTCATGAACATATTTCCCTAGTAATGAAGGGGAAATTATTAGGAACACTGTAATTAATTTATTAATTGAAGATTAAAAAAAATAAAATAAGATAAAGTCAATTATTCTTTGTCTTAGCTTTTGCTAAGGTTAAAAAAAGCCTAAATAAATGCTAGCTTGAAATCACCTTTGCAGCTGGTTCTCATTTTTGCTACACTGGTATATAAAACACCTGCCACAGAAATAGCTGTTAATTCTAGATAATTAGATATTAGTAGATATTACTATTTATCAGAAATTTCTAAAACTCCAATGATATTTTTCAGAGAACCAGTAATCTATGCATAAAAGGGAAATGCAATCAGCCTGCTGTCAGTTATGGCTTTTTGGCTTTTACTGTTCTAAGAGAAAGAGACATACTATCTGGGGTCAATTAGTAGAAAAAGCTGCTTCTTAGAAAAGCAATACACAAGGGTCCTACTGTACAGGCAACTGTACATCCTTCTGTATTTCTCTTGAAATATCAACATATTTTGAGTGCAATAAACAACAACAAATAACAGCTGCAGTGACCTAGTGTATGTTTATGTTTCAGCACCACTTTCACTCCCTTATCTTCCTAAGAGGCAGGATCAAGGTATAACTTTAATCTTTAACCCATGAAATTTAATTTTACCCACTTGTGACCTCAGCTTTTTCTCTGTAGAAAAATGTTATATACACACTCAGCAGTCATGATAAAAGGAAAACAAGACATCTGGATACTGACTTAAAACCTAAGCTCCCAGAGGCTTAACCTAAAATACAATATATCTGTTTAACATCAAGGAGTTTTAAAAACTCTCCTTGAGATTCCCACCCTCCCCTCACAGCTTTCTCCAGGATCCAAGATATACCCTGTATCTGCTCACACTATGAATCTTTTCTGCTCACACTATGAATCTTTTGAAGTTCAGTTTTGTAAGTTACTTTTCTAATAGACCAAAACCCACACTAATAACGTAAATAAGAATAAATCTGTAAAAATAATGGCTTATCTGCTTCAAGTCTGTACATTTATACCCATGTTTTTATGAACCCTAGGCAAAACAAATTCTGGAAAGAACTTACTTCTTAGTTCACCTTCTAATGAGGAATAAACCATGCATATTCTCAGATAAATGGTGAGTATTTTAAAAGAAAAAAAAAATATTCAGCTTTTGCACCAGTTGTTTCAAATACAATAGAATATACTGCTGGAGTTTTGTTCTAAATAGGTCTCTTCTCTGCTGCTCCCTTACTCTTTGGTGATTCTGCAAGAAAACTTGCAAACTGGATGAGCTAAGTTTCTTTCCTAACTTGTTACCTGTTGTTTGCCACATTTTAAAAAGTTAGCACTAACCTAAGAGCAGTAATAATCACTGGGGGGAGAAAGCACACAGGAATCTAAAGTAGGTACAGGATGGTCTGTATTCAGTTACAGCTTTTGATACAGGTTTCCTTGTGACCACTGGTAAATCTTACCACCTCTGCATGTCAGAATACCAACAATAAATGACACGCGAGGAGGTCTGTTGAGTATAATTGTGCCATTCTTACAGCCTTGTTAGGGGGTTGGACTTGATGATCTTCAGAGGTCACTTCCAGCCCCTATGATTCTATGATTTATGATTAATATTCTGCCCAGGGCAGTATGTGCTGAAGAGAAAACACGCCATACATAAGTATTTCGTAAGGGTTAATGAGTTCCAGCAGTGCTTCATATTCACTTTTTTTGCTGTGATGTCTCTGTATCTAATGCAAGATTTAGAGCAATGCCCATTACTGCAGAACCCTAACATACAGAATCACTGTTGTGCAGAACTTAGGACTTCAAACTGCCCCAGGCTGTCACTCATGAGGACATATTATGAGATGGAACTGAGTTAATGTGTACTTTATAAAAATTGTTATGCTTGCATATCTTAATTCTCATGTTTTCCTTCTAAATGTTTTTTTTCCTCTATCTATGCTTATTCTGTGACCTGTGGCTAATGCATGTTTTCTAGCTGAAAGCCAGCTAAGCCTCTGCTGGTACTTGTCATTGTTGACAATATTCAGCAGTGCATACAGTATTCTAACAACTTCATACACATAAGGGGGGGTGAGGGGATATGCATCAGCATTCACGGTTTTATCTCAGATTCTTTGCCTAGATTTCACTGGCAAAAAACTTAAAGAGAAGGAATGAAATTTTGCTTCATGGACACATAGTGACAAAAGACAAGGCACCAGTGAGCAGCTTCCTCAGACTGAATTAGGTGTCAAACAACAATTTCAGACAGAGCCACCAAGTCCAAAATGAGCAAATGAAGGGATGAGGCTCAGAGCTAAATCTAAGTTATGGCTGACTAGCTGATGAAATAGGGATAGCAAAATCAGCCTTCAACCTTCAGTGGATCTTCTCAAAATTACTGACACAGCTATCTGGAGTGGAAGCTTGTGACCCTGTTTGGTACAAGCCTTGCTGCTAAGAAACTTTGCTGTCATGAACACAATGACAGATACAGCTTGCTTATATTTTCCTGAAGAATGCTGTAGTTATGTTCTTTAAGTTCCATTAACTTTTAATGGATTCCGTTGAATCCTTCACACTTGTAACAAATTGCTAAAGGCTATTCAAGGCTAATGGGAACTTTGATTCTATGATATTTCCGCATATAGTTTCCATTGCCCTTGCATTACTTAAAAATATTTATTGCAGCATAAACTAATTTTGCTGGTAAGGTTACTTGACTTAATTCTCCTCTGTGCTGCACATGGCTTAATTACATTTGTGTAAATAAACATAAAAGCCTAGCAACTCTAATAGTTACTTGTACTGTTACCAGCATTTTATGCATACTCTGCTCTGATTCAAACAGCAAGATACGAGGCAGTTAGGAACCAGTTCTGTCGACCCCACCCCTCAGTAGAGGATTTACACTAAAATCTTGGTGCAGTCTATACTCTGCTTTTCTCTCTCTATTCACCTTCACTTCCACTAAGCTCACAAATCAACAAACCCACAAACAAGCTCATTGTCCAAAAATACCGAACCTATCACTGAGGAAAAGTTAAACATCCATTCATATTGATACTGAAGGAACTGATATTTCTAGAAGTAACGTACACACATTATGGTTAAATATTAGTGCTTTTCAGTTGTTTTTTAAAGCTTGAATACGACTAATACTTTAAATGCAATTCTTATAATAGTATAGAAAATAAAAATTAATAATTTTAGTCACAGAATTAGACTCCTACACCCAAAAAATCTGAGATCCTCTGTTGTATTTTTACTTTATTCTGGCAATCCCATGCTGTAACTATAAAAAAAAATAACTTTAAAAAGGTTCTTAGATAAAAAAAAACACCAAACAACAAGCAATGAATGTGTAATAAGCCTCCCGTGAATAGACAGGTTCTGTTGGCTGCAGAGTTAATCAGAAACAGATTTAGGAAAATAAGCAGAAAGTTGGCTGATTAAAAGCACAAAAAGAATATTCAGGTGACTTCATAGAGGTCACACCTGAAGTAGTTGGATTTTCAGTGTGCTGCTTCACACACACTATTCTTCCTCTGGTGTGTGCAACACGAAGGTGCCTGGAATTAGAGGACTGACATTTAAATGAGAGATAAGACATGCTTGGCAAAGTCAGCACCACACAGTTCAAGATCAGAAGTGCTATTTTGTGTGGGCTCAGGTCTGTGTTTTGAATTTATTTTGGATCAGATAATTCTTCTTTTAAGGTAAAAGAGAAGGCAATGCGAAGTAATGTACACTCAGTGTTACAACTAAACTCATTTTGGCATCGATTTTAAGGCTATGTTGAGAAAACAAGTTCTTACTCTTAATCCCCCTGAAGCTTGGAGTCAAAGTCTTTGGGATAATGCCAGTTCCTGACAAAACACCACTGAGATCAACCAGTATTAACACCACCAACATGGGTAAAGTAGACGGAAAGAATCAAACCAAGTACTGGAATTCTCATCAAAAGCATCAGCATTGATTCTTACTGCTGTTGATTTTAAAAAACAAGGATAGAAATATAAATTTTATAATTTCAAGCATTTTTAAAAATGCATTATTCTAAAATATCACTAGGTATAGTTATAAAATAATTCCAGGAAACAGGGAAACTTGGAAGAAAAAAGTGTTTTTTTAAAAAACACATCAACTCTGTAGCTCTCACGGTACATAGGTGAAACAGATAGCATTATATCCTGCTATAACATATTAACATGAAGGCAAAGAAAAAAGGGACTCAAAGAAGTCTTTCTAAAATGAATAATATAGTATGAACACAAGGGGAAAAAGAATGCAGTGTTTTCAGATCCAAGATCCTGTCTAGGCTTTTCCTGATGATAAAAGAAGACAGTGGCAAAGGGAACACTACAGCATATAGTTGTTACACTGGGTTGCAAACTCGTCTCTAAGCCCATGAATGTTTACCATTTTTAATGCTTATGAATGATGTCATAAAAACAGGTAACAATAATCCTAATAAACATACACATAGTTCTTCTTATCCGAAGAGAAAAAAATATTCCTTGTCTAAACAAATACATGGTCTCTAAAGCACTTAAAATAAACTGCCTAATCCGTATGTTAAAAAAACACAGCTTAAATACAACTCAGTGTTCCTCCTTCCTCAGTTAATTCAAAGCATTCAGCACATAATCAGAAAGTTCTTGAAGCTCTTAGAGAATTTACTTAACTCTATTTGCAAGTCAACTTTCAATCTGGAGGGAGAGTTCAGAACCTTTATACATTAAAATGGAAGTACAGAGGTTTTTGTCCAGAAATCAGTATCTCCAAGCAGTATAATCCTATTTCATTGTTGAAGAAGACATTTTATATTCAGTTATATTTTTTAAAATCCAGCATACAAAAAAATAATAGGATAGGATAGAGCATACATTTGAAGTAATCTATAATAATGTATCATAATAGATAAACAAATACCTCCCATTCTAGCTTACTCTGAACTTTCATTACATACAAGACCTGTGCCTTGCTTACAACAGAAACCAATGTGTGGCCAAAACCGAACAGTAAGAGTTATTCTATTCTTAAAGAAAAAACACTGTTGAATACACTGCTGATCCAATTATTTTGAAATAGTGAGTAGCTACGGATAATTGCTTATATATACATAGCTAGAACTCAGTGCTCTGTCATGTCTTACTCCTGGTGAGACCTTTGCATCCCTTTGGCTGGATTATTCTGTTGGAACGATATTCACAGGCAAAGTGTTATAACTAACAAGAAGCTTGAAATCCTTTCACGCAACTGGGAACAACAGGTGGTATTCTGCACAACCATCCTCACTAGAAAAAGAAACTGGAGTATAACACACCAGCGAAAAAAAAGTTTAATAAACCCACATATTTTAAAAAGTTATCAACAGATATGTTCACAGGTTCTCATACAAGTTGTGCCTGAACAATGATTACATAGTGGAATCCTGGTAGTTTGAAAGCTGGTATCTTCTGTTAAAGTAAAGAATTAGAGACATTGGGAAGGTTCCTGACTCCTCAAGCAAACACCAGTCTTCTTCACTTAGACATAACTATTTCCCATAACTGCCAAAATGTGCAGTAATTCTGCAATATACATACTGTTTTACAACACTAAGTTGAGATCACCAGAATTAATTCATTTGCAACTCGACTTGGATTTAAAGTGCACACACAGAAAATACTTGGCAGTCATAAAATGCACTAAATTGCTTTGGAATCTGCTCTGCTCTCTTACTCTTGACCTCATACTCATACATTGTTAAAACCTCCTGAGCCATTCTGGAAATGTGTTATATTGTTAGACAATTCATTAAATTAGTATAAAGGCACAAAAGACTGCTCAAAAGTGGCAGTGTCATTTTCAGCAATTAGTTCTACTTGTTGTAAAACCTCCTCCCACAATGTTAATATTAAATATACAAAAAGACAAGGAATGAACAGTATTTATGCTTCCATTTGTAAAGTGCTAGCGAGTATACATCAAATCCATAGCTACAGGCTTTGCTGCAAATATGTAGAAATGTGACTCCCCAAAGGCTGAGCAAAGAATCAACCTCCAGCACAAGTCCTAAAGCAACTGATGCTCTTCTGGAGACCCAAATATGTAGCCACTGAAAATACATGACACAGATATGCATGTATTTCCTGCTATACAACCTTCCATGGCATCAGATGAGTCACAGCTGAAAAATAGTCTAAAACTGCTAAAACTGACAGAGACTGATGAAACAGCTGTGGTAGGATGTCACATGACTTTCTGCAGTTTAATAGTTCAAATCTACCAGATTAAAAAGGTTTTGTTTTTCCATAACTAAACAAAAAAATGGATGAGATTTTGTATCTGGGTTTTCTGTGGTAGAACGCAAGCTCTTGGCTACTGGAGTTCAACCATATTTCTATGGCTGGCACATCAAAGACTTCTATCAGTGGAAACAAATTTTAAAATAAATGAACCAATTTTGATTTCTTGTTGTTACTCTGATGAGCAGTGGGTCAGCCAAGTGTCTCCAGCACTACAGAAAGGCAGATGGGCACAATTCTACATTGGTAATGAGGGCTACAATCAGGATACAATGCTTTATTGATTAAGAGCTGCTCTGAAAAACCTAAGGAGATTCTGGAAACTGTATTTTCAAGAAATCAAAATCCCAGAATGGGGAATAAATTCCTAGTTTGGATTAAAAACTAATGTATATTGAATCCACTTTTTGAATCAAGTAACTTTCTCCTCTAAGTTGTACAAGTTGGAAAGGGACAAAACAGGAGTTTAGAAAGAGGTTCACTGCTCTCCAGTGTCCATCCCTGACACACTTTCAGTCTAGTTATCCTCAAATAAAATAGCAGTTGCTAAAAGGAAGATGTGAGCAGAACTAGAATGCAAAAAGTCTCATATGTTTCACTGTCAGTGTTTTCACTAAACCAGTTTCCTCAGAGAGTGATTAACTCCAGTATAGCAGAGAAAGAGACAGCAGCCTGTTTTCAGTGTTGCCAGTCTGTGTTCCTCAATGACTCTCAATTTTCTTGGAGCTTCAAGCAGTCAAAAGTCTGCACTCTAAATTATCCTGCTAACACAAGTACTTCTGCAACAATCCTATAGGCTTCCAGGGAGCAAAAAGTCTTCCTACCTTTCCCAGTGTGGTGTGGTAGGTTCATAGTAAGAGGCATGCTTGGTTTTCTCCAGCTGGAATCCCATTCTAACAACTTGCTGCCTGCTCCCTGCTGTCTAAGTGACCTGTGGCTTCCTGGGGAATACTAAATCTGACTGGGATGCCTGAAGCTATGAATTTCAGCCAACATACTAAGATTAGCATCTATGCCAGAATTAAGAGTATAGTCTAATTAAATTCATTGCTCTCTACAAGAAGTTACAGACAGTATTGGTCAGTCAGAACTAGCTTTAGAGTAATAATTGTTTATAATAAAATTATAATGAAGAATAAGCTTAATTTTCTCACAGCAAGAGTTAAGTAGATTTGCCATTCTAGAACCTGCTGCATAACAAAACATATTTTGTTAAATTTTGTTAAAACACATTATGTTAAAGCACATGGAAAACACAATTCTAACTCATCCACCACGACCTGCCTTTGATGGTTCAGTTTCTCAGCAAGCTTGTGAAACTGGACAATTAGCTTCTTAATTACTTCAAGGTCCCAATATCTTTACAATGCTACATTTTCTAATCATCAAAGATGACTTCCCTCAATCTTCTAGGGAAGAAAGGAGAATGGGGAAGAACTAATGACTCTAACCAATGTGTTTCTTCTTTCTTGAGCTACAATGGCTCTTTTTATCCTAGCAGTGAAAAAGCTTGCCCTCTCATTCCTAATAATTGTGTACCATACATTAATCAACAATGAAGTGGATTATGTTGCTTTCTACTACAGACTATTGATTTACATTTTTGTGCAGGGTTTTGTTGACCTTAACAACATAAGTATTGCAAAAACAGATGCAATAATTACAAGGTTTTTGCTTCTTTTGTATTCCTTTCCGTGGCATAGCTGTTCTCTTCGTTATATCCCAAATTCATCTTTGCAGGTAGCATGAAAGGGTTCACTACCTCATCTGGGGAGGATGGCAGGAAAATTTCATCTTTCTTTAGCAGCTGACATTTTTCCTCATTATTTTCTTTCTGCTTTCCAAGCATTTCTAGTTACACTGACTGTGTTGCCTGACTTTTTTTTTTTTTTTAAACCTTTAAGCTTCCCACCTTCAAACCCTTCAGGTTTTCTGGAAAAGTGCTGTACACCTCAGAATATCCTTTAGGGCTGCGGAAAACCACCAAAGAACAGCATATATATTGGGGTGTGCTAGAAACATAAAAGACACAAACTATCCTCTACTGTCATTCATAGATTTCTTTGTTAGTCCTCCCTCTAAAAAGGGAAGGCTATAACCTTCTTGTGGAAGACGGTGAGCAAGTGAAAAACCAGATTTTCTATGTCCAGTGAGAAACAGAAGGCATAAACTTCCTTCAAGAAAATCAAGCAGTGGTGGGATAATACATTAGCCTGGCACCAAAGTACCTCTAGAACTGAAAGATGTGACTGTAGCACCAGACTCAATAATTACTTAGCAATACCATGTGAAGCTCAGTTCAGAGGTTTAAAATGTTTTATGGTGGCACAGCTCTCCTTCTGTTTGATCATTACACCAATTTTATATCCACAAACTTTCTCCCACATTATTCCCTCTCCAGATCATGATTCCTACTTATATTGTGAACACTGGGCTATTGTGGGCAAAGCCCTAGTCCCGTACTTTTTCTTTTTCTTTTTTTTTTCTTTGTAGCTTTTAAACCAGAAAACCAAAGCAGTACATAATACAAATGCTGACCAAAAAATACTCCTTGTCCTGTCACTAGATCCCCTTGTAAAAAGTCCCTCCCCAGCTTTCGTGTAGGCCCCCTTCAGAAAGTAATGGAAAGCTGCTATCAGGTCTCCCTGCAGCCTTCTCTTCTCCCGGCTAAACAGCCCAAACTCTTTTAGCCTTTCTTCATAGGAGCCCTCTGATCATCTTTGTGGCTCTCCTCTGGACTCACTCCAAGAGCTCCACATCCTTCTTGTGCCAGGGGTCCCAGAACTGGACACAGTACTCCATGAGGGATCTCACAAGAGCAGAGTAGAGGGAGAGAATCACCTCCCTCGACCTGCTGGCCATGCTTCTTGTACGCAGCCCAGGACACGGTTGATTTTGTGGCCTGCCAGTGCACATTGCCCACTAACGTTGAGCTTCTCATCAACTAGCACCCCCAAGTCCTTCTCCTCAGGGCTGTTCCAAACCCATTCTCTGTACCGCCTGTACTTGTGCTTGGGATTGCCCCAACCCAGGTGCAGGACCTTGCATTTGGCTTTCTTGAACTTCATGAGGTTGGCACGGGCCCACCTCTCAAGCATGTCAAGGTCCCTCTGGATGGCATCCCTTCCCTCCAGTGTATTGGATCACAACATAGTTTGGTGTCAGCAAACTTGCCAAGGGTGTACTGAATTCCACTGTCAGTGACTCCAACAAAGACATTAAACAGCACCAGTCCCAGTACTAACCCTTAAGGAACGCCATTCGTCACTGGTCTCCATTTGGACATGGAGCTCAGAGATTCCCACACAGGGACAAAAACATAAAAACTCTTTGGAAATGCGAAGTCAAACAAAAATTTTGAAATCTATTTGAATCAAACTTTCACCAGTAATTTGTATAAATTAAAAGTTATGGTAAAAAGCTGAAGCTCACCCACAATGAGCAATCTTTAATTTACCTTTTAATTACTGGATTTTCACTTCTTATATTAATTTCCCTTGGAGTGAACAAAAACCAGTATTGATGCTCATGCTAGGTAGGTTAAACTGGAACAATCACAAGACCAGAAAGTCAAGAAAGAATGTGTGACAGGATTTCACTGAGGAATGACCTGGTTTTCATTTTGTGCTTTCTCCCAAGTAATAAACACTGGCTTCCTTTTTACCCAAGTATGCAACCTACAGTGGCACAACATAGTCCAGAAAAATGCAGTGGATTAGAGTTCAGTGGCATTTTTTTAATGTTTCCCAAACAATGTTAATATTCTACCTTCCTTGAAAGATGTCAAACATAATTTAAAAAACTCATAATTAAATATACTGCTAATTTAATCCCTCCACAAACTAATACATTTAATAAATTAGTAATTTTTTTTAAAAAAAAAAAACAACAAACAACACAATCTTATCACAAATTAGAATTTCAGTTGGGATCTGAATTAGTGATGGACATAATAAAAAGGAAAGATTAATACATCGAGTTATAGTAAGTTCCATCTATTACTCTTTATCAAAATCTATCAATAGCACTACTGGACTCAGTGGCTTTGAGAAGCACAGTTCTTCCAGAGTAATGTTTTATGGCAACACAACAGAATGAAGTAGATGTGCTTGAATTTTTTGGACTTTAGATGCAGTTCATCTTCAGCTTAATTTACAGTACTTCACACTAATAATATGTGGTGCAAGCCTGGTGATGTATTTGGATGTTTCACTTACCGTATTGACATTCTTTTGCCTATCTGAACAAAAAAAGAAAGTAAAAGTTTTATTAAGCATTCAGATACCCACAGAGAAATTAAAAAGTATCCCTTTTTTGTTTGCTTATTTTGTTCTTATACATTACATGTGTTACAAAATGAAAGACATACACATCACCAGTGGCTAACCACAATTAATTCTGCAATTTTTGATCCTGCATCTTGAGGAAAAACTTTATAAAACGCATGTGTGCTAAGGGCAAAAATAACAACAGAGTATTAACTTGGGTGTGATCCTTTTTGTAGCCCAGGCCCGTTGGATTCTAAATTGTTTGTACACAATAATATTCAGATTTTGTGCAATATGGTAAAAAGACAAAAATTTAAACAAAAACTCCATCATCTTTATGAGGGCTACACTACAAACATTTGAAACATTTATATGCCTGGCTTTTTGCAGAAAGTAGTGCATGCATCATTCTCATAGTATTTACATGAAAGAAAATGAAAGAATGAAGGTGTATCATGAACCTTATGAGTTAATAAATGAATTATTTAAAAGAGTATTTTCTCATGTCTTTAATGAGGCATATAAGCTATATTTTAATGTTGCATTATCATAAATAAATTGAATGTCCATATTTGCTTTCTACATGCTTCTCCAGTTTGGCAAAGCCTTGGAGACTTGAATGGCCTTGAACAGATGAAATGGCAGCCTAGGCTTGTATATGCTGTCATACCAACCTCCTTCAGAGAATTAAGGTAACTGGCAGAAGCTCCATACTACGGTTCTTTCCCTAACAAAATGGATGCTCCTACACAGCCTCCCTAGGGTTGGGTGAAGAAAAATATATTCACACTGGTAATCTAAGTAATTAACTAGGTCTTCATGGTGTAATTAGTGTTTGCACTCATTATCTAACAGGGAACATTATGAATTGTGTATTTGAAAATAGGTAAGTTCTGCCTCTCTTACCTGTCTCACTGTCCAACCTATGGAGTTACTATATTGCTCTAGGATACCCTGCAAGGATCAGCAGGAGAATATTTTAGTCTGAGGATGCAGAAATTATAAAATCACATCTGGCCTGGTGGCAACTGTAGTTAAAAAAATTATATGAACAGCTGCCCCAAAAGGAAATCATCCACAAGGACATTTTTTTTTGCAAAACAAAACTTCACTGCTCTTTTTCTTTTTTTTTTTTTCTCTTACAAATCCAGTACCTGGTTAGGATTTCCACTTCATGTTATTCATAGTACAAAAGCTTGAATGCCTGGGTTCACAGGCAGAGTCTTGGCTTGGGGAAAAGAGTGGCACCCGTTATTTAAACAATGAAAGATGTGTGAAAACATCATTAAACAGGGACTGCCATAAACTTTGCTTTCTGGACACTGCAGTAGTAATGCAAGTAGAGAATATCCCTGTTCAGAAGCAGGAATATATAAACTACAACAAAAGTTTAATGTACTTGATGTAGCATGGTAGTAGATGAGGTGAGGATTAACAAAAAAAAAAGGTCTTATTTGATTTAAGATATGAAGATCTGGATTTGTAAACACAAATTATTTAAATCTTAAAATTACAAAAGGGTGTTATTAAAACCCAGTCTTTTTAAAGACCACATTTCCAGTTACTGTCTCACCACAAGCCTTGTTCTGCTCTTGCAAAAACTGTGACCATGATGGAATAAGCTATTCTAAATTTTAACAGTCCATCCTTTACAAATGGATTAAGCTGCTAATTTAGGTGTAACAGGCAGAGCTTTGCTAGTGGGAGTCTGCAGAATACCACGTTTGGAAGGAAGGCAAGGGATGCTCTGCCCTGGGCACCTCTGGTTCCTGTCAGCTCTGTCAAGGACAAAAGCAGCCTACTGCATGCCAAAGCTGGATCCCATCAAGGGAGCATATGGCATCTCTGTGAAAACATGTTCAAGAAAGAGTGGTAAATTGTAGGGGCAGGAAAGATACCTGGAAGATGAGCCAGGATGAGGTGCACCTCTGAGGGGAGCTGTCGCCCATGGGGGAAATCCTGCTGGAGCAGGCAGATGCCCCACAAAGGGTCTGCAGTGAGTGCAAAAATTCATGGCAGAGCAGGTGAAAAGAGTAAGAAACAAAGACCAGCAAAAGGAAGAAACTGCTGCACACTGACTTCCATCTCCAGGACTAGCCATGGCCTCACCTAAGGGACTGAGTGCAACATGTGGTGTGAGGCATGGAAGGTGAGGAACAGGAAAGCAGAGGTGCCTGGAGTGAACGTGAGGTGTTTCTCTAACTTTTTGTTTGTCTTCTTTCTTTTTCAATACTGGAATCAGTAAGCAAAATTTTATATAAGTTAGTAATAAATTATGTGATTTTTCCTGACTCAAGATGCTTTACCCTGCCATAAATGCCCAACACAAGAAAAAATTCATTCTGATTATGCAAAGGCGCACTGAGATCGAACATCTTTGTCAAATTTATGGTTAAGGATTAAAGACAATTCTAACATTTCCACACTTCCCATGCTGGTATTTGTGAAATGCATGACTCAATTTTATGTTTTTAAAGAAAAACTTGTTATTAATCTTATAATAAATTATATATATATATACACGGTATTTTTAAAAAAATCCACAGCGAAAAGGATTAGCCTACCTGTTAACTTGCACTGAGTCATCTATAATGCCTTTAGTAAAACTGAAGGAAAAGTCACTGTGTAGAAATAATATTTGGTCTGCTGTTTAAACCTGACTTGTCGGTAAAATGCCTTCACTGTCTCAATAGTTAATGTTTTCTAGATTATTAAGGTAGACCGTGCCATATGATGAAAGATCATAATCTTACGGACAAATGTATGAGTCAGTGTCCAGGAGTGGGAACAGGGAAGTTTCAGTGGCTTCTGGGAGACAGGAATGTGGCTAATATCCTGAAGGGAAAGTTCTGAAGTGCAGGGGTTAAGGAAGCAAAATGTTAATTTGAGATGAGGGACTGCAGAGACATGATATCCAGAAAATTTTCTCTTTCACCAAGGCATCAAATCCTCAGTCTTGGTGAAAATTTTATCATTAGAGTATAGAGACACAAAGATACAGGTTTGGGCACCTCTCATTTAATCTTCAGCCTTTCAGGGGGCCTGCACCCATTGCTTAGCTTCAGATAACAGGACTACATTAAGAAATGGAACAAGATAACACGTTATGACTTTAGCAACTATAAAGGACAACTGTTGGGCAGAATTACCCAGTTTACCTTAATTATAGTAAAGGAAATAAGATGGCCAAGACACTTAAGAAATGAAAAGACTATCAGAAGGGAGCTTGTATTTTAAAAGAGAGAAGGCAAAAAGCCAGCTGTTGCAAACTAGCCAATAAATTAACTTGATTTTTGACTTGCACAACTTTATATTGTCTTTAGGATACATTAATTACCTTAAATTTAATCTAATAATGGGTCAAGATAAATCTTTATTAGTGATAAAACAAGGTTTATGAATGGAGACTGTTCATCTGGCATTTAATCTGTTTTCATAAGAAAATTTTTGATCTGCAGAAATAACTTTCTTTGAAACTTACTTTCTGAATTTAGTTAAACAAGACATTCCCTTATGGCTTCATTTCCTATTAGCATTATTTGAAGTAAATTTTCTGTTTTAAACATAAACACCTACTCCATGTTTTGGTTTTGTTTTCTTTATTATAGCCTTAATCCTAAAAAACATTAAATCCATGAAGCCTAACACATGAATCTTCCATATCATACCTGCATTACATTGATCTTTACTTGTGCATCACATTGTCTATTTAAAATTAAAATTGATTTTGAAAAAATCAATTACTGAGATAATCTACTTTCCTTGAATTTTCTTGATTCCCAGGTGCCATCTGAGAGGCCAAAAGGGCCTTAAAAGGTAGAACATTTCACGGTTCTTAAGACAGCATCTACTAAAAGAGACTTTTCAGCATCTTAATGTAAATAAGATGTAATAGTCATTGACAGCTAAGAAAAGGTACCAGTAAACCAGACAGTAGAATGAACAGCAGGACAATGAATTATGTTCTCAGTGCAAAAATACAAGCTGTACCTGCAAAACATTTTTAGCCAGAAACATTGTTCGGTTAAGCACAAGCCTAAATAGATGATGGCTTCAAATATTCAAGAGATCAACAAAGAGGAGTTCCTTTTGGCTTTTAGATACATTAAAAAATACCTTGTTCAAATATCTATCTATCTATCTATATATTTAAGTTACCTTGATGATACAATTCAGATAGAAATTTTTAAGCAGATTACTGAATTTCATAGGAAAGGTAACGTACTTTGAAACCCAGTTTAAAGTAAAATTAATTAACTGAAGACAGTATACAGGGTTTAACAGCTTGTTGAAAGATAGACTGGAGGGCCTGTCTAAACTTTTGAAGAGGACACCTTTCCAAGAAGTATGATGGGTGCAACTGAGAAAGAGTGATTAAAGATCAAAGATATTCAAAGGAATGCCCTGCTGGAAATTCCTTCATATAATGATATATTTGGCTTTTCAGTTGAATTCCCAAATGCCAAAAAACCACTTTGGTCTCCTACTCAAACTGCCTAATAATTAGCCAGGAAGAAATGGAAGCAGAGGAGCTTCCTGATCTGTTAGAACACTAAGCACAACAAACTGCATTGCTAAATACTTTTGTTCCCAACTGCTGAGACTGAAACAAATGTAGAGTGATCAGCAAAAGTAAGCTGCATGTGGTGACACACTCTAGTGTTCAAAATAGAAAAGAAAGCAATGTTTTAAAATACTTTGTAGCTAGTTGTGGCTTCACTGCAAAGAACGTAGTTTATTAAAACATACCAAAATACAAAACACTAAGTAGCATGCAAGTTGTGTGATTTCTTTAGGAAAGAAACATTTTTAGAAAGTGCTTGTTGTACTTAGTGCTCGTTTTTCCTTCACTTGCATTTTTTTACCTTTTTTGAAAGCATTCACTCCCTTTTGTGCAGTTTCATTGGTAACTGGCAATCTTTACAGCAAGAGTTTTTAGATGGATTTTTTAAAGTAATATTGTTTTTCAAAACTGTAGAAGTTTGAATAGCAATTGAGATCTGTAACGTATTTGTTTAAAGTGTTAATCTCTATCACTTAATATGGCAAATAAAAGTGATTTTGCACCAACTAGGATCACAGAACTTAGTAAGACCTGCTTTAAGTTCTGTCTTGATAACCTTAGGACATTAATTTCAGAGTCTCAAAAACAAAACTGTAAGTAAAAAATTATGTATTTTTGTATACATACAAATCACAATAAAATGTAAAGATACTAATGAACCACCACAGCTACAATCAAGTTATTAATTTATTATGGGATGTTTCAAATTACTATGAAAAAATGCACATGTACACAAGAAGTATTTTTAAAGTAATGTTATTAACTATACTTTACACTGAATTCTTACTTTCCATTTCAGACTGTCAACCCACAAACAGCAACCAAAAAAAAAATCCTAATAGACTTATCTGAGGATTTTCTTACTTGAACTTTTCTCCAAAACCTGAATGTTTACATGTCCAGGACTTTTTTTTTTTTCCACAATTTCCAGACATAATTAACTTATAAAATGTTAGTCTTTAAATTCAGCTTAGAGTTTCTGGAACAATTAAACAGAAAACTAATCTTTTAACTTCCAATACTTGATTTTTTCTCTGCTTAAAATATTAAAAAAAGAATACAACACTACAAATTTATCTCCTACATTTTAAAAATATACCATCTACTCTCTTCTCTCATTTTCTAATCCTTACACAGAGTGGCAACCAGAATGACAATTTGCTTATAAGCCTGACAGACTGCAAGGATCTTCTGGGGCAAGTGTGTCAATTACTACAAGATAAACCGGAAATTAAGTTTGAATCTGCTTTTCGTTTCTCTTTTTTTTTTTTTTTTTTTTTCCCCTTTTCTTTTCTGATTGATACCGGCTGAATCTATCAGGTAAGACAGATTGCATCATTCTATCAGGTAGTCACCCAGGCCTTAATCCTAACACAGCCATTTTACAGTCCAGCTTTTGGCTGAAATAGCAATTTAGTTCACATCCAGACCACCAGCACACTGAAAAATCAGTTTCAAAGGTGAATTTCAGAGTAAACTCTATAACACCCACTGGCTTTAAAGAATACTTTCTTCATGTAGTCCATTCCTACTACTAAATCTATTAAATTAGAGGTCTCTTCCAACCCAAGACATTCTAAGATTCTACGACTCTATGAAATTCAAAGGCCAGAGCATCTGTTTTTCTGCATACATACAAGCTTATGTGAGCAAATATGACATATTATTTGTTTATTGATGCAGAGAGACATGTTAGTATGCAACGTAAGAAAAGTAATGGCAAATAAAATAAAAATGCCACTTGTCTAATTTTTAAAAGCACAACCACTAGAAGTATCTAGAAATATTCTTAAACTGGGGATTAGAAACCAAGTAATTCAATATAAGACTTATAAATGCTGATTAGCTAGCCAGGAAAAAGAACAACACACCCTGTCCAGAAAATGGGCTCTATTTTATCTCACTTTGAACTGGAGAGTAAATCAGCATGGAGTACTGCATGTAAAAGCCATCTAGGCACAATCAAAAGTCATTTTCATCAGCACAGATGTCCCAAATTGACCACCATAATGTGGTAAACGGGTCCTGGAATTAACCATATATGAAAGAAATTCTTTTGAATGGTGGAATCATAAGGGACCTCCACCTGCTGAGATGTTATTGATGCACAATCTGAACAGCTTTCTAAAATGTTGAAAATAAATCTTTGTCTTGGAACATTTTTCTCTCAGAATTTGAAGAATGCAGGTAAATACAGAACGGAATGCAATTATCTACCTTAAAAGGCGGATAATTCTGGCACAGCAGAGCTTCCACCAAAATGAATAGTTTTTAGTAATTTCTAATCTCAGTGATGAAAGACTTGATTGTGTAACAAAAAGAACAACAAAAAAGAACAATCAGAGAGAAGTTGTGAGGGGCACTGTTGTGCTTTTCTCTCTGCTTTTTTCAAACTGTAAAATCTATTCAAGCTAGGGGACTGGAAAACAAATGTCATATTTGAAAAAAAAAAAAAAAAAAAAAAAAGAGGAAAACATCACTAGATTCATAGGGCATATGAATAAATATAAATCTATTCGAACTTCCATGCAAAATCTATAGTGAACTAATGTAACTTTCAAGGTAGGTCGAAGAACCATATCAGCATAGTAAAGCATCATCACAGGAGTCAATACAGAAGCCATGAGCATCGGCCATTGGGGGCAACACCATGGGGGACAGACTTGAATACATGACCGTGGGTACATAGAATTTGATTTAAGAAAGTAAATATAAAGGGGAACAATGCAATCATAGTTTTAAAAATGTCCCTGTCTAAATCAGACTCAGTATGTGTTAGATATAACTACACACAGAGACAGAAGGATATTGCGAATGGTAATTTAGTTTTGTCCTGTTTAGTTTACATACATTTAGGCTTTTTATAGAAATTAACCTAAATTATATACATGACTCAGCTTCAAATTCCTTGCCACCTCTCCTTTTTCCATGAGACCACTGGCATGCCACCCTAAGAAACACGTGCATGGCACCTCTCTACCTATCTTCAGAGGCATTAGGAGTTTCCCTCTTCCCTTACCTGTTTCCCTAGAGTTAAGACCTTTAATCACTAATTTGTAATTCTTCCTGAATAAATGATAGTAGAGGCCAAGTGCTTTTATGTATCCTCTAAGGCTTTGAAACTGAATGATGCTTGTGTTGGGAAAACAACTATAATCTTTACTACAGAACCTGACCCAATGCCAACTAGAATGAAACTGATTGTCTAAAGCATAAAAGAGGACAATGATTAGGGCAACCATCTGGCAAGGGCTTAAAGTCCTCTCTCTCCCTACAACAGACCAAACACCTCAAGTGATTACTGCACCCATCAAGGCAACAAGGTTTTCATCTTTATCATGATATTAACTATTTATACAAAATAGAACAGTTCCAACATAAACAGACTGAGAAAGACCACCCTGCAAATAATAACAAAATGTTGTTAAAGGTGTTTCTGCTAGGTTTAAATTCCTGATTTGACCTTCTATAAAGAGGTCTGGAATATACCTTATTAGAGTTATCCAGAAAGCAAAAGAAAAAGAGATAGACTTTGAGATACTGACCATGCAACATAATATAAAAGCAGGGTAATGTGTTAGACCAATGCTCAACCTAATCCAATGTTCTGCCTGCAGTAGCGGCCAACAACAGATGCTTCTGGAAGAGCATAAGCATAGTATTAAAATACTTTTCCAGAAGTTTGGGTCAGCCTCCAGCAATTGATTGGATGGGGTCCTCCTGAGCAGGACATGATGCTTACTATGAGCCAAACCTTTCAGATTCAATATATCCCTCTAAAGTTGGAAAGGTTTTAGTTTCAGTATCACGGAAATAATTCTGAGGTCTAAAGGAGGAAGAAATGTCTATAATCAGGCTTGAGCAAGTTTGGAGCCTTAAAATTTGGGAGATGTTGACATCTATTTTACGTATCTGGCAACCAGATTCAAAGCCAAATTTAAGAAGCATATATAATGTTCTAGTCTTCCATGAATATTTATTTACAGGCGCATAGCTGAGCTCTTCCAGCTATACAACTCTTGTCATCTTTGTAAAGGAATCTTGTCTGAATTTTCCTCTTCATTGTAAGTAAAATTCTCTCTCCTTACAGGGCAAGAGGACACAATCTAATAATTTCGGTAACACTGCCTTTTACTATTTTTTTCTGTGAGAGAGAATAAGCAAGCCCTAAATATCTAAAACTGCATAAATTAACCTTCTGAGAGCACTTTTTTAACAGCAGACAATTCCCTGCTACAGTTAACTTCCAGTAATAAAACAAAGATTATTCACATACACAAAGGCAAACCACTACTTTACAACCTCTGCATTACCATTTATTAGGGGAAATTAAAGCAAAATAGATTTGCGTAAATTATTTTTTAATTCCAAGAGTAACTTGTAAATCTCCAAAAGGCCTTCAACAACTCTAGATCAGATAAGAAAATAAGATCATCTGAACCACAGAGGAAAATCACATATTTTAAGAGGTTCAGCTGAAATGGACCGATTCAAAGTAAGATATTATTAAGCCTTGCTAATTTTTTCAGATAAAATAAAGTTAATAAGGAGAAAAGAGCTATTCCATTTAATGTCTAAGTACATAGTGTAACTGCAACAGAAGCAGAATAATTTTACAGATTGTAAAAATTGTGTATTTCAAAGAATGCTTTCAATATCACCAGTTTATAACTTAGAATTAATAATTCCTTTTTTTTTTTTTTTTTTAAACCAATTCAGAGGTATTCCTTTCCACTAAATGTTCATAACATACTAACTGAAGTACCAGAAAAAATCACAGAATCACAGAATTGTCATGGTTGGAAAGGACCTCTGAGATCACAAAAAAAAAACCCAAAACCACAAACCAAAAAACACACACCCATACACCCCCCACCAAAAAGCACCCATGAAAAAAAAAACACAATCTCAGCCACTACAGCATGCTCTAAAGTGTCACGTCTACACATTTCTTGAATACCTTCCAGGGTAGGATGTTCCAGTGCCTGACCACATTTTTATTACAGAAGCTCTTCCTAATATCCCATCTGAACGTCTCTTGCCGCAACGTCTCACCATTTCCTCTGATCCTATCACTATCCACTTGGGAGAAGGGGCCAAGACCCATGTCACTCCAGCCCCTTTAAGGTAGTTGTTAGAGGGTGATGAGTTTGCCTCTCAGCCTCCTTTTCCTCAGACTAACTCAACCTGCTTTCCAATGTGACTGTCACTTGTAGTTGATTTAGTTGTTTAAGAAGGTTGGAAACACTGAAGGTTTTCCTGCAGTTAGGAGGCTCCCAATTCCTCTTCTTTCCCCCCACATGGATTTTCCAGTATCTAACTGGGATTGATCTTCTGTTGCCTGTTTTCTCTCTAACGGGGCACTCAGAGGTTACTTGCCTTCTCTCTTCCTGAAGCTTGTAAGAATAGAATTATTTTTGACACCTCCAGCTCCTTTTAAATTTAGCTGAAGCACTCGTGTTTCAAAGTTATTGAGGAGATGGGACAGAAGCAGATGGAAATGCACAAGTGCATAATGTCACTGAAAGACTTGGTGTCTACAGAAAAATGGTGACAACATTAAGCAAATATATAGCACCACTGCCCAATTTTAGATTGATAGAATTCAGTTATATAAAAAGAAGTTATAAAATCATATTAAAAAAGAACCAAGTACAATTCTGCTAGCTGCTGATGACCCCCCTTACAGAAGAAGAATTCTGCTGATCTGGAGCTGACACACCCTGCTTGCTCACACCCATCTTCCTGGGATCACACACAGCATGTCAGGCATCCCCAGGCAGGGTATTCTGATAATCCTGAACAGCCCAACCTTCTGGAGAAATGCCAGGCAAGCATGTCCTGAAATAGCCTCTTTCTAACCAGTTTCCAGAAATCACAAGAACATTGCAAAGCCAACCAGCGAATCTAGCTCGTGTGCGTAAGTAATCAAGTTTTGATTCCTGTATTACACTGAACAGCAGAACTCTACCCTGAATGCCTAGAAATACATAACACCAATCTAATCCAGCCTAATTTTTATTTCAGATTAATTACATTTTAGTTAAAAGAACGGAGACTTCTTACTACATTTAAGTATTTAATATATTTTACTACTGCATGTCAAAGTATTTAATTAAAAAATACTTTGATCGTTTATTCTTTAAAAGCAATCTTATTAAATATAATATTCAACTTAAAATAATTACTTTTCATTTAGTTCTTTTACATTATCTGAACAGGTCCAGATAAAGGAGGATTTAAGATTACTATATACTTTGTGTCATGTCTTTCTACTCACATGCACAGCTAATTGCAAAAAAAAAACCACAACAAAATCCTGGTTATCTAAGAACTCATCTCCTTACTTGCATGGTGATTATGCCAGACAATAAAATTAAGGCTTTGGTAATAATTTTTCATCTGATCCATTCAGTACTTTATAAATGCTAATAGTAATTTCAATGACTATGAACTAGCAACTATATAGTTTACAAGAAAATCTAGTTTACAAGATATAATTTGGGAGTGTACAGTTACTAGGGTTTAAGAGAGTGCCAGTATCTACTAACAAGTTGTTATGATTGATGCAAAATTAAATTAAAAAAACAAAACTACTCCAAAGTTTTGATTCAAACCCAGCAAACATGGAAAATTACAGAGAATGCATATAAGTTAAATGAGAAACGGAAGCTCTTCCCTTCCTTTTTTCAAGTTTTCTTCCACTCACTCTGCATATCTAATATAAAAATCAAATTATATAATATATAATTTCTCTATTTCGTGTTGGTCCATCATTCATTTACCATGCGTTATAGCAGACAAATCATCATCTATTTTCTCACTGATCTACCGTCCATAACAATAATTTAAAACCAGCTAATAAACATTATGGTTTGCTAGAACCGCTACCGATTAAATCTTAAGTGTCTAAAAAATACAAATATAAACAGAACGTAATTAGAGCTATTTAAAGAAACCATTTTTAACTTAGATTAACCATATTTCCCATTTGCTAGGGATAAACACTCATAAATGAAACCCATTGCTGAACAAGAAGCAATTACTTCAGTTTAAAATATTAATACATACTGCCTTTTAAAAAGCTGAGGAAAATAATTTATGTACTGTACAATACAATCTCAATTTATATTGAGAATGAAAATGGGATGGTATTTGGAATCCTAAGTGAGCTGCAATCATCTTTGAGGTACGGTTTGTTCTTATCCATTTATAAGTCCATTAAATTGTTTTCTCCAATCAGTACTGCTCTCAAAATAATTATAAAATGCATATACATGTTTTTGGTATTTTTAAGTTAGTAAAAAAACCAACTTTGTTGAAGAGCTCTCTTGCAACAGCCCTTCTCCTTAATACAAGAAACATGTAAGCTCATTACTGATATACAGTGTGTTCAATCTAAAGTGAGGGAACAACCAATCTCTTCCCAGATTCCAGGTCTACAAATGTACACACACATGCATATATGCATATACATATGTACCATGGATAACAGGTATATGTCAGATTATAATAACTACCTGATTATCAAATGCTTCTAACTTCTAGAGAGAGTTGACTTCAGGAAAATGTTTTACAGTTTGATGCTATGATTCTCCTCTGCTTAAACTATTACCTGTGTCATAAATTGCATTTAAAAGTGTAATTTTGGCCTAAATCATGCAAATTCTTATTTCTTCACATTGATACATTGAGCAAGTATTAAGTGTTTTGCTTTTTCTACAGCTGCAGAAGACCCCTTCACCAGAAAGGGCAAAACCAGTCTTTTATCAGCAAGTGTTGTGTCAAGGTTGGGGCCTTCCCTCCTTCAGTCTCAGGACTGTATTTTCAAAGGGATAAGAATAAGATGATTGACCTTTTAAGCCAGATTTTTTGTTTATTCCTCTTTATAACCTGTCACCTCATACACTACAATTTACCTGATTATATAGCTCTGAAGTACACTCAAGTACATAGAAATCAAGCACAGGAATCTGATCTACTATTTTAATACTTCCACTAATTTGTCACTCTAAAAAAACCCAGAACTGTAATGCATATATGAAGTTTAAGAAATTATTTTTCTATTCTCTTTGAAATGCTATTTTCATGGTTACTTTTAAGTGTATGTTAAGGGTAATTGAGCAAAGCGAATAATTAATTACGTGCAATTAGAGTGGAACTGTAGACAAATAGTACCATATAACTGGCAAATTTTAACAATGTGATAAATTATGGCAATTATAGGCAAACTAATAATGATTTTCAATCAAACAATATAACTGAGAATGTGTTCTGCATTCACAACAATCAACATTCAATCTGTTTGTATGTGTTTAAACTGACTGCAATTTATACACATGCAAATCAGTACTATAACTCATCTGACCAAGCATGCTTATTTTTAGCTCTACTTCATAGTGTGCATTTTCACATACCTATTAGCATTTTCCTCTGGAAATACTCAAAGGGTTTTCAGGATTGTCCTTTCTTCAGTCTTCCTGAGAAAGAGTTAACTCCTTTAACTGACTGCCTTTTGTCTCTGCCAACTGTCTCTCATACTGCTGAGAGGAACCCACAGCTCAGTGGAGCACTCTTGAGTTTACAGAATCATAGAAGGGTTCAGGTTCGAAGGGACCTTTAAAGGTCATCTACTCCAACCCTCCTGCAGTAAGCTGGGACGTCTTCCTCTAGGCCAGGTTGCTCAGAGCCACGTCAAGCTTGATCCTCAGTGTCTCCAGGGATGGAGCCTCCACCACCACTCTGGGTAACCTGTTCCAGTGCTTCACGACCTTCACAGTAAAGAACTTCTTCCCAATATCCAATCTAAATATAACCTGCTCTAGTTAAGGCCATTGCCCCTTGTCCTATCACTGCATGCCCTAGTAAAAAGCCCCTCCCCAGCTTTCCTGCAGGCCCCCTTCAGGTACTGGAAGGCTGCTATAAGGCCTCCTTTTTCTGGGGAGACCTTTTGCCAGGACTTTGAGCAATTCTATCTATAAAAGCCCAGTAGTTATGTGAATTTTGGATAGAAAAAGGTAATCTACTATTTAGAAGTGCAAGCAAGCATCTACAATTTCAGAAGAGTAAAGCAAAGAGTAAAGCAAATACACTCCAGCGCCAGTGTCTAAAAAGCCTAGGCCTCAGGACGGGAGCAGGAGCACTGCACGACTGTGGGGGAAACGGGGAGGATCCCAGCCAGCTGTTCTTGCACGCTCTTCTCCCCTTGGTCCACTGGGAACACGTCTGGATTTTAAGAGCCAGGGCGATGTCCGGAGCTCTGACGCCGGCGGGAGATCTCGGCGAGGGCCGGGCCCGCGGCAGGGCCACAGCCTCCCCTCCCTCCCCGGCTTGCGGCCTCGCCACAGGCGTGACACCCGGCAGGAGCTGAGAGCGGCCGCCGGGGCGCTCCCCGCCCGCCTCCGCGCCCGGCCCACCTCGCGGCGTCACCCCGGGCCGGCCCGCTGGGCGCAGCGGGCCCCGGGGCCCAGCCCGGCGGCGGAGCGGGGCGGGACTGCCCGGGGCAGCCGCCGCGGGAGGGCCGGGCTGGCGCGGCCCTTGCGCAGCAGCGGGGGACCCGACGGCGGGGCTGGGCCCGCGGGCGCCCGGCACTCAGTGAACACCGTAGGCTACTGCACCCCGCCCGTAGCATTCTCTTTTCTTTTCTTTTTTTTTTTTCCCTGGTCGAGCATGCATAGTCAGTTAAAATAATGTTTAAAACCAGTTCCAGTTAGTGTTACAACTGCCCAGCGTTATGAAACAAGAGTACTGCTACTAATAATACTCATACTACTACTAATAAATGACACACGCCTCCTAACTGAAAAGGGAACTGTGTGTTACAGGGATACAAGCAGTCATTTTGATGATTTCACAAGTAAAAAACTATGAAAAGGAAGCATAAGTGTACTTTTCTACATATACATAGGATTTACACAGACATAGTATTTAACTTCTTTTTATTTTAATTCCTTCACTTTAATTTCCTGCATTGTATAAAGGGTATATAAACCATATTTAGGGTAATTCCTCGAATAGATGTGTAGAACTGTTACAGTTGCTGTCATTTCAGGTACATGATGGCTATGATCATAGAAAGCTAGGAATACATCAGATTATAGCTTCTTTTATAATTGAAATGCAAGACTTCTAAGTTAAACATGGCTATAAACACAAAATGAACAGGAGAGACAGGGCATTCAGCCCCTGGCTTTTTCCATTAAGAAAACAGGGATAGAAATGTGCTCAAAAATACCCCACTTGTTTTGTTCTTCTGTTTTCCTTATGACAGGATGAATTTTCTATTAATATAATCTAAAAAAAATTGCAGGGAATCAGGGTTCTTTTTGTGATTCTACTACCTATATACTTCTAGTCTCCACCAGGTCATTTTTTAACTTGTTGGCTGCTTTTAATGATTTTGACAGGAAGATCCAGGTTCTCAAAATAAGACAATCCTAAATGTCTCATGAATTCAGACAGCTAGACAGAAGAAAGAGACCCTACTCAAGTCTTCTCAAGAACAAGTACCGTGATAGCACACGAGGAGAAATCCTGTTGGAAGATGCTTAATCCAGTGTCATGCTTTAAGAAATGTAAAACCCATTCTTCTAACGAAGGTGAACCTAGCAACTCTTAAAATGGGTGAGTTCCTGATAAAATCTTGATACAAATAAATAAAAATTCGATTATCCATAAGAAACTAGCGTGCAACTCACAGAAGCACTTTACTGAATGAAAGATCTGGCTGTATTCTCATTTTAAGGCCTGAATTTTCCTACTGGATTAAACTTTTCAAGATAAATGGGGAGACTGAGCAAGTTTGAAGATTGTGAAGCTTCTCACATTTTAAATAGTGAGATTATTTTGGATAAATCCAAAACCAAGCCAGAAAATCTAGAGAGCTGACATTTCTGCAGGATTCAACTTGGCTGAAAAGGGATTTTTGCCAGTCATAACTGTAGACAGATGTATGCACTGCATAATGTGTTCCATATACATTCCCCAGGTCCTTTAGTGTATCTGTAGATTAGGAGACTAGAGATTTGACCACATAATAGCCAATTATGCTGACTAAAGAAAAATAGCAAGCATAATATATTAAAGGGATTTTAACTTTTAATAGTACAGTTCTACTTTTTAGAATATTCTGAAAAAGATGATTTCTGTAACTGTACTGTAAACCTGCACACAAGTGCTTTCTGTAAGCTTTGAGGAACAAGTGATTTTAACTGAGGTGTATTGTAAAGCCTCCTTATATAACAGCCCTTATTTAAAGTTGCTAAATATTCACCCACATGCAGAATTCACCTATCAGAATATACTGAGTATTCAGCCTTGTATATACATGAAACAAAAATAATTGTAAAACTCTGTAAGTTTCATTGGTGTTAAATCATAATTATACAGCAACAGGAAAACAGGCAACTTTCTTGAGTTTTGGGATCAGTATTCTGAGATTTCTACTTCAAGGTTATTCTCTTCTTTGTCTCTACACTTCTAAACAATGTTTTCCTTTTTATTAGCTCACTAGGATGCTATCTCCTGATTTCTAATGAATTATTCTGCATGCTTTTGTGTCCTTTGAATGAAATCCTGGCTTTTCTGAAGATTTTGGACACTGACTTCAGCAGAACCCTGATTTTTACTTAAATCTGTCTTTCTTTTACAGTCTGCTCTGTCCAGTAAGGTAAATATATTTGCCAAGAATTCTACATTTCTAACCTGCCTGTTCACTATCTGAATATTCTAAAATATTCTCAGAATTAATCTAAATTATTTCATTATATCCTTATTTCTTCCATGATCTGTGATTCCTCAACTAATATTTTTTCTCAGTTTTTTTTGTTATCTGACCAACTTTTTCCCCTTGGTAAAAGAATTCTTACTGCTCCACTTACTTCAAGAATCTTTGCAGTTGCTATTAAAGTCATCTAAGCTTTTTATTTCTAGTGCATTCCCTGCTAACATACTCTCTCTTCTATGAAATCAGCCTCCTGGGAAAATGTTATATCTCTTTCTAGATAAATCAAACAGCCAGTACTGTTATTTGTATCTTGGGCATCTCAATGCTGTCTTTGCTTGTCTTTTGTGCCTGCTGTCCATTGCCAGTGACAGTACTTCCCTGTTTTCTTTTCTGGCTCTTCCTCATTGTCTCATACTCTTCTTGGCTGCATCACAGACTTCCACTTACTGTCCTCTTCATTCCATATGTTTTAGTCTCCACTCCCCTTTTCTTTCCAGTAACTTTCTACTTCTTTTCTGCTAAAATCTGCTTATCTCAGTTATTTGCAGCACAGCCTACCTCAGATATCAGATATTTAAAAAGCAAAAATAATTATTTTTTAAAAAATATATTGCCCCCTTTATATTTTAAATGCCAGTTTGATTTACCAGGAAATAGCCAATTCTGTATGTGTTCTTTAAAATATCCGAATCATCAAATTTACATTGTGCAGATTTCTATACATCAGCCTAAAGCAGAAAAACTTATTTATCGTTTACTTTTAACCACAGGACCAATTGCATCTCTCAGGCTTCCTTTCAGAGCCCAGCCATAGACCACCAGCTGTTTCAGATCCATCAGGCTTCCACAGCCTGAAAACAGGCTTTATGTTTCATCATTTCAGCCAGGAGGCAAATACCACAACAGGAAAGCTCAGCTATCACAGAGGAGGTCAGGTAGGGAAAACAGAAAAAATCACAGTAGGTGTTTATTTATGTTTATCTCGGGATGGGCATCAAGGTTGCCATCCATCCTACATTTAATACATTTACTTCCACAAGGTACATTCTCCACTGACACAGCCTATTGTTTCTTGACATTGTCTGTGAAATCTGCTGAGAAAGGACTATTGTCTAAAAAGGTGGTTTTGTAAATGTAACAGTATTAAACAGAACTATTTAATTGCACAGCTGGTTTTAAGATACTTGTATGGCGGGAGATTCATCTATCTCACTTTGAATTGGACAGAACAGAGATCTTCCACTTTGGTTAAGGACTAAGACAAAAGAGAGAGAAGGAGCCCTTCTCCAGCACCAGAGAAGTGAGTCAATAGAATAGGGTGTAAACCACATCCGAATGGAGACATTTGGATTGTGTGTATGAAGGGCAGTGTCACTGACGTACATCAAAGTTGTGAGAGCTGAAAAAGGTGTTGTGTATATATGGGTTGCTTTCATTCTTTCAGTGTATGTTATTTTTGTTATTAACTTTAATGAAATTGTACCATTAATAATCCTGTATGTGTTATTTTCCTCCTAGTTATCACTGCAGTCAGTTGCAAATATTATTTTACTCTTTTAATGTGATTTTACTATTTTAACTAGACTACAGCCTTGAAAGTGCAAGTACTATTCATAAATGTAATTTTGAGATTATTAAAGTTAGAGATAGTGAACATAGTAGAAGATGAGAAAAATGTATTTGGGTTAATTTGTGGACTTCTGTTCTGTAAACATAAACTTTGGAAGTCTTTTAAAAACCTCTTGTGTATTCTCAGAAACATCCTTAACTCATTATAAGGTGAACTGTCACTTTTATTATTGTGTGTATTAGACATTGCTTAAAATTAAAAACATTAATCAGAAAACTGCTGTCCTAACCAAAGAAAATATGGCCCAGTCTAAAATTCAAATATTAAATTACTTAATTTACAGTCTGTGGGGTTCATGAGATCTGGATACAGTGTGCAGTGTCTTTATGTCACTGTACGCATGGGTATGAGTATCGCAAACTTTATATTGGAAATTACAGAATACTAAAATAGAGATGATGCCGAATCTGTGATGAGTACCATTAAAATGTATCTTCAGCACCTTCATGAATAGAGCATATTTCTGGCCAGAGTCCAGAAGCTGTGGGTTAAATCTGGGCTACTGGGTACAGAAATCCATTCATGTTCAAAGGACTTCAGGGCCAGGGGCTTCATTTGCATGCATAAGTAATGCAAAAAATATTTTTATTTGAGAAGGCAGAAAGTCCTTACGGGGACAAAGTTGGTAACAAGATGGTTACAAGACTTAATACAAATTGTTAATTAAATAAAACCAATGATATTTCCTTGGGATTACTGCCTGGCTTCTTCAAGTATCTGAGACAAATAACTACATTCACACAGTTATCAGTGATGCATACCTTTAGACATGAATATTCCTCACTGAATGTAAAAGGATGTTAACAAAGTCACACTTTTTTAGACTTTCTAAAATGTGTAATTGTTTCAATGAAACCTACAATTGCTATACATTGAATGGAGCTGCAGGAAGGGATTCTCAGACTCAGTTTATTCATCTTAAGGTATCATCTTAAGGTAACTGATGGGGATTGGATGCAAAGCTATTTTCACCTCTTGACCTTTAGTATCAAATAGATAGGCACTGTCTCCTCTTGTCAGAAATCATCCAAACAGTGACAGAATTTAAGGCTACCTATGTTGCTTTTAAAATTTGATGTTTGTTTTTTTCTTTTGTAAAAAGGTGGTATATGTCTACATGTATATCTGTCTGTGTCTGTTGATTATTCAATAGCACAAAAATTAAGTCCTATCCATCCTGAAGACCTTCTGCTTTCTTGTTAAGAACTGCATATAGAGATAGTAAAATTAGTCCATAGTTATTCCTGGGGGAAAAATTAGGGTTTTTTCCCAACAAAAGATTAGAAGATATTGTTTAGAAAACAGGACTCAAAACTACTTTGATATACATTCTGCTTGTTAAATAGATAAAGAGAACAGCATATACAGGACAAATACAGTGATCACATTTATGTATATTTGTTTATATTTTTCCCCACTTTTCTTTCTCCCTGTAAAATAAAAACCATTTGAACCTTCAAGTGCATAAGGAGTCATCTGAAGTCCTTATGACACACAGTGTAACAAAAAGTGAAGTAAAACCATGATCACTGAGAGATACAAAGACTATAGAAAGACAGGAGACAGAGAAGCAAAAGAAGCAAAAGCTTTTGATGTTCAAGCACATGTCATTAAACACTTCATGTTGCTGTCCGGATCTCTCATACACAAGTAACTTGAAAGATTCTTATTTTTCAGGAAAGTTTTCACTTCTTGTTTTATAACTTAGCTAACCACATTTTTTTTCACCTATATTACAGTTAGCATGAAGAGTGCCAAAACTACAGTTCTCGTAATGCTTAATTTCTCCATGAACAGTATCTTTCTGTGTACCAACATCCAGAATTTAATCAGTCCTGTGAAGAGTGAAGCCACCATCTATTCTGACTGCAAACACTGACTAGCTTCATGTCACTAATGTAAGGAAGATAACTTGGTAAAATTCTTTACGGTATTCCTGATAAAACCTACTATTTATAAAAAAATCAAATCCAATGCTGCAGCTCCAGATTAAAGAGATTACCTTAAAAGAAGGAAAAAAAAATCTACTTCCAAACAGTCTTCCTCTTCATAAATACAATAAACTCTTGGCTATTTCATAGAATCATAGAATCATAGAACTATTCAGGTTGGAAAAGACCCTTGGGATCATCGAGTCCAACCATCATCCCTGCTCTACAAAGATCTCCCCTAAACCATATCCACCAACACCACAACCAAACAACCCTTAAACACATCCAGGGATGGTGACTCAACCACCTCCCTGGGCAGCCTATTCCAGTGTCTGAGCACTCCTTCTGGGAAATTTTTTTTCCTCATGTCCAGTCTAAACCTCCCCTGTTGCAGCTTGAAGCCATTCACTCTTGTTCTGTGGCTAATTACCTGTGAGAAGAGACCAGCACCAACCTCTCTACAATGACCTTTCAGGTAGTTGTAGAGACTGATGAGGTCTCCCCTCAGCCTCCTCTTTCTCAAACTAAACATTCCCACCTCCTTCAAGCATTCTTCATAAGATTTATTTTCTAGGCCCTGTTTGCTCACACTTCCTGACAGAAATAGGATAATGTCACTCTTCAAATAACTTCTTGCTTGCTTGTTACACCTTTTGATGGGTTTATCTCCTGCCATCCGATAACAGATAACTTTTGTGGTGAAATCAGTCATGTCAGGCCTGTAAACGAGAGCATGATTGTGGGGAGTCTAAGTAGCACAACCAGGAGAGCCACAGTGTTAAAAGGAGCTTTCAGAATTTTGCAAAATTGTCTCTCTAAGCTATAGCTGGAATGGATGGGATTGATTTTTATTTTCTATTTGATTCCAAGAAATGTGTGTAGTATACAGATATTTTATTGCACTGGGAGTTTCGTATAGGTGAAAAAAGAAATTCAACCATCTCTCTATTATACATAATTAGTATAATTAATAATTAGAATTTTATTTCAACTGACTTGATAATCTCAGAATACATACCTATACACATACAACAGCATACTAGGAAAAACCCCCAAACCTTTATTAAAAAAGCTATTCCAAAACAGCTGAGCGGTTTAAAAACAAGGGGAGTGTTCAGGATTAAAGAATTCCTATATTAACATATGCTATATGTTCTTTCAAAGATTCTGCTGAACCTACATGGCAGATGAATCTATATCTGCAATCAAAATCTCCAGTTTTGCAAAAAGAGAATATGAACGAGCACCTTCTCCTATCTACACTTGTTCTTTGCTGCACTTAGATTTAATTTGCTTTAACCCGATTCATTTAATTATGCATCAGCAAACTTCAACATTTCCTGTGGTATTGGTGGAAGAGTATCATAACCTGGAATTTCTTAAATACATTTACAGGGAAGAAGGAAAAAATACAGGGACTATTCTTGTAGCTTGCAGCCTGTAGCTAAAAAGAGGAAAAAGGAATGGACTAAGTTTTTTGCTGGAACCTCTGCCACTCATGGAGACAATGTCCCAGCAATCAGCAAGGGCAATGAACTACATCTGAGTGAGGAATTCAGCAGCAGCTGGGAACTGGAAAGAGCTGCCTTTGCAAATCTTGTTTCCTATATTTCTGATGGGTTTATCACCTGCCGGTTGGTAATGTGTAACTCTCTTGCTTATTTATCATCTGTCCATTAACAGACTTTGTCCCTGAAAGACTGGAATGTGTTCAGGATTCTAATCTCTAAGTGAGGGCAGACTTATGGCTGAGAACAAGATTATAAACCTGAGGGAGTGGGAAGTGGTGTTTACATCTTTTGGAGGCAATAAAAGAATTCCTGGATTGAAGAAGAAGAGTTGGGCTTTTAGCAATTTAAATATGATAGAAAAATAGGGCAGTAAAATGCAGAATTAGCCACAGCTGCATGAATGGAAGAATAAGGTTGGTGAATCTCTGGCGGTAAAACAGCAGGGCAAATAATGAGTGGGGTGAAAGGTACAATCTTTGGCTCCTGTGAAAGGAGGGTGAAGAACAGACCATTAAGTGAGGCAGTGACAAAAGGTAAGAATGTAAAGGGCAGAGTCAAAAGGACATTGTGTGAGTCAGAAGACCCTGACAACAATAGCTGAGCTTTTACTTTGCTTCTACTGAGACCATTATCATAATGTGCAGAAAAGAAAGAGAAAGAAACTGAAGAGAGAAGAAAAAGTATATCTGAGACTAAGTAATGTTAGATGGAAACTGTGCATGAAATTACTGGAACAAGTGGTATTTTTGAAGGATAGAAGAGAGCCTTTGATATAGGTGAAGGAGTGAAGGAGAGATAGAGGGGGAAGTATCAGGGCCACAAGAATATGTTTGTTTGATTTCCTCTTTGGAATGGTTGGCAGAGAGGGAAGTGAGACGAATTAAATGTAGTAAACAGCCATCAGAATTGCCACCATGATATTTTACTGTAAGGAAAATTATACTAATGTATCCTATAGATGGAACAAAATGGGATTTTAAAAAGTCATATTCACTATTGTTTCAAATGAGAGGGTAACATGTTAGCTTGCAGAGCTTTTCTCAAGGTATTCTATAGAAATATTTCAAAATTCTATTATTTGTAGATTGACATATAAAGAAAGAAGAAAAACACACATGGAAATGTGGTTGCAATTTTTTTCACACTTTAACTTCAAAAGTGCTATTTCTTATTGTGAATATTTCAGACTGTATTAATGAAGGATGCCACTTTGCATATTACTCAATTTTTGGTCCCTTACTCTGCTAGAGATGATACAAAGAGGAAGCCAACATTTTTACAATGTTGGAAAGAAGTTCACTGTTTTGCATTTATTTTATAGAAAGCTACTTACAAGGCTTCACAGAAAAGTTATGGTGAAACCATTATAAAGTTGTGTATCATTATTTTAATCAAATATCTGATTTAAACCATAGAATAAGGAAACAGATAAGCATCAACAAAAAATGTGGACTCTATGCAGTCATGAAAATTACCACATGTAGACACAACAATAATAGCAACATTTACAGAGCTAAGTTTGATTTGCCTCACCCCAGTCCTGATGGACAAAAGCTGGTTCTGATTTGCAGCCCCTGAACTGCTGCTGAAATCTCCAGATTAACATATTGATGTGGTTTCCTGATTATAGTTGGCTCACATCTCAATCGTTTTGAGGCTGAGCAGAGTAAGCTTGCATGTGTCGGATTATATCCATGGAGTAGGTTTCTCTGTCTGTATTGCAGTAGCTTGTTCATACTGCATGCCTTTAACATTAGCCTGTGTCATGTTACATTATGCCTACAACATCCAATAATATAGAGCTGCATGCACTGTTACTGGGCAGTCAGCAGCATAACTAGGGACTGAACATACACCATTCAAGCCCAGTTTATTGCAGCAGACTGTAAGAGAATGTGAAGGAAGGTATTTGAAGAATATTCAGCATGCTGACTAGTCCAACTGCTTTTGGGTAGTTCCTCCATATCATTCTAGTTTTCAGATTTCATTTGTGTAGGCTCAAGGGAACAATCTCTCTATCATTGAAAAACACATTCAGCACAAGTAATTTCCTGAGAAGAATGCCAAATATTAAATAAAAAACAAAACAGAAAGGCTCCCACAATACAACAAAACAGGAGTGTCTTGGTGAATGAAGCAAAATTGAAAATAATAAAATTACTAGAACAATATGAATGTTAAGTGGTTTACATTTTATTTTTTGACACAGAGGCTGCATACAGATGGTCACAGTAGACTGTACACGTTAAAACACACTGTAGAACATGTTAACTTAAAATCTGGGAATCTCAGTTTATGAAACTGGCATGTGTAACATATGGATGTTTGTTAGGTTAATTAATCTGCTGTACAGATTCCTAACTTAACAAAAGACACCAGCTATTAAAAATATGTAATTGAAGAAAGCACCATAGAGCATTTTGGACTACTTACCTATTCCTTTTCATGTTGTGGTGATGTAAGTTTACCAGTTAAAAGCAGGGAAATAATTTTTATTTGTAACCTCACTGTGCTCAGATCTTTGTGGGAAGAGTGAGCCTAAAGCAATAACCATAGGAAGGGAATGCTATAGGAAACTCCTGGAGCATATTGTAGCAGGCAATGGGACTGCACTATAATTCCATATTCTGTATCAACAATTTTTTTTTCTCCAGTTATATTGATACCCTGTTAAAACCACCACAATTTCCTTGGCATTTTTAAATCTTGTATTTAATAATTAAGAATATTTTGTGCTTTGATTCAGTTGTAAGTACTTTACACTTGGTTAATAAATGATAGTAATCAGTTTGAAAAACATACTGGTTTTAACTCCTTACATTAAATCTGAGTAAAACCAACTCCTTTACCATTTTTCAAATAGTAAATACTTCTTATTTAGCTATTTAAATATTAATATATCTCATGGCCAGAATTGCTGAGAGCAAGTAATAATAACAATTTAAAAAAGTTAGTGGTGACTATATGAAAATAACAAATTCCTGGTCAAATTGTAAAGGAATAATTACTTGTTGAGTTCATACCTCGAGTTTAGAATATATTTCAGGTATATGAACTACAACTGAACAGATGCCCACCACAAAGGGTTTTCTTAATGTTGCAGCACCACAACCTAGGGAGTCAGAATACACCAGCTTACCTTGCAAGGGAAACAGCATGACTGAGGAAGTCCTTGAAAACATATGTTCTTTCAACTGAAGTTTTATTGCTGATTATTTGGTTTTGGGATTCTTTATTTATTTATTTATTTATTTTAAATTTAGAAATTGTCCAAGGACATGGTTTCTTATAATAGCTCCCTTTCTGGGATACAGGAAGCAGATCATTCCTCATGAGGCCTTCAATTCTTGTATTAACAGAATTAAAACCAAGAATTTCTTAACTCAAAATAATAGGATAAAGATAGTTAACACTGTCATGAAACACTTATTGCTTTACCTGGATTGCCTAAGCAGAATAACAGAAGTAATTAATATATGCTTTATTACATACAAAGCTTGAAAAACAGGCTTAGCAGATACTAGCTCAAAGAGGAATTATTTTTGTCAGACTTAAATAATAGAATCATAGAATCAGAGAATGTCTTGGGTTGGAAGGAACCTCTAAAGGTCGAGTCCAACCCCTCTACAATAAGCAGGGACATCTCCAACTAGACCAAATTGCTGACCTTGAATGTCTCCAGGGATGTGGCCTCTTTAGGCAATTCCCTTCAAGTGATCCACCACCCTCATATTAAAGAACTTTTTCCTAATGTCCAACCTAAATCTACCCTTCTCTAGCTAAAACCATTACCCCTTGTCCTATCATTACATGCCCTTGTGAACAGGTCTTCCCCAGCCTTCTTATAGGCTCCTTTCAGGTACTGGAAGGCTGCTGTAAGGTCCCCCAGTAGTTTGCTCTTCAGGCTGAACAACCCAAACTCCCTCAGCCTGTCTTCATAAGACAGGTACTCCAGCCTTCTGATCATTTTCATTGCACTCCTTTGGACATTCCAACAGGTCCACATCCTTCTTGTGTTGGGGGCTCCAGAGCAGGACACAGTACTACAGGTGAGGTCTCGCCAGGGCAGAGTAGAGGGGCAGAATCACCTCTCTCCATCTGCTGGCCACACTTCTTTTGATGCAGCTCAGGATGTGGTTGGCCTTGTGGGCTGCAAATACACATTGGTGGCTCATGTCCAGCTTTTGAACCAGTAGTACCCCCAGGTCTATTTCTACAGGGCTGCTCTCTAGCATGTCTCCCCCAGCCTGTATTCATATTTCCGGCTGCCCCTGCCCAGGTGCATGATCCTGTACTTGGTCTTGTTGAACCTCATGAGGCCCACTTCTCCAGCTTGTCCAGATCCCTCTGGATGGCATCCCATCCCTCTGACATATGGACTACACCTCCCAGCTTGGTGTTATTGTCAAACCTGCTGAGGGTGCTCTCAATGCCACAATTAATTTCATTAATGAAGATACTAAACAACAGTGGTCCCAGTATGGCCCCCTGAGGGACACCACTTGTCACCATTTTCCATCTGGACATCGAGCCATTGACCATTACCCTCTGGATGTGACCATCCAGCCAATTTCTTATCCACTGAACAGTCCACTCATCAAACTCGTTATCTCTTCAACTTAGAGAGGAGGATGCTATGGGGGATCATGGCAAAGGCCTTGCAGAATTCCAGATAGATGACATCAGTAGGTCTTCCCTTGTCCACTGATGCAGTCACTCCATTGTAGAAAGACACTAGGTTGGTCAGCAGGATTTGCCCCTAGTAAAGCCATGCTGGATGTCCTGAATCACCTCCCTGTCCTCTATGTGCCTTAGCATGTCTTCTAAGAGGATCTCTTTCATGATCTTCCCAGGCACAGAGGTGAGGCTGACAGATCGGTAGTTACCAGGATCCTCCTTTCTACCGTTTTTAAAAATGAGCGTAATGGTTCCTTTCTTCCAGTCACCAGGAACTTTACCTGCCTGACTTTTCAAGTACTATAGAGAGTGGCTTGGCAACTACATCAGCCAAATCCTTCAGGACCCTGGGATGCAGCTCATCAGGTCCCATGGACTTGTGTATGTTCAGGTTCCTCAGGTGGTTGTGAACTCTGTCTTTGCTTATGGTGGGAGGAACTTTGTCTCCGTAGTCTCTGTCCTGTGGGCCATCAACTTGAGAGCCATGAGGAGAGGAGTTGCCAGCGAAGAGAGGCAAAAAAGTTCTTGAGAATCTCAGCCTTCTCCTTGTCTGCTGTTACTAGTTCAGCAGTGTTGCTCATCAGGGGGGTGCACTTTCTTCAACCTTCTTTTTCGGGTTTACGTACCTTTAGAAGCCCTTCTTGTTTTTCTTTACATCCCTTGCCAAGTTCAGCTCCAGATGCACGTTGGCCTTCCAGACCTCACCCCTACACAACCAGGAAATGTCCCTATACTCTTCCCACAATACCTGTCCCCACTTCTACTGCCTGTGTACTTCCATCTTGCCTTTTAGTTTGGCCAGCAGGTCTCAACTCAGCCATGCTGGTCTCTTGCCCTCCTTGCCCGATTTCTTACACTTAGAGATTGAGACCTCTTGCACTCTGTGGAAAGTATCCTTAAAAATCTGCCAGCTCTGTTCTCCTCCCTTGTGCCTGATGGCTGTTTCCTATGGGGTCTTATTTACTAACTCCTTGAAGAGTTGGAAGTTTGCTTTCCTAAAACATAGAGTCCTGACTATGCTTCTCATCTGCCTCATACCCCATAGGACAGTGAACTGCACTAATGCATGGTCACTGCAGCCCAGGCTGCCTTCAACTTTGACATCCCTGATGAGTTCACTTGCATTTGTGACCATCACGTGCAAAAATGCATCCCGTTGGGTAGGGCTGCCAATTTCTTATCTTAAGAAGTTGTCATCGAGGCACTCCAGGAGGCTCCCAGATTGCTTACAGCTTGCCATGCTACTTTTCCAACAGATGTCAGTGTGGTTTGAGATCCCCCAGCAGGATGAGAGCCTGTGAGTGTGATGTCTCCTTGAGCTGCAGTAAGAAGGCTTCATCAATGGGCTCCACTTGATTAGGTGACCTGTAGTAGGCTACAACCACAAGACTCCCTTTGTTGTCCTGATCCCTAATTCCTACCCATAAGCTTTCACCCTGCTCATGGCTATTCTTGAGGGACAACTCTTCACACTTTATTCACTTCTTTGCATAGAGGGTAACACCTCCACCCCTTCTTCCTCTCCTGTTCCTTCTGAAAAGCTTGTAGCCATTGATAGCCACACTCCAGTCACAGGATTCAGATTTCCATAGTTCCCGCTATGTTGTAACTTTCTTGTAGCACAGCGGCTACTCCTCCTGTTTGTTGCCCATGCTGTGTGCATTGGTGTAGAAGCACTTCAGCTGGGCGTCCAGCCGTATTACCTGCATAGGACACTCCTTTATTCCCCCAAGGCATTTCATAGATGCTACCACCCAGCTGTCTTCTATTACCTCAGGAGCCCCTGACTCATCTCTGCCTGTGTTGCAGTGTCCGCAGCATGCTTCAGGGCAACAGGTTGAAAGCCCTTACTATCACCCCATGCTTCCAACCCTGGTATGTTTTCCTGCTGCTTGTCACACACAATCAATATTATTATGCCTCCCTGCCCCCGAATACTTCAGTCCTTTGTGCTCTCTTCATCCCTGAAGCCACATCTACCCCTGCAGCTCATGTTCTGCCATGCTTGGGCTTTGGCATTTTGCTGACCCAGCGGATTGCTCTTCAACCAGCCATATCAAACACGAAACTAGATGTGTTGCCTCCAGCAGTGTCTTACAGCCGTACATGATTAATGCTGTTTAGATTTTGTTCAAATTTATAAGCAAAACAGCATAGGAGCATAGGCGGTTTAAGGTGAATATCAGAAAAAATTTTTTTACTGTGAGAGTGACAGAGCACTGGAACAGGCTGCCCAGAGAGGTTGTGGAGTCTCCTTCTCTGGAGACATTCAAAACCCGCCTGGACGCCTTCCTGTGTGATGTACTCTAGGTGACCCTGCTCTGGCGGGGGGGTTGGACTAGATGATCTTTCGAGGTCCCTTCCAACCCCTAGGATTCTATGATTCTATGATTCTATGATAAGTATAGCCTTCCTAATTCAAACTTTTACTTTCTGCAAGCTAACTGCAGGATCCACTTTCAGAATACAGGTAGTGAATGCTTAGTTCCTCTGGAACTTAAATCTCAGAAGAGGGTCCGGGCAGTGTGCTGCAGTCAGGAGAACACTCTCCAGCAATGCTTGGAAGTCTGTACACTAAAATAGCATCTACTGGATAATGGCTGAACCTCCTCCTGTTCTGGTAGGAGTTCTTCTTTACATACAATAATGACACTGCATCCTCCCACATCTGGGAAATCATTAAGGGTGTAGTGTGATTTTTCAATTTGGACATATACTTACACACTCAGAATTACTTACTGTCAGAATTTTAATATAGCACAAGTTAGGAAAATTTAGCTGAGGTGAGAAAAACCTATGTCTGGAGGTAATTTTGGCCTAAATAGAATAAACCAGAGCATTTAGATGGGAATTTTCAGGTGAATTTGGAGGCTTACTCTCAAAATATGCAACCTGGAAAAAGAAAGGTGAAGACAGAAACAACTTTCAGTAGTATTATAAATACAGGGTAATTGCCTGCTATCATTGAAGTTTTCATACCTGTCTGAACCAGCAATGAACAGAGAGCAGGAAAAGAAGTGCCTGCAGAACAGCTTTATGAAGAAACCTTTCAAGCTTATTCTGGGGAACTGGGATGCTTGGGTGTGTGTAATGCTCCTCTGCAATGCCTGTACACTGTAACACATGCAGCATTGGGAGCACACAGAAGTTAGCAGTCAAGGGGAAGCTACAGGGCTATGACCTCACTGGGATCGCGAAGACTTGGTGTGACGGCTCACATGATTGGAGTGCTGCAGTGGAAGGATGAAGGCCCTTTAGGAAGGACAGAATGGGAAGATGGGGAGGGAGAGGGGCCCTCTGCATGATGGAGAGCAGAGGGAGTGCATGGAACTCTGCCTTCGGATGGGTCAGGAGTCAGAAGAGAGCTGATGGGTGAAGATTAGTGGGCAGACCAACATGGTCTGCTCTTGTAGTGGGTATCTGCTATAGACCTCCTGATCAGGAAGAGGAATTAGATGAGGTCTTCTTCAATCAACTGGAAGAAGCCTCACATTCACAGGCTCTGGTTCTCATGGAGGACTTTAACCACTCTGACGCCTGCTAGTAGTAGAAATACAGACAGTGATTTTGAGAAAAATACAGAAAAAGCTTTTGGGTTGAAGAATGACTGAAAGGGAAATAAATAGCTTCTTAGTTTAATCCACTGGATCACTTGGCTTGTAAGCAATAGGTTGCATCAGAAATACCTCACCAGAAATACCATCATCACCTTCTCCAGGTAACTTACACAGCTCTGACGAGCAAATCAGTCTAAAATGTTTTTGCAGTCTGCTTTTCCCACTTTGTATTCACCAAATGAAACACTTCAATACCAAATATTTGTAACTAAGAAACCAGTTATGAAAGATCCATGTTTTCTTATGATTAAACTCAGAATTTGCAAGTTAAGTACATGTTCCCTCAAATTAATTGCTTAGATCTGTACTTCCATAAACAGAAATATATTTATTGATAGGCAATTTAAAAAGTATTTAATTTTTTTCAAAATATTTTTTTTGCTCATAATAATGAGCAAATGGAAAATGCATAAATGTAAGATATTATTACTTTTTAAATTTACAAACACTCTTTACATTTCTAGTCAATGTAATTGTTTGACTAAAATTCAGAATCTAGACGTATTTTGGAACCTATTTGACTAGTGACAAAACAAAATAATTAAAAATTAGATGGCACTTTGTTAAAACAGCTGCTTTAGAAATGAAACACTTTCACATAAAGAGAAATTTTAAGCAGTGATTTGCAATTAGTGTTATTGGAGAGACAGAATTGGAGGTGGCCGGTTTGTTATCAAGATTATTATTAGTTAATTGTCACATTTGCTTTTTTGTCATTGCAGTGTATTTTCAGACTAAGGTGAGAAGCCCAATGCACTCAAGTTTCTAACCTTTGTCTTTCTCTGTAAACTGTGTTTAGAGGAGACAACCATTTCCTCAAAATCTCAGAAAATAAAACAAAAGATTGCTAGATCTTAAAAACTGCAATTATGTCAAATTTTTAAAAAGTGAATTGAAGGGAGTAACAGTTTTTATGTTTATGGTGATTTTGAACAACTGATTTTGTACATTTCGTTGTGTCAAAGAAAAGTTCTTTAGAAATTCAAAACATTTGGGACAAAGCACACAATTTTTTTGTTGTCAAAAAAGTGTTTTTGTCATATTTGGCTGAAATATTTTTAAGAACACAAAACTGAAGGTAGAAAGGTGTTTTTTTGTCATACATAGAAACTTTGGGTCAGTCTTTGGATAGTTCTAGATTTCCATCCAGAAAGAGTGAAAAAATAATAATAAAAAGTACATAATTTGGTACATAAGTTAGAAACATTCCTGTGTTTCTCTGCTGTAAATCTCTTTTTACTTGTCTGAGTTACTGTAGTCTTACAAACATTGTTCATTCATGGACAGTATTTCTTTTGTAGCAAGTGGCTTTTACAGTTTATCACTTGAAATTTTATTGGCACTGTGCACATGCCCTGAGCTGGAATTGAATGGAATTCCAGACCATCTGATTTAAAAAATAAGAAGTAGGAAGAGTCTGTGGAGTTTCAAATTAATCTTCTAATTTTGCTTTTATCGGGAATTACTTCAGTTAGATTTATGGTTCTACTAGCAGACAAAATGACTGGAAACATAGTAAAGGAGGCTTCCCTACAATCTGAAGAGTTAGCTGCAATTACATTTCTTTTGCTTTTCTGCTGCCTAAACAGAAAAGCCTGGCTTTGGCCTTCCTTCCTTAGAAGGTAACATAAACTGCCATCTCTGGAACAGGAAAAAAAATTCACCAAAGCATCTCCTGGAGCTCCCCATGGCCTTTTACAACCCTACCTGGAAGATCTCTGCTATCGTCATGGCAGGCATCTGTTTCCAGTTCAAGGCACTGTTCCACCCCTCCACTGCAGACTAATGTACCTGAACAGAACTGGGGATGCTGGAGGGACACCTTCCTAAACCACAGCAGAGTACACGATAGAAAGAGCTGAGAATGTGAGGTAAATGAACATTTACTATGTGTGTAATTCTACACTTTTCATGATATCTCAGAAAAAAGATCCTTTGAGAGGATTGTTATTTCTATACTTGGACATGTGTTACTGCACTCCAATTTGTAGCAACCCATATCCTTGAAAGAATACTATTTTGCAAATGACTTCTTAACTGTTAAAAGAAAATACTAGAACAAATAATGCTGTTTCATCCCAGCAGCCAACAAATTGCTAACATGGGTCAATTTAATTTTTCTGCAGATAATAGTATTGTATAGCCATTTCTTAGCTATGAAATAGTATGGGGCTATAAACCCTGCATACCAGCTCAGACCTTATTTTCTATGAATGAAGCATACTTTTTGAAATGTTTTTTGTAAAAGTGCTCTCTTCTGTTTTTTCCTGAGGTGCCAGAGTCTACTGACTTGTGCAACTATGAAGCGCTTGATACATCTGCTCTGTTAGCCGCAGCGGGCTTATTTCCAGTGCTCATCTTGATCTCCAGTGCCTGTCAATAGTCTGAACTCCTACATCAATAAACTAGGTCTGAACATCTTACATTAGAAGTAATTGTATTTTTTGGCCAACATGCTCTTAAACATTAATATAAATCATTATTTTAAGAAGCATACCACTGATGAAAGCCAGCTAAGATTTGGCCCACAAAAGACTCTACAAAGGAGATCTGTTTCTGAAGTCCACATGAAAAAAATCAAGTTATTTCAAAATGTTTTGATATTTATTTAATAATTGATCTACTGTTAAAAGTTGTAATACAATGACTTTTGAGTATTCACTTTTAATACTGCAGAGAAGAGCACCTTTAAAACAAAAGTCCAGGCTACATTTACTTACATGGTAGAACAAAAATTTCTGCCATAGTTTGGCAGCCTCAGAAAAGGAAATTCTGGGTCAACGAATCAAGCACAGGGCAGTTATGAGCCTCAGGAGCAAATTCTTATTGAAACTGAAAAGGAGGTTCTGACTGTCAGACTCATCAGATTTTGAAACCTTTCAGTAAGAAGAGTGGGAACAAGTAATCTAATGACTTTCAGCTACCACTTGGACGAATACATAAAATGACTATAATATGCCATTGCCTGTTGTTGCCTGGAACTGGTAACTCAGAAGATCTCTTCCGGTTCTGTTTGTGTATAGATTGACAGCTCTTGCTTAGTTTAGCATATTGCTTATTAGGAATTTACACTTGTGTAAAGAAAAATAAAGGAAAATGTTGGTTTGCTACTCAACAGAGAGTAAAGTATAGATTCATAACATAGTAAAAACAATTTAATCACTCCTTTGCGTTAGTCTTCACAAAAAGATCAACTGCAAGCAGACACAATACCAGCAAAAACGGATAAGATCTCACTCTGTAATAGGAAGAGGAAAGGTTACATAGTGCGTAAATAACACAGATATTCCCAGATCATCTATGCTGATAAACTTCATTCATCTTAGGGGACTTAGCTGATTAAAATAGACTCAGAAAGCTTAGTGGCCTTTTAAAAATTATGGAAGACAGATGAGAAGTTGAAGGACTGAAAAAGAGCAAATGGATTGCTATTTTTAAATGGGGAAAAAAATAATAGTCTGGTCTACTTAGTTTCAATCTCTCTATCGTAAGTTCAACACTGTTCAATAATGGAAAAGAACGTGCACTTCTTAAATTTGCAGACACCACAAAGCTGGAGAGATTGTAAGTATCTTGGGGGCAGGATTAAAATTCAGTTATGTGTCTTACAGACTGAAGAGTGGTCTGGAAAAGAAAGGATGACTTTGCAATGGACAGGTGAGAAATATTATGAACAGGCAGGTATACCCAACTGCACAAGTATGGAAGGGAATCAATTAATTAGGCAGTAATTATTCAGAAAAAGGATCTTGGGGCTAAAGTGGAAAGTGATGAGTTAGCAATGAATATGCCAACAAACTTACACTGTGAAAATGGCAAATGACAGTACTGGGATATATGAACAACAGTGCAACTTACAAGATAGCAGGCACTTTCCCTGTGTTCTTTTCGGAATCAGGGAGGGCTCAAGCAAGATTGTGCATTCAGTTTGGAGTGCTGTACACAAAGCAAGGGGATCTATTTGGAAATATTTTGGAAAACAAATACTGATCTAAAAAATACGATGTATGAGAAAAGATTGAAAAGATTTTGATTGTTTAGACAAAAAAAAAAGGTGAAGGGAGAGGCAGGAAGAGGGCTTTGCTTTGTAAATAGAAAAGACTGTTGCAAACAGGATAAAAAAACCCAACCTAGTCTTTATATCATATCATGAATACAACCAGAGATAACCTTTTTTATGTTGGAGTAAGAAAGGTTTTGTGCAGGCATCAGGCAAATGAAAATTCTGTTGGAAAGGATTAGGAACAGACTGGGCAGGAAGATTAGGGAGTTTGCAGAATTGGAGGTCAACTATGAAAATATCTATCACCAATGACAAGGATATTGCTGATTCTGTTTTGGACAACAGGGATGGACAAGATGACTTCCTGAGGTCACTTTTAACTTTGTGTCCCTGTGATTAATAACAAAAGATGTAGAATATGGTTTGAGTATTTTGAGAGAAACACTGGGAATCCTTAAGAACTAGCAAGTTGGAAAAGCACTGTTATTTTTTAAGTTTTCCATTCATAGAGTCCAACCAAATCTAAATAGTTTTATTCTTCTAACAGACACACAAAGAAAATATTTCACAATATATTTCCAAGTATTTGTACTAGACATATAAAATATTCCAATACTCATATGGTAGCTGAAGAAATGATGATATTGCTCATAAAGTACCATTTGGTCTAATTCAATGTGGACAGAAAAGCTGGCACAAGTAGGCATTTGGAAGAAGAAAAATTCAGTCTGTACAGACCTAACAGTAGGCCTTGATAATGGCTGGTCTAATGAAATGTCATTTTTTTAAACAAGCAAACTGACACATTAAATGGAGTGGCTAAAATAGCATTTTTAGGCTGCCTGCACTATTTCTTACTGTTTTCATTCACCAAAAATAAAAAAATTGATTAGTTATTAATATTCTGAAATAAAAACATTTTTACAGACTTAAGAGAATATGTGTGATCTTATTTCTGTAGCAGTCAGTCTGCTGTACATTTGAGAAAGCCTTTAGTGATCTGGAAACTCCCAGAGGCCGAACAGATACCAGGATTGTCCACACAGGAAGTTACTGTCAGTAAGGTAAAGTGCATTAGGCTCACTGCAGTACTTCAATATGTGTACACTCCTAAGTGTGAGGGCCCATTTTCTGCTTTGAGGCCAGACTAACAAATGGATGGACAGACAGGAAGGGTACAGATTAATGTCTTTTCATTAGGCAGCCAAACTAAACACAACTGGAAGGAAAGTATAGTGACTGGATTCCTGGAGACCAAGGGCAATATGTGGTGATCAGGAACCACTTCTCTCAAATAAAAATAGAAATAAAATAGTTATTTTTTTCATTGTTAAAAGACTTAATGAACAACTAATTAGTGTCACTTCTTGTTAAATCAATAAGGAAAATACTGAATCATTGCTCACTTGCATTAGTGAATTGTGGACACAGACATTCATGGACTTGGGATGGAACACTAAAGCCTGAGACTTTTTATAAGCACAGAATGCAGCGCATGTCCACTTAGAAATGTTTAGTTATCTTTAAAGTGGCTTTCCTAATTTCTATAAAGGAAAAGAGGCTCACAAGTATTGCTGTTTCCTTCCTAGCAAACAACTCCAATCTCTTATTCACCGGGTTCAACAGAAGCAGTGAATTTTTAAACAGTTCTAGATATTAAAGGACCATATATTAGCAAAGCTGTTCACATAATTTAAATGCAACATGGATATTAATGCATTTCCAATAAATGAGTTACACCATGTAGCTTCAGTTAACTGAATAGAGGGGGTTTTTTTGTTTGATGGCGTATTAGGGTTGCAGTCACAAATGGCAGTTACGGTTTTCAAATATCATGAAAGAAAATTATCATAGCAGGAAAGCAGTAAAACCATAAATTGCTAGAAGTTAGTACAGAGTGTTGCTTCAGCAGGTTGGGCATAATGCCCAACAAGACTGAGTGGCACAGAAATCTACTGCTTTTGATACATGCTGGCAGCTGAGGGATTTAGGAGAGGCTTTAGAATGCAGCAAAGGGGAGGACTTGTGCTGGGAGAGAGGATGGGTTGCATGGACCAACTGAGGGCATCAGCGCAGGGTACGTAATGAGTTACAGGTATGCTTCAGCTCCTTCTCTTAGGGTGACTTCTACCCCCCACTTCCTCATTTTCCTGCCCCTTCACTTTCTTCTGCCACAACAGAAATGCACACTTGCCCCAGATGGAAATCTTCTCCCAAAGTCCTTGCATAAAATTGCTCCTGCCACGCATGCCTTCTTCCAGAGTCAGTTTCTTTAACTCCAGTTAAATGTCATAAATTCTGTAATCAGCAAAATCTGCTTCAAATCAATATCTTTCCTAGATCCTATATTTCTCTACACTAGGATTTCAGCTGCTTGATACATACAGCCTAAATATTTAGTGGAGCTTTTCGTACCTTTCTGTTAATGCCAAGATTCCTCATAACCAGCCTCCCTGTCTCACCCTTTTTATACTACACCCTCCCCAGCAATTATTTCTCCTTACAGTTTTTCAAGTTCCTTTTTTGGCAGCTGACAAAGCTCTTATCTTTCATGATGAAAATGCCTTTTCTTTTTCCCAACTGCATACTTGCATAGTCATTTTTAATCAAGTATTTCAGGTCTTCCAATTCTCAATTAAATGAAATGATCACTACTGCTAAGAATGCTCCCTGAAAGTTTAGAAAACATCCGGCATAGTATATTTAAGTTCTCATGTTACATGCAAACAGATATGCTACAAAACAAGCTTAAGATGTGTCTTTGCCATTCTCATGGAATACTTTTGTACCTTTGTGATTTTTTTGCTTTTAGTTGCTAGAAATATGTAAGAAGCTTTCCTGACTTCAGTTGATAAATCTGCACGTAGGAAAATGCAGATTTAGAAATTTGAATGTGTCACATTTTCCACATGTACGTAATTTCTCCATATCCATTATCTCAGTGGTTCATTTTTCATGAGTAATTTTCATTAAATAAACATGTCTCTGTATTCTTTCTACATTTATTTCCAATTTTCCATGTTTCTATATCATTGTATTAGTAATGACAAATCACTAATATAAAGGAATGAACGATGTTTTTGTTAAAACTGCATTGCTTTTGCCTGTATGAAGAAATTTCATATTCTAAAGAATGTGAATAGATCTTAAAGAAAGACATTAAACATACTGTTTGAAGTGTGGAACTTGGAGTACAGAAAGAGAATTCAACCTTTCTTTTCTTTTTGAAAAACTAATGCATTTAATCAAAGCTTTAATTCTTTCTAAAGCTTCAATTTTCACAGCTTTTCAGAGTACAGTGTTAGAGCTGAAATGCTGTGAGCTCGTGCTTTAAGAAATTCCATTGACACAGCAGCCAGTTATAATAATGTCCTTTCACTTAACCACATTTAACTGAGATAAAGCAACACTAGATTTAACAGCTTCCAGCAGTGCCCAGTGATTGAGTGGCTATTCCAGATTGCAACAGAAGGTCACAGGTTCATTCAAAGGGCATGGTGCACATAAACCCTCTCATGTGGTATGACGCCAAAAGTAGATTTCATTTGACTAGATGCAAGTACACCGGAGTTAGGGTTGATTCTATCAGCTTTGGTTTAGCTGAGAGCTAGAATAACAGGAAAAGATTGTGTATGATCTACTCAGTTTGCAGCAATCCTACTTTATACCACTAATGAAGACTGGAATACAGTAGACATCAGCAATATTCTCCTTCCAGAGACACACTGGAAGCAGACAGTTATTTAGCAGAAAATAATTATGAGTTGAAATAACTTTAAAAGCTTATATCTAGAAAATTATGTAGGCATGATTTCACTCAGAGGTAGCTCAATATCATGTCCAAAGTGAAGGAAGTAATAAGATAGAAGGTCTAAATTCACAATGTTAAACACTATCACTGATTGTCAAGACATATTATCTAACCAAAACATTGTGACTAGCCACACTCTTCACTATTTTAGGGCCTATGATGACGAGGTAAGATTAAATGGATAAGTCCTCATTACAAGGCTCAGCAATTCCTTACAATGTTCAGATTTTTGCCTATGTGATGAATATTTCAGATACATCCTGCGATCTTTCCAGTCTTCACTGACAGGGAGACAAGATGCATTTTGCATCTGCTAAAGACTTCTGATTGGCACATATGTTGAAAGACTGGCCCAAGATTGAAAGACAGAGTGTTCTTCAAAAGCTGTAGGCATGAAATATTTATTCTTTTCTCTTTCATTGAAATACATTTGATGACTCTATGACATAAAGTGACACTAATAGCTCTGGACAAAATTATATGGCTCTAAAGACTATTAAACTATTATTCTTGGAGGCTGAAAAAGGTTTTATTTGACACATATGATCACAATAGTATTATCAAGGTTTTGTTTACAACTTAGCCTGAAAAAAATGTGGTACATCATCAAGTGCTTTTTGCACTGGCAAATTCAAATCTGACAATCACATAAGATATTTATGATATATTTAGTACATACTTTATCTCACAATCTTTTGAATGGGCTATTTATTAATTTTTTAAAACTTTAGGTATTCAACTAAGGGCAAATGAATTCTAATGACATTGTGCAAATTATGTTTTGTTTGTATGTAATTGTGTATGTTTTATAGAGTAAGTCACAGGCATATGAATCCCCAAATGTTATTTAAATCTCTGAAGCCAGCTGAAATCAGAGATTCTCATACATAGACAACATCTAGCATAACAATCTGAAAATTATGTGAAAACAAAAAGGGTCCTTCGTAAAAGTCTAACTAAAATTTTCTGATAAAAAGACCTAGAAGGCATTGCTGCATCATAGAAATTATCATACCATGAATTTTATATTAAAATTTGTAGGACCTTTGTATCTGAAAACATTACAAAACCCTAAAAAATATTATAAAAACTTAGGAACCTGATAAAATACCTATAAGCTAAATGAATAAAGTTAGCATCCCATAAACTGCATTATCTCAATATCTATTTTCAATAAGATGTATTTCATAAACTTCCTGCTAGTGAAAATCCCTCAGCTGTATTTGCCATTGCATTGTCTGTTTCTCATTATCAGTCGCTGAATCACAGAATTGTCATGGTGGGCAAGGACCTCTGAGATCACGAAGTCCAACCATCAACACAAAAACCAAAACCTACCAAACAAAAAAAAGCCAACAAAACCCATCCATGAACAACCACACACATCCCACCAAAAAACACCCTACAACCTCAGCCTCTAGAGCATGCTCTGAAGTGCCATGTCTACACGTTTCTTGACTGAACCACCTCCCTGGGTAGGCTGTTTCAGTGCCTGACCACTCTTTCAGTATATAAATTCTTCCCAATATCCAATTTAAACCTCCCCTACCACAACTTCAGGCCATTTCCTTTGGTCCTATTATTATTTACTTGGAAGAAGAGGCCAACTCTCACCTCCCTAACGACATCCTTTGAGGTAGTTGTAGAGGGCAATGAGGTCTCCTCTCAGCTTCCCCTTCTCCAAACTAAACAACCCCAGTTCTCTCAGCCGCTCCTTGTATGACTTGTTCTCTAGGCCCTTCACCAGCTTGGTAGCTCTCCTCTGGACATGCTCCTGTATCTCAATGTCCTTCCTGTAGTGAGGGGCCAAGAACTGAACACAGTACTCGAGGTGCAGCCTCACCAATGCCAAGTACAGGAGCACAATCAATTCCCTACTCCTGATGGCCTCGCTATTCCTGATGCAGGCCAGGATGCTGCTGGCCTTCTTGGCCACCTGGGCACATTGCTGGCTCATGTTCATCCACTTGTCAACCAGCACCCCTAGGTCCTTTTCTGCTGGGCAGCTTTCCAGCCACTCGTCCCCAAGCCTGTAGCATTGCCTGGGGTTGTTGTGACCAAAATGCAGGACCCAGCATTTGGCCTTGTTGAACCTCACACAATTGGCCTTGGCCCATTGATCCAACCTCTCCAGGTCCCTCTGTAGAGCCTTCCTACCCTCAAGCAGATCAACACTCCCACCCCATTTGGTGTCGTCAGCAAACTTACTGAGGGTGTACTGAATTCCCTCATCCAGATCATTGATGAAGACATGGAACAAGACTGGCCCCAAAACTGAGCCGAGGGACACGACTGGTGACTGGCCTCCAACTAGATTTGACCCCATTTACCACAACTTTCTGGGCATGGCAATCCAGCCATTTTTTTACAGTATGGTCATGCAGGACTTTCTGTAGTGGACTGAAGATGTCTTCCTGAGAATTCAGTTTATCTTCCCCTTCTGAAGAGCTAACTGCTGTGTTAAACACTTTTTTTTTTTTTTTTTCCAGAGCAGCCAGAAGAAGGGTGAAAAAAAATCAAGCCAAAGTAAATCAAGCAGTGGCATCATGCCCAAATCAATCACAGACATTGCCTTTTAAATAGTGAGTTGAAACTAGCAGACTGTAGTTTAACAGTCAGATGAAGAATTTTTTGTTTTGGAAAGTCACTTTGCTTAAAAGACCCTCTAATATACTACAGGCAGTTCTTCAAACTTGGCATGTTGAGTGAAGCATGCTGCTAACTATGCATATATGCACCCTCTTGAAAAAAAAACAACAGAGGGCTGCATGAGTTTGCAATTTTAAAATGGTACACAACCAGGAAAGGCTATACTACAACATACTGCTTCCTCTTGATTCAGATGTCTTCTGAACAGGCTGCTAGATCTGGTGTGAATATTTTGTGAAAGGGACAACACCAGCTACTAGAATTTGGCACATACTTTACTCCTTTCAAAATACCAGGAATCTGTTTTGGGTTATTAGGATTTCAGTCTAAGGATTCTTACATGGTTTAATATTCATATTTGAGCACTAAACTGAATTTTTATTTGGCTCTACAGACTGGAAATATATTCTGATGAGCAATATAACCTTAAAGTTTGACAAATAAATAATATATAATTTTATTATTCTAATGTAAGCTGAATAGTGTATTTTATCCACCATATTTCATAAGGTAGATAAAATACAACCATCTATTTACCTCTTGCAAAAGTAACAATGTGTAAATGTCTTGAACGGCTAGTTGTTTGCAACCTTGGAAGGCAAATGACATGATGAAAAGGATGGACAGGGGAGACTGGGATGCCCCCTGCAAGTGAGTGGTAGGAAATGTGCGTTGAGCCTTATGGTTTTGGTTTTTTTGTTTGTTTGTTTGTTTGTTTGTTTTGTTTGGGTGTTTTGTTTTGTTTTTTTTTTTTAGCAAAAAAGGAATTAACAGATAAGAATAGGGAATGAAGTCATGAAACTTGAGAACTGCAAACTGTGAGAGAGGTTTCACTGCAGGAGGTAGGAAGATGTCCTAGCACTTGCTTCACCACAAAACCAAACAGAAGAGTAAACAGTTATAGTTCCATGGTGGGGATGGAGTAATTAGATATTGTATGTTGCAGTGTTTCCCTGATGTTCTTTTTGTTTCTCCTTTCAATAAAGTACTCTTGGCTAAGCCATCTGATCCATATTTGCAAGGAGAGAAAATTAGATGAGTAAGCATCAGAAAGAATATTTTAATTTTCCCCATTTTCTGTGTGGGAGTTTGAGTTGCTGTTTCTTAGTCCTGAAATTTGAGACTGGCTGTTGTTGCTGCTGCTAATCATGCAGCTAAGTGGGTGACAGGTCTGGTCTGAATGCTGGTCGTGAATAATTGCTCATAAACAACAGGTGAAATTCAGATAGCTCTGTCAACTGTAAACCCATGCTAGTACTTGGAAATACCTATGTAACAAGTAATATCCATTGAGGACAGTATGCTACAACATCACTTCTGTAGCTGTTTCCTTTTATGACACATAAAAACATACTATAATGCCTCATTTCAGAATTGAGGTATGTATAATGTACCACCTTTTGCATCAATTACTTACTTTTTTTTTCTCTGACAAATATCAAAGTTTGTAAGCCTCTATAATATTCTTAAGTCCACTTGTATCTCTAGATATGTATAATTTATTTAGTTGGTCACTGGTTTGAGGTGTTACAGAATTTACATGAGAAAAACACAGTGCTTCTATATATTACAAAAAATCAAAATATATGCACTAGTAATAAATGGTTATCACACAACATGTAATATCTAATTGCTCATTGCTATGTTACGTTGTTTGCAAGTAGAACACACTGCTTTTTGGGTTTCTTGGTGCATTTTCAGCACTTCCACTATCCTTTAAAATTTAATTTCTTATATTGCTCCAGTCCTATTTATATTGGCAGAGGAGCAATGTAAGTGACATTGCAAAACTTCAAAGTCAATGGGAGATTTTCACTCCCCTGGTGATAACTGATCAGACATTGTTTTATGAATCATATTGCACAGATGATTAATTTCTGTGATAGCTTCATGATTCACAGGTGGCAAAAGAACTACAGGAATGTTGAAAACATCTGGATTAAACAAAAAAGAAAAGAAATAAATGCTACTTCATGGTGCCATGGCATCAAACATTTTACACAAGTTTTACACAAGTTTTACAAAATTACTATATTGGATAGGGAACATTATGCTTCATAGTTGTGTTATTATGTGTCATTATGCTTAGTTGTGTTGAAAATTCCATGTGTTGCTTGACTCACACAATCATTTTTTTTAGACATTTTTCCTGATGTTTGTTTTGGAGTGTGTGATGGATGAAAGCCACATGGCAGAAACTTGATCTGGGGAAGTAGATGTGCTCGCTGAGGTAGGAGACTCTTCCTAGCAGCCAAATACTACCATATGTATTAAAGGGCCATTGCTTCAGCTGTTGTCCAAGGCTCTGTGTATCATAAGCCATCAAAGCAGTCCAACAGAAGGAAATCTGCAAAGTCAAACTGTTGGTGCTCAGGTCCTAATGTCTACATGAGGCATTTCATGGAAGAGGCAGTTGTCAAGACTAGCTGTAGACTGGTTTCATGGATTGAATACACATTACAGTAGGGGTGCCCCAGGTGTACTTCGGTGCACCTTCTAGCTTAGTTTTAACCCATTTCAGGCCTTCTGAATAACTACTGAATATGAACCAAATCTAAACAGTGGGTGGGATGGATCAGGAGATTTAGTTCAAAAGCACACAACTTGATCTCAGAAAAACCACTAAAATAGAGGCTCTCAAAGAAGACTATAATCTCATGGTCTTTAATTTTGACTGCTTTTGAACACTTGGTTTGGAAGAAAAAGAATACTTTTTTTAGTCTTATTGATATTATGCCTAAAAATCTCTATATAGTCTTTGCTTGAATCATCTAACTATGATTACCTCTGGACTACACAACTGAAAAGTTTTTCCTGGGTCTAGTTGAAATATCAGACTGAACATATTAGTAAAGTGCAACTGCTTGATTTCTGAATAGCTTGATAGAGACTGGCTAGAATGCAGGAAACCACTGGTTACTTCTAGGTGGAATAATTCATTTTTCAAGACCTCATTTACATTTCATTCAAATAAAAAAAAAGGTGTCTAGAAAGACTTAAATAGGCATATTTAATAAAAAAAAGTTCATTTTTCATCCAATTCACCTCTTTGGCTCACTCAAAACACTGGAACAAGCTCTGTAGGAGAGAAGTACCCATGCTATTGCCCGCACACTCCATTTGACATGCTAGAACAGTGTGCTCTACAGCCCATTCTTGGGCATCCTCCTTCCTGAGGTCTTCTAACCATGGGCAATGAGAAGGCCATGTGGTTTTCACAATCATTGTACATTTCATTTGTCATTAAGTGACAAAATGTGTATTCTCACCTAACTGTCCAATTCAATGTGTGCACCAGACCACACGATGACAAGGGACAGGATTTTGACCAAGCAAAGGTTGGGCTGAACTTATCTAGGAGATCAACAGCACAGAATGGGAAAGAAAACTCTTCTGGTAAGTCACCTATTTCTGTGGCATCTTCCCTCCTAAAATTCTATTTTTGAGTCACAGTCGTCATATTTATAAGACTGCAAGTTTCTTTGTTTCTTTTGCTGGCTGTGCTCATGAAGCCAGAAACACTGTGCCTGTAGCCAAATGTTTGTCTCCTGTGATGGACTTTGTTTTTCTTCTTTCTTCTCCTCCCTTTCTTTTTTGATGCCAGTAAATAATACACTATCAGTCTCGAGAAAGGCATATGCATATTAAAAGGGATGCATCAAATGCTATGATTATATATATTTTTGCTTTTGGAAAAAAATATTACAGCTTACTTTGTAAAGGACATACTCTTCATAATACCTAATTAACATTTTCCCTTTCATGGAAGAATAATGGGTTGTAATTTAAGTCTCAGTCAATATTTATTGTGACTGATATTATATTAGTGATAAAATCAGTAAGTCATCTCTTTTAAAGACAGCTACCCTTACTGAAATATTTGAGTTCCTGCTACATGAAATTAACAGTGACAACCAAGTCCCTGATGGATTTCAAAGAGCCTCCAGAATTTCCTCTCGTCCCTTAAAGACTTCTTATTTTTCTTTCTTTAATTTTTGGCAGAGATTTATTAGGTGAAAAGAGCTGTCATGGTATCACAACTGCATTTATGATGGAAATGTCTTTTCAAAGAAGATCATAGAATCATAGAATCATAGAATCATAGAATCTTAGGGGTTGGAAGGGACCTCAAAGATCATCTAGTCCAACCCCCCCTGCTAGAGCAGGGTCACCTAGAGCACATCACACAAGAACGCATCCAGGTGGGTTTTGAATGTCTCCAGTGAAGGAGACTCCACAACCTCCCTGGGCAGCCTGTTCCAGTGCTCTGTCACTCTTACAGTAAAAAAAATTTTTCGGATATTCACCTTGAACCTCCTATGCTCCAATTTCCACCCATTACCCCTTGTCCTAACACTGAGAAAAGCCTAACTCCATCTCCCTGACACTCACCCTTTACGTATTTGTAAACATTAATGAGGTCACCCCTCAGTCTCCTTTTCTCCAAGCTAAAGAGACCCAGCTCCCTCAGCCTCTCCTCATAAGGGAGATGTTCTACTCCCTTAATCATCTTTGTAGCTCTGCGCTGGACTCTCTCAAGCAGATCCCTGTCCTTCTTGAACTGAGGGGCCCAGAACTGGACACAATACTCCAAATCTTTATTAACAAAGATGTTAATAAAGCTCTAGACACATCCACTGTTATCCAGATTTTTGCTCTTTCTATAGTCAGATCCCCTTGACTATAGACTCTCTATTCTCACATTGGATTTAAGAATCTGTTTTGTTTTACAGGAAAGCAACAACAATAGGGTTATGTACATTGAAATTAATTATTATAATTTAGCTAAAAATTAATCTAGTAATTGCTTTGAAGATTACTTTGAAGATCAAAACCTTGGACTGGCATCCAAAGCTTATTGAAAGCCAGTAGAGGACACAAGCATGGGCTTTATATGCCCAGATGCAATGGAGAAAGTGCTCAAATATCTTCTGTATCTGTCTATGACTACACAGTAAGCTTTTGATACAGTGAGTTTCAGTAATCTAATTCAAAGATAAGAGATGCATAGCTCAGAATGGCCAGTTCTTCATCCAGAAGCAGGAGAGACATTGTCTAGCAAGCTGGAGTAAAAAGGAGCCATTTTGAGAACTGTAACCACCTCATTATTAAAGTGCAGTAAAAGTCCAGTCAGACCTTGACATTAATAAGGAGTTTATCTAACTTTTAAAGCATTTTCCTTTCTGCTTGGCATAGCTTTTCCCTGATTTCAACTTGTACTAGTGAATCTTTATGCAATAGCTGAGTTTTTTCCCAAGTGTACTATTATTTTGGGTTTCTCCATAGAAAATGAGACACATAATTAAGTCTGAGACAAATAAACCCCAAACCAGTTTTCACTCCATGTTCTGTTCTCAGATTTGTTCTCACATGTTCTCAGAAACCTCCAATAAGGCAAAACTTGGAATTAAATATATATAATTTTTGATGATTACAGATTTTCTGTGCCCAATATAATGTGCCAGATAGCTCATGACTGTTTGTACTGCTGAAGACTATAATGAACTGCCTTTCTTTCCCACTGTCAGATAGCAGATTAGCCATGGAGCCAGAAGGGGGTTCAAAAAAAGGTGAGAGCATGCATGAGGAACAGAATCTACCTTTCCCTCGGATTCATTCTTATGTTCCAACCCTCTAGCTGCACAGAAAGATTATACTAAGCTTTTTAGAAAAGAGCTACACCCACAGAAAATTTCCAAACAAGGTATTTCAATTAAAATTCATACTTTTTTGTATTTATGGAAATTTGAGGACAAACTCATTTAAATAAGGAAGTAATAATTCATTTTTTTCTATTTTCTGTGTAAAAGTGTTAGCTATACTGACCAAAACTGAAGCTATGTATGAAAAGAAAATTCATTACTTAACAGAAAATACTAATACTTTGTGGGAAAGAGGATGGATAAGCTCCTTGTCACTCTTCTCTCTAAGAAAATAGTATATGCTTGATTGTATTTCTTCCTTCTTTGTTTTTAAAAACTGTAATAAAGAAAATTTCCTTTTCTTTATTTGTAGTAAGTTTGAAGTAACTAGTAGTATTAGGCAAAAAATTACATTACTGAAATTATTTTTCATTTATAATAAACACAAAGCATATGAAAGTGCTTTAAACTGACTGGGAAATAATTTGAGTAAGACTGACATTCAGGAAAACTATTACCTATTCATATTTTCACCAATGGAATTATGACAATTAAAAAAAATCTGCTACTTCAATCCATTATATGTATGTTTCTCTTAATTAGTTCTTTCTTTTGCCCATTTTTTATCTGCCATATCTATCTTATGGTAAATATTAGGAAAGATGTCATGTTTTGCTACACAGCTGCAGAAGTTCCTAGCAGAGTAGCAAGTTTATCTCTTGTGCATTTTCTGGACATCTTTTTTCCTTTTTATTAGTACAAACTGCTAAAGTAAAAGGATTTTTTTATACCTGTATAAAGTGAGATAGCATCTCCTTCCTTAAAGTAAAAATTTTCTTCTAAGCTAATTCTGAAGATCAGCTGAAGAGGGTCCAGAGCAGCTGAATTCAAGTGACAAGTAAGAAGAAAATGAGACTTTAAGTCCCTCCACTCCCTTAAAAGAAAATCTACATGGGGTATTTATTCCTTGTTTCATATGTAGATAATCCTCTGCAAATGGTAAAGAACTAGAAATTAGAAAAATAGGAAGCAATAATACCACTGGGAGTAATTTGCTTGGACTTCAGTTACCTAAAATTACTACAATTATTGAATGTGTTGGAAAGAAATAATGAAACAATGCATCATCTCTGCAAAAATGTACAAATTGTATTTCCTTCTGCAGAAATTGTTTGAGAGATATAAAAGACCACTATGTCATGATTCAGCAACAATTTACTTGCAATTTAATAGCAAATTAGATTCACGCACTATCATTTATTGCCAATTGGATAGGAAAAAAATAAAGAGATTCTCTGTGTCCAGAGAGAGATCTTGCATTTGGCACATTTGCTGGTTCTTAAATGAATGTGTTTTGCCAATAGTTTTCCTGTGAGTATGCAGTAGCCCAGTGACCTTCTAACTACTCTGGACTGCCTGAAGCCATGTGGTTTTTCAATGCTTCTATTCATGCACAGCAGATGATGCCCAACAAGGCTGTAATATTCTTCAGATGAAGTTTTCTAGGAAGAGCTGGGGCATATCAAAGACCTTTTGATAAAACTTTGATTCATGCTGCAAACTGGACATAGGCTTGAAATAAATTGTGACTGATGATCACTCAGTCACCATTTTCTATAATCATCATGACATCAGTAATTTATCAAGGTAGTGTCCCTGATGTCATGCAGCCTGGGTAACTGAGGAATAGAAGCACAAGCTGTGATTTAAAAAACTATTTCTAACAATATTTAAAAATATTACTGACAGTTAAATAATCTATATGATGCACTAAGTAAATAAAGATCAGCCAGGATATAATACTGTACTTTGTCAAACTCTTTCCCCAGAAAAAGGTGATGATTTTTTCCTTAGAACATTTAAATGACAATTTTCTTATCAGATGGCTCAGTATAATTTGCCAGTGTGCTCTGGAACCAAATAACTTGGCGGGTAAAGGAATATGTCAAAGAAACTCATATTAACTCTACTGGACCTTTTAAAAACGTGTATTTCCTCTTTCTGTGTTACTAAATACCAATCATAGCTCAGTGATTTTTGTTTTGTTTCTTATTTTGTTAGCATAGTAGAAAGACACCATAAAAAAAAATATCTAGTATTTGAAAAATGTTCTATCACGAAATGTCTTTTTCTATACACGGAACATTAGTAACAAAACGAACTCTATCAGTTACCTTTATGCTGGTATAATCAAAAGGCTAAAACACATATATATACAACATGGATATAAGCTAAGTCACAAAGTACTCTTTTTTGGCATTCACAGCATCTAATTTATGCATTTAACTTCAGGTTTCTAAACCAGAAGCCAAGTTCTGCAGGAAGCCAGTGGAAAGAGACAGGCTGTGCCACTGTCCAGGGTAGACCAGGAGCGCTTGAATCAGCTCCTAGAGCAGCCTCTCTGTCTCCACTGACTAGGAGAAAGCTTAGTGTAACTAACTTGCACATACACCTTAAATTAGATATCTAAAGCAGATGGATTGGACACCTGTCTTTGTTTTCCATGGAATTTTTATGACATTTGGCTTTGAGGAAGGTCTTTTGCAATAGGAAAGGATTCTGCTGACCTGAACAAACCATTACAAATATTGTTACAATAACCCGACATAGTTAAGCTCATCCCCAGAATTCTCTTGCCCTCTTTTTCATTTCCAATTTCCAAATAGCAGGTTCATATTTAAGATTAGAAAGAACATCTTCATTTGATCTGTAGTTTCTGAGGTGTCCCATTTCCACAAAATATAAACCAATTTGTGGGCTCAATTCCAATGCACTATTCCAAAAACTTTGGCATAAAATCTGAATTATAGAGACATGAACCCTTCTTCTGACTGTAAAACAATGGGAAAGGAGACAGATAGTACAAGACAACTTTCTTGAATGTTTTCTGACTAAAACAAAATCAAAATTTTTCTATTATTTTATTTAGAGCTTAAGGTTTAAAACAATTATTTAAGTTAATTTTTAAAAATTCCTTGCAGTAATAGATAACAAATATACAACAAGTGTGTATAAGCAGACTTGTAATACATCCTATCCTGCTGCCAGGTCTTTTTCTTACTGTATAAATTCAATTACATTTTTCTGGCTCACTTGTACAAGTGCCTTAAGTAGCCTTGATGATAAGAAAAGGGAACTGGTCATTTGGAAGGGAGAGGACATAGTAAGTACAGACACGAGAGCTTTAAGATAAAAGTTGTGTGACTTTGTTCTATCTTTGGATAGCAAAAGGCAAAACCACTTCTCAGTTCCTGTCTTCTTCAGAAGAAGTAGGTAGGTAACCCAGCTGGTGCAGGGAGGCAGGGCTAGAGTATCAGCCACCAACACTGACCTTCACATACAGGAGTGCATTCAGCCAGCATGTGAAAACTGTGTTCCAGTAATAGAATTTAACTGCATAAAATAATGTTTTTAATCATCCTAAATTTTTACAGGAGTCATACATGACTCAGAAAACTTTCCAGCTGTTAAAAGAGTGAACCAGCCACTGAAATTCAGGAATTTGTCATTTGGAAGGCATTTTGGCAGCAATGGACTGTACACTCAGGGTGACAGGGGCAGAAAGGGTCAACTACATTTCCTGGAGGAGGAAATGTTACTGAGTTTAACAAGACTACAGAGGTGAGCTTTCCTAGCAATTAATTGGAAATTTCCAAATTGCTGTCATAAAGAGAGCTCTGTGCTGAGGACACAGAGCTGTTCAGTACTGTTGAGAGTAGAATCAATCTTAGCTGGGTATTTTATTGAGGAGGGTAGGGAGCATTTTTATGAAAAAAAGTAAATGAAAGTACATCTATGCCTGAAATGGTCAGGCAGTTGGATTAGACCTATCCTGTCCTGTCCTGTCCTGTCCTGTCCTGTCCTGTCCTGTCCTGTCCTGTCCTGTCCTATCCTACCCTACCCTGCCCTATCCTACCCTACCCTGCCCTACCCTACCCTACCCTACCCTACCCTACCCTACCCTATTTTTGTAAAATATGAAGTGCTGCAATGAGTGCTGCCACTGGTGAAATTTTTTTTTTTGGCAGAACATTCTCCAGTATATTAATTCCTCATTCATGTCCCTAATTTTTTTAAGATCTTAAAGATTCTTCAAAAAGCTCCATTTAAATTGATTGAGCTCTGTAGTAGAGCTCCAGGTAATGACCTGCACAACCAGAAGTTATCCCATCTCTTTGGGATGAGGTTATCGATAACAAAATTTAACACAGCCTTTTAAAAAAACAAGGACTGTATTGTTTCTATTAATGATTAAAGTTGCTCTGTCTACAATTTTATACTGCTTAGAAATGAAGACACTTACTGCTAACTGCTAAGGTAAACAAGCTTATGATTTAATAAAGGCACAATAAATGTCTTTCTCATCTTTATGACAGAACAAAATTCTTGTCTAACATCTTGTGATCTAGGCTGGAAACAAATTTCTGTGACAAATGCATACTCATTATCTGCAGAGATTAGAGACCTACTTAAAACAAATCAAAACCACTCAATGTCTATGCACTCATTTTACATACCAGTGTGTTGACCTCTCTAAGAGACTGAAAGGTTTTGAACTTCAGCACTGTCACTTGAACAATAATTTAAGATTGCACTAATATCAGGCATATCAGATGAAGAGGAAAAGCTTGGTGCGAGCCCTTGGGTAAGGTGAATAATACAGACATGAAAATGTTGAAGGAGAAAAGCTTCAAGCCAAAACAAGACCAGATAAATAAAGGGGTGTTTGTTGGGAACAATCAGTTTTCTGGGATAAATACTTTTATACACAGATCAGCCAGGCCTGGTATAGAAGCTTGAAAATGACCACATTAAAATAGAGATGCTAAGTCAGTCTTGTAAACTCTCTGTGCACTCCTCAGTGATAAACAGAATAAATATCCACACAAATGTAATCACAATGCTGTATTACTCAATCAGAACATTGCATTTTTCCTCAGGATAATATTTAAAAAAAAAAAATTGTTTGCTCATGTCTCATATTTGGTTTTATTTAAGAGAAGACTTAGGAGAAGGTATTTCAAACTAATCTACAAACACTTAAAAAAAAAAAAAAAGGCAAACTGAAACACAACCATAAAGCCAGAAAACCCCACCTTTCTTTAACTTTGCTTTAATGTCACAGAATTGTATTGTACTAGCTAACAATATATAGTTGAAAATCCTAGATGTCCAATATGCTCCTAAGAAAAAGACTGAAATATTAAATGTTTGTCAGAAAATGCGAGTGCTAATAAAATGTTGAGACAAGCATCAACTTTTGTATATAGAACAAAAAAAAACAGTTGAGGGTGCTTTCCTAAGGCTTTGGATTTGGAAGTATGTTTCTTTTTAAAAGCCATGTGAAGCTGCAGAAATAATCCTCTGTATCTATCAACCAGTTTGATTAATCTAGAAAAATTTCAATACTGATTCACAGAAAATTCAGACAATATCTGTGTAATAGCATACAGCAAGGTCTGGTATAACAGAGAATACCTCACTTTCAAGGACAACACCATGTTCTATTAGCTGTAGTTTGGCTTGACTTTTTAAGTGGCTTTTAAAAATATTTTTGAATTTTTAAACACATTAGAGAAACATCACAATGCTTTTCAGATCTTAAGTATGTAAAGCACATTTTTCTGTAGCATAATTGAAACCTAATTAATCTTTTTCCCTGGAGATCTTTTAGAGTTGAGGGTAGTGACTATCATAGGAAGAGGATTCAGTAACAAGAGGCATTTCCATTTACAAATATTTCCTCTGGATCATCAAAGGAATGTTTGGAAATATTTTGCAACCATTTGACTTAAATGTTTTTACTATGCATTATGGATGCCATTTAACCTTGTTGCATGACAATTTCCACATTTTTGAGAAAAAGAAAATAATATTCAATATGCTCATGTGGCTTTTGCAGAAATATTTTAATTACTTCAGCTATATTTTAGAAGTATTATGTAGTATGTCAACTGAAATTTTCATGAAATCCTGAACACTGCCTTGGGAAATAATAGCAGATTTTTTTTTTCATTGGCCCTTAATAAAATGGCAAATTCTTATGAAAACAATACATGGATATATTTTACTGGGGAGAGTGGAATTAGGACAGTTTTTTTATTTTTCCCTACCTCTTAATAATATTATAGATTTATATGAGAACAATATATGAAGAAATTTTATTGGAGAGCAGAAATTGAAGCATAAAAGTATCATTCAGAGAATGAATGAAAAGTCATATTTTCTGACAGCAAAAACTGTAGTATGTGCATAATAGTACTAATAGAACTAATAGTATATTTAAATGCTACTAAAGCATTTAGCTGGCTATGAGTTTGTTCAGGGAGCACATTATTAATTAAAATAATAACAGAGATTAAACTCTATCTCTCCTAGTTAATTCCTTCAAAAAATGTTTCAGTATTTTCTGTGCTGCATTTGAGTTTTTTGGTCAGCCAGAAGAAGTCTAAGAAATCTACCTTAAACTTGGTTTTGGACATGTTGCACACAAATCCAGTACTGCTGTTCTGAACATCTTCCCTTCAATCACAAAAAGGCACTGCTTTTAGATTTGGAGTGATTCTAAAACTAGATTTGTATGAGAAAAAAGGGAAAGGAGGTTATCCTACTGAAATAAAGACCAGAATATTCTCTATACAGCTGTACATGTGAACACAGACAGAATTTTATCCCCATGATGTAAATATGGAAGGTTGTATCTGCCAAGAAGCATTCTGTCACCTGATCATATACATTTTTGTAAATAAGTCAGCGAAACTGAAGATGGAAGGATAAAATACATTCTAACTTTCAAAACGCTTTTCTAAATAACATGTAAACTGTATAATGATGGTTGGGTCAGTTCTGAGAAAATAGAAAAATGACATTTCAATTTAAGATAGATAAATTTCTGAGAAATTTGAAAAAAATATTGTTTTATACACACTAGTAAGTATTTTTCACATTCATCTTTCATAATCTTCAATTTGTTTGAAAACAGGTTGTGAATTAAAATTTAGAAATTAACTTCAAACTGTTAAATTATTCATTTTGGTATTGTGACAATACTAGTTAGTATTACATATGGCATATTTTTCCCTGCTTTAATATTTTTCACCCTCAGATAACATATTTTTAAAATAGGTTCTATCTATCTATCTATCTATCTATCTATCTATCTATCTATCTATCTATCTATCTATCTATTGAGGGGGCAAGGAGGGGGGTTGTTGAAGGGGGGTTGTTGGTTTTTTTTTTTTGGTTTAATTATTTTTCAATGTTAAATTATTACAGCAAGTGACCATTCTGTTTATTTAGCTTTTTAAAAAAGTTATCTAAACTGGTTTAATTGTTTTCAGTCCAGTTTTAGCCACAAGAAAGGATCTAGATCACTCAGATGTTGTTCTTTAAACACAAAAGAAAACCAGAAAAAAATTTATAATATCCACTCATGTACCCCTTATTAGTTGAAGAGCAAAGCTGAATAACACTGGTCCATACAGGACCAGTATACATTTCTGTATAGTTCAAATAACAATAAAAACACATAAAATGTGGTATTTATATATTGGAAATAGTCTCATTAAAACACACATATACTTTTTTAGCATGGCAAATAACAAGCTCATGCTTGTTAAGTCACATATACTTCATTTTCACATCTCTCTATGTACTCAAGAACACCAAATTATCAAAATCAGTCTTCTCACATCACACACAACAGTTCCTGCCTCAGTGCTTCCAACTGGTAGGCATCTGCTCTTGGGTAACACTCAAGCAGCAAAGCCTGCAGAGCAACACTGCACATCTCAGAGGCTTTCTCCTGTTTTTCTAATAGTTTTGGCTCATTTCTGTCTGCAGTAGTCTTCTGAATGTGCTCTACAAACCAGCAATTACTGGTGACTCAATGACTTGTCTTAATCACTACAGTTTAAAATACCTATTCAGGTAAACAGATTACCTCAATAATTAAAAAATAAATTAATGTATAACTGTTTCCAAATATGAAACAGCTACGTGGAACAAAAAGAAGAAAAATCAAGGATTTTTTAAATTCATAGGTGATGTCATTAGAGATCCTGTTCAATTCACAATGAAGTCAATAGAACTCTTCTGGATAAATTCTCAAAGAAATGAATGGCGTTTGAAATAGATTTCCCCCCCTCAAGGTACTCAAATATCCATGTATTTCTCTCTAAACAAAGTATTTAGATGAGAACACTTAATTACAGAGTGCTGCTCTTTCATTTATGTCTCACATAACTTGTCATTTTGCATAACATAACAAAGCTCTTCTGCACAGTTTTGTATTGAATGTGTTGTTAAAGGTACAAGTAGAACTCATGAGGCTGCTTAAGACTGACAGGTGAAGTTCTAGGAAGGCTGATTAAGTCTCATCTACCTGAAATGGCTGACCAGAAATGTAAGGCACTTTCCGGCATGTTGTTTTTTTCTTCTCTCTCCATTTTTCAGATGCTATCCTGAAATAAACACACCAAAACTCTGCTTTGCTGACTGTGTCATCAGAACTTGCAAATGCTAGCAATTCTCTGACAGGCATTGTGAATCACAGTTATTTTTTTCTCCCAATGTCTACGAGGTCTGCCACCTGAACTGGCATAGTTTTTAAGTGCCGTCAACTTCTCCTCAGGGCTTACAAGCTATACTTGCTCTTTCAGAAGAATCTGAAAATGTTGTGAACCATAACTATGTTTCTGAGAGAACTTACAAGTTCTGCCATCTGTGCCTGCAGTGCTTTAGAGCATCATAATATGGATACGGAGATATTTTCATCATGGGGTTTACGATCTCTACCAGCTGCATCAGCAGAGATTGTTAGTGCTGTGAATCACAACCATTTATCTCTCAGCACAGACGCCTGCTTTACTTTTTCACTCTTAATAGTCTATATCTGCTTGACCCACTGTTACACATACGTGCATATTTTTCAGCAAAACAGAAAGAAAAAAAACCAAAACAATCCTTTAGAGCAGATCTTTAATCACTGCAGATCTGTACAAATCTCCAAATATTTACATAAGTTTAACTATGCCCTGTCTAGACCGAGAATTTACTGCAAATACAACTATTGTGAGAGCCGTACCAGTTCTAATCCATTCTGTAGTCTGACAAAGCCTCGGCTCTTGCTGCTATTCATAGATTTTAAAAAAGTATTTCCTTTTGTAAATAGGAACTTAATCTATATTTATGTTGTTCTGGCATCTTCAGACCATCTTCAGTTTAGACAATGCCATGAAAAACTGCCTTGACAAAGGAATTTTTTCTGTCATTAGAAACCTTGAGGGAGCTTTGGCACTTGGCAATACATCACTACTCTCCCTACACTGGCCTTGGGAAGGAAGCGTGTTTATGAGGAATCATGGCGAATCCAGATGGGTAAAATGAGGGCTGCATGTGTCAGAGGGGAATGTAGAAAGGAGCTCTGTCTTCTCCATATGCTGAGAGAGAAAGAAGCCACTTGCATGCCAAGAAACTCTGATTTCTGTCTAAATGGAAAAGACAGGAAATAAAGGAAAGCATTCAGATATTTTACTCTCGATGTCATCATACGCCTATTGCATTTCTATATACAAGCATGGGAAGTGTATGGAGCTGGAAAGTCTACTATAAAATAACAACTAATGAATTTTCAAATTACAGCTTTGAAGAGACTGGCCTTATATATCTATAACTCTGTGTGTGTGCACATGGCTGACCTGAAATAATTAGATGCAACTCAATTTCAGTCTTACAACTTGCCAAACCAGAAGAGCTTTGTGGATATATGCAGGTTTTGGTTAACACGTTAACTGAACCATGATGGATATTATTTCCTACCATCTACATGGAGATTTGTTTGATGCTTGTGATTTTGCAGCTCTTGATCCTGGGGCTGTCTGGTCATGTTGGTTGCTCACAGCTGGGGACATAAAGGACTTCAAAGCCCACAGGCATCTGGTGATTCCAAAAAGCAACTAAATCTGCATTCTGCAAACCCTGCACCTTAAGGCCAACTGAAGTTTTCCTTCATAATATGGTCTTGGAAATCAATGAACAGAACTGATTTTGGAAACAATTTGCTTAGGTTGAAGGTAAGTATTTTTATTTTCCATTATAAAAATAGAGCTTTTAAACACGAAAATACTAAAGTTGCTTTTCATAATAGAAAAATTTTTACCCAAAAATCACATACAGATTACACAGTTGATGAAATTATGGGGCAAATGCAAAATTTTGCATTGAAGCTAGTTCTTTATTTTTTTCTTTGCTGAATATGAATAAAAATCCTCAGATAAATTTTTAGCAGTTCAGCTGTAATATCTAGATCATGGAAAGTAATAGGACCTTAAGAAGTTACCTAGTGCTTATCAACTAATGCCTACCTTGATTTAAAAAAAAAATTCTTGTCTCTTCAGTTCTGTGTAGAAAAACTATGTACGCTACATTTTATAAGAAAGACAAATGCTCAAAAAGAAAACAGGAGCACCAAGGCCCCATACTTCTCTGAAATGCTAATTCAACTATAGTCTTAACTGAGCAGTCATTAGTGCCTTGATCCACATTCTCAGGAGCATTCAAAATTTCAATCCTACTCACTATTTGCAGTGTACCAGTAAGATACTTAACATTTTGTTCCTTGGTTGCATGAATGTTTTAGCAATTCTGACATACATTTACCTAGGTATTTTCCACAGACTCTTCAAGCCACCTTATTAATACCCTCAAATGTCTATTTTTATAGCACTGCTGCTTTCTAAACTTCTGGATTTCAAGAAAAGGGACTCCAAGAACAGTTTGATTTGGTGCATGTTGATTTTTTGGGTGCTTTTTCTACCAGATGCAGCAACCGAGCACACAAAAGTTTATATGGCCTGCCCAGGGAGAAGGACTGCATTTTCCTCAGACTAATGCTAAATATTTCCCTTTCTGAAACAGTGCAGAGTTGTGGGAATGACAAAATTAAAAAGCAAAATAAATGTGGAATTGCACCTGCTTCTTGGAAGTAGGTGGTATTTAAGCTAAATATAATCTTGGCATTTAGATACAAAGAGCACACTGGCAAAGAATCCACATGAATGTGGTCCAGGTATCTACAATTAGGTGCTCATTTTTAAAACAAATTATTTTCATGAACAAGTGCATCTGGCCATTATGTAATTTTTTTTTTTTTTTTTTTTTTTTTTTTCCCAATCCTATAGTCAAATCTGCAGACAAACTTGAGTGAAAACTGAAAATTGCAAAAAAAATTAACTTGGTCCTACTTGACTCTGTATTGGGCTGCCTGTATGATCTCCCCCTTATGAACATGAAAATGGGCTTATTGATCCCCAAGACTTAACTATTAGGTCATATGAATAGCAAATGAAATATGATATAAAATATGCAAAATAATAGTACATTAGCCTAAACAACACTAATAAATTGCAAAGCTTAGCATGAAATTGAAAATCACTAATGGAGCACTGTGCAGTTTGTTGAAGCAATGAGCAGTCAAAGAATCATACATAATGTAAGAGTACAATTGCTAACAGCAGGCTCATAGAATAAAATTTAAAGTTATTTTTTATGGACAAGAGCAATTGATCTTTGAAGCAATTCCTAAGGAGATTCCACTTAGCCCGAACAGCATCTTGGGAGTGAGATCTGGTCTATCCCTAGAATCAAATATATGTTTATGAACTTCCAGAAAATACTGATTCAAATTACACGAGTTTATGGTTTACGAACATAAACCAGAAGAGGTAAAAATATTAGACATGTGGAACTAATACCTGAATCTGGTGTTGAATTCAATGATGGTGACAGAACTGCAGTTTCCACTGAAAGATAGGTCATATGTAATGTGTTCCACTTAAAATAATTGCGAGTTACAAATACGTAAAGCTACAAACAAAAAATGCTAACAGCTTTCAAAATCAGAATATGCTAGATTATATTGTATTTTCTCAATGCCACCTACATGAAAAAACAGCTTTTATTTCATATAGTTGATATTGAATGCACTGATAGGAAACGTTATCATGTTTGTGAACATTCACAGGGAAATTTATTATTAATATAATATTATTTTTTTCTTTTAGCAGAATTTTCCCAATGAAATGTCATAATTCATGCTGCCATTCAATGTAATTCCACAAGGATTTATATAATTTAGTGGTATCATAAGATAGGATGTATTTTAAGTACACACATTCAGAACAAAAAAGACAAATGTGAAATTCTTGCAACATGAGATTGCATGCAATAAGCATTTTCCTCTCCAAAAAGGTATTGCAATTGTAACACGGTACATGTTCATTTTCCTATTATGCTTTAAGTGCCAACACTTTCCTTAGTCAGTGTGTTCCCAATTGATTTCAACTCTGTATATCAATATATTCCTATTTTATGCTGTGATTTTGCATGTGGTGGTTGTGTTAGCAAAAACTGTGGCCTCATTAGCATATACGTTTGCTTATTGAATCTCTGAAAAAAATCTGCAGAAAACTTATATTTCTGTAAAATAAGATGGTGGCAAAGATGGATCTTTTCTTTTTGGTTAAAATGAAAAGTATCGAATGGTGTGTGCCTTTTCTATTACAAAAGTTTTGTGGATAGATTGCTTCTACTTATGCCTAGTCACATAGTTAATAAACCTAAAGCCACCATTAATTCAGTAACAATTATGTTGCTGAAGGGCAACAGTCCATGTTTTCACTGTACAAACAATATTATAGGTTGCATATGTTGAGATCTGAGGTACTGTTTTAAAATGTAGCAAAGTCAAAACTGTATGCTAGAAACTCCATCATCCTGGGGCACCCACTGAGGCAAACGTAGTCTGACTGAGGGAATGCAGGGATACCATGGGATATTATTTGATCACTCTTAAAGCTGAAAATACTATACATCTTTGTTGGAGACATGGACAGTGAGATTGAATGTATCCTCAGCAAATATGCTGATGATACCAAGCTGTGTGGTGTGGTTGATACCCAAGAGGGAAGAAGGGATGCCATCCAGAGGGACCCTAACAGGCTGGAGAGGTGGGCCAGTGCCAACCTGATAAAGGTCAACAAGGCCAAGTGCAAGGTCCTGCTCCTGGGTCGGCGCAACCCCAGGCACAAATACAGGCTGGGGGGAGAATGGATTGTGACCAGTCCTGAGCAGAAGGACTTGGGGGGGGGGGTAGTAGATGAGAAGCTCGACATGAGCTGCCGTTGTGCACTCACAGCCCTGAGAGCCAGTTGTGTCCTGGGCTGCATCAAAAGAAGTGTGGCCAGCAGGGCCCTCTACTCTGCCCTGGTGAGACCCCACCTGGAATACTGTGTACAGTTCTGGTGCCCTCAGCACAAGAAAGATATAGACCTGTTGGAGAGGGTCTGGAGAAGGATGATCAAAGGCCTGGAGCACCTCTGCTATGAAGACAGGCTGAGAGAGTTGGGGCTGTTCAGCCAGGAGAAGAGAAGGCTCTGGGGAGACCTTATAGCAGCCTTCCAGTACTTGAAGGGGGCTACAGGAAAGCTGGGGAGGGGCTTTTCATCAGAGAAGACAGTGATAGGACAAGGGGTAATGTTTTTAAACTGAGAGAGAGGAGATTTAGGTGAGATATTAGGAAGAGATTCTTCACTATAAGGGTGGTGAGGAACTGGAATGGGTTGCCCAGAAAGGTTGTTTATGCCCCATCCCTGGAGGTTTTTAAGGCCAGGTTGGATGAGGTTTTGTGCAACCTGATCAAGTGGTAGGGTTCTCTGCTCATGGCAGGGGGGGTTGGAACTAGATGATCTTTAACGTCCCTTCCAACCTTAATGATTCTATGATTCTATAACCAAAGTACTAACAGTCCCAAATCTATATGGATAGTCTCTCTTTTTCTTCTTAACATCCTAGAGGTACCTCACTGGAGATTTAATGTAGTGAAGTTTTATAGTGCAACTCAGCAAGTAGCTTGTGACTTCAAGGAAGCAAATGGAGAACAACAGCATCATAGCCATATCCTTGTTAAAGACATAGGTTCCAGCTCAAAACAAATTTCTCATCACAATAATTCAGGTAAGTTTGTTTCTCTATACTGTTGGTACTGCCAGATGAGACACAGGGTGTGCAACTTATACTTCTAGGCACAAAATACAATAAAATACCTAAACAACCTATACATCCAAAAGTGTGGTAATAATTTAACATATGTATTATACAAGTTTAGTGTTTTCATTGTTCAGCTCTGACTTCTCTACCAGTAAAAATAAACTGCTTTTCTATAGTCTAGCTGTAAGCAGCATTCCTGCTCCTCAAACTGCATAATATCAGAACTGAACTGTCAGATAGCAAATAATCTACTCAGCAACAGTAAGTCTACTTTTAAAAAAGTTCTGGTTGATTCTTTTGTGTAGCTGATCCAATTATTTTCAGAACCTAGGCAGTTTTTGGTTTTTTGTTCTTTTTGGTTGGTTGGTTTTTTGTTTGTTTGTTTCCCCCTTCTCCCCCCTCCTCCAAGGGTCCATTTTCTGCCTGGGTGTCAGTAAAGTACAATTTCACAATTTCCTTGTCTCCTAGATTTTGCATCAAACAACTATACATTGATGAAAAGTATCCATTTTCTGTAGTGTTGTTCTCTGATGCTACTATTCAGCTGTTTATCCTCTAGGATGAACTTCCTATCATACTGTGCAATAATACAAGTGTAACAAGGATGCCAGCATTTTCAGAAGAGTCTACACCAGAAATGGGCACCTTGGTTAATGATATTTGAATAAAAAGAAACTACCCTAGACCTGTGGAAAAGAACATACTCCCTATTCCTCTCATTAAATAAATAAATACATACATAAAAATGAGAAAGCTGACACTGAGACTGGAAGGTAGCAGCTGAAAAGTGAAAGTAGGTGGGATGATGCTGGCTTGAGGGGACTGATAGTCTGGAACTAGAAATAGAGGAGCTGAAGTGCTACAGGGGACAAAGGATGCTGCATGGTTGGTTATATGGGATGCTAATGGCAGAGAAGAAACTGGAGTAATCCTGGCACAGAAGGTACTAATTGATTTACACTAGGCAATCCTACTTGCTCCCACTAAGTAGAGAAGAGTAATGAGAGAAGAAGAGTGAGTTAACAGCACTCTGACATGGTTGCTGTCATCCTTTTCTGCTCTTACAACTCACTGGAAAGAAAAGCAAAGTGATAACCAGGAGGGCTCAGAATGTGGGTTGCCTGAGCTGCTTTACTCAGAGTGGGGACCCTCCAGAGGCACTGTTGAAGCTGCCACCCTGGTTGTGTGTATTTATGTCTTCGATCTTCAGGGAGTATTGAGAATTTGTGCTCAGACTGGACCAGCGTTGCAAGCCTCAGTATTTAGGAATACTGATGTGTATCTACTTTTTAAATATTCTGATTTGATTCTAACTTACTTAAAACATAAATGAGGCAGGCTAAACTAGAGATAATCTTAATTTTCCACCGCCTTGCCCCTACCTCCCACAAACCTTACAGGTGGTAATCAATAGGTGTATCATTATTAGACCAACCTGTAAAACACTGAATGTTGGAAATAGTTTTTCTTGAATTGCAAATGAAAATATGCTTAAACAAGGACCTTGGTTTATCTTCAAAAGAAGTGCATGGGAATTCACATCAACAGCATTTAAAAATCATCAGTTACTCACTTCTGAGAGCTGAGCAAAAATAAAAATCTGATCCAACTGTTTCCTTAGTCTTCTATAAATGTCTACATCCTCACTAGCTCAATTGTGAGAGACAAGAAGGATTTCAAGGGAATAACAGTAGACCCTGCAGCGTAACCCAGAATATCTGCAATAACACAGGAATAGAAAACTGGAAGACTTGCATTGCCAGTTCTTGTTAGCCTTAGGATAAGAGGTAATTACCAAGAAGCACAGTAAGGTCATATTATGTTTTTTGTATATTTTAGTACAATTTCATCACCCAACAAAATATCCACTACCAGTGACTAAATATCAAATTTTGCTACTTTTTTTAGTATACAAGGTGCCCTGCTGTAGCCGCAGTGTATGGAGAGAAAGAAGTAAAAGTAGCAAATCTTTTACTTCACATTAATATTTGTAGCTACAACAAATAGATGCTATTGTATACTCAGAAACCCTCTCGATCACAGGGAAAGCTCTGAAGATCACACAGATAGATAAAAATACTATCTTTTTGAGAGTTCTTGAGTATATTACTCGGTACACCCAAACATACGGCGATGAAGTATGACAAATTGTAATTCTAACAGATATTTTTTTAATTTTTGCAACCTATTTAGTTCCTGCGAAAGGCACCAAATGGACAGCCCTCAAAGCTCAGCCTTGCATTGTTCATGCCAGAAAAAAGCTACCCCAGTTTCCCACCAGTATATATTATTGCTGCCATTGAACTATTTGTGATCGTAAGACAACAGCATAGTCTCTATTCTCCATTCAGTGCTCACCTTTTCTACCAATAGTGCAAATTACAGTGCCAATCATGGCATTAGCTTTTGTGGATAAAACAACCTGTCGATTAGGAAGTGAATTAACCAGTTCACTACACACAAATCATCACATAATAACTTTCAGTCCCTGCGAAGCTGAGCTATTTTCAAACTGGCAAATCAGAGGTAATCTGTCTTTTTTCTAGAGCTGTGTGCCATATAGGTACCCCAAATTTGTTCATTTAATCATGCCTTTGTATATTACTGCATGATTAAAATAGAATAGTGTTATTCCTTTTACCAGTTCACTGGTGTGACTCTGATGGCTGCAGGTAATGAACAAATGCAGTATGCAATTAGGGCAACAATGAAGACATCACTTTTCTTTCTTAAATAACCTTGGCAATGTATTATTAAACTTGCCAATTTAAGCTGGTTATAAAATATACGGAACATATATGAAGACAACATCTTTAATCTTGTAACAAGACATCTTTAAACTTGTAACAAGCAACCCAAAACTGATTGTTATTATTGGTTATTAGAAGTAGCTGACTTTGACCATCTTTAGAGTATTTTTTCAGTGCTGGAGCCATGTTATTACCATAACTACTCTAATCATCATGACAGTAACAATTATGCTGAAACCTAATGTGTGAAATTCCGCCACTAACAACTGTAAATATGCCCAGCAATGAATTCAATGAAAGGTCATTACACTACATACAACTCCATTTATAGAAACCTGGCAAGGACACTGTACTCAGATGACACACAGTTGGAAGATTTATATTGTGTCTGTGTTCTGGCTTCTTTGGTGATTTCATGAAGAATGAATGATAATAAAGTGTCATACCAAATAATGTCTAGGTCTCAAGTTATTATACTGTATGAAAAAAAACCCACACCACTTTTTACTTGCTATCAAACTACTGAGCTAATTCACTCTTGTAAGGAAAGGTGAACCATGGTAAGTCAATCCAGTATGACAATGGCACATGAGTTTATATGTAAATTTTATCCACTTAGATCCTCATGCAAAATCAGAACAGGATATTTAATTAAAATACCAGCATTTCCAAATTGAAAAAAAGTAAACTCTGAAGGAAGTGGGCCAGAGATTCAGTTTGAAAGTATTGACCTGCACTGGATGCAATACTGCCTTTGGCTTCGAATTAAGCCAAAGAGCACGATGAAGAATAAAATACAATACAGGAGAAGAAGAAATAGTGTTCTAAGCTCATGTAACTTCCAGGAGTATGTACAAATCTACAGAGAATGCCTGATTTAGTTTTGTATTGCTGTTATAGTCTTCCCTACTTTCAGGGGAGATAGGGCAATAGACACAGTATATGTTTTATTAAACATAAAATACCGGAAGTCAGAATGTGCTTTACAAGTATAAATTACTAGGTCCTACTGATCATAAGACTTACTATTCTATTAGCCAAAGACATCATACTGAAGAGTTTAACTGTTGCTGAGACCATCCTGACAAAGTCTGATAAAATAAAGATGTATAGGAGAAACTCTGACAGAGTACAAATGCAATATGAACACAGGTAGATGTAATAGATTTAAAGCAAATACATGTGAAAAATAAAAACAAGGAATTGGAGGAGAAAGGAAAGGAGTCTTCAGTAACGAGGGCTGAAATATCCTGAATAATAGAAAAACATGGAAAATAATGGGAATGACAGGGACAAGGCAAACAGTGGTTATTGAAGCCTGCCAAGGCTCAGTATGAACAGCACTGTATTGGGTCTTATGAAAGTGGCAAGACCCAAGCTTATTCCTACAGTAATTGGAATTATCTGTACCTTGCTCTCAGAACCTTACCCGCCTCGTCTTGGGAGCAATGCACTTACATTCCTGTGATGCTGTGTCTGCACTTAACAAGCTCTGCTGATCCTGAACCAGCTGTGCATGGAAACAACTTTGTGTCTCTGATATTGCCAATCTGGCACTCAGATAAATAACTGGGAGTTGACTGAGCTTCAATGTCAAAGATAAGAAGACTAAACATGGATATAAACAAGTAAGAAGCTAGTGAAGCATATAAAGGAGAAAGGTGATAGAAAGGGAAAAGCAAGAGAACTACTGACAGAAGCAGTACTATGGACAGACTGGAGGAGGATGGAATTTTTAAGTGTTTAAGTACCACCCAGAACATGTTACTAAGCTTATAAAGAATGAGGGCTGAATTTATTTTTTCACATTAAAAATATTTACCAGAAAAAGTGTACAAATGTTGCAGCTCTATTTGAAACTTCTTTTCGCGATAATTTACTTTTAAGCAGATCAGTTCTGAGTTTGAGGGTAAAATAACAGTGCTGCTGTCCACTGTTTGATGGCAATGGCCTAGTCATTCAATAGGCTGAACTGAAAGAAAGTACATCTCCTACCCTGAAGTACACTGCCATGTGGATCAATCTACTGAAAGTAATGATGATCTCTTAGAATGGAAGATTTCAAATCAGATGGCAAAACCATTATAAAAGTATACAGTGAAAAACAATGCTGTAAAAGCAATCACTCTGTATCATCCAGAATTCAACAGAAAGTAAAAGAAGTAATTTCCCAGTAAGCTAAGCTTCTTCACTCCTGACAAAATTCAACCATATATTAAGATGTGTTCTTAACATTCTATAGAAGATACATTATACAAGCCTGTATGGATTTCTTCTTCATCCATGAAAAAAACCTAACTTTATCTTGTGGTTGCATTTCTCTTTCATATTTTGTTTCTAAATTTTCTCACAGTGAAGAGTTCTCAAAATCTAAGTGAGGACTATGCCAAATACCAGGGAAATATAACCAGGTTCAGACAGAGGTGCCGAAAGGTTATGTCTAGGACCTTTGCTCCCATTATCACCTGATGACATGGAAATCTCAGGGTTTACTGTTAAAAATAGGAAAATAAGAGAAAGAAGGAAGGGGAGGGGGAGGGAAAAGAAAAGGGGAAGAGAATGGGAGATCATTAAAAACATGAAAAAAACCCCATAGCACAGGGTGCAACAATGGTCTCAGCAGATATCAGACATGATTCACTGGGAGCTGGAAAAAAAATAAGAGAAAGGTGAAAGCAAAGGTAAAACAAGCTAAATCCTTGAAGGAGGGGAGAAGAAAAGTAATTACCATCTTTGAACCCTCAAACACTTCCCCTGGTTTCTTCATTACCTTTAATAAAATGCATGCTGTAACCCAGAAATAATTGCCATTGACAGTTGCTCACTACACATTCTGTCTTGCTCTTTTTTCTGTCTGGCAGTTTAATTTTTACCATTGTCAGCTCTGATACTGAGCAGTAATTACCAAAATTCATTTTGATCTCACCTCTAGTGAGGGAGAATGTAACCAACTCTCTTCAGTAGCAGGGGAGATGGACTCAGATAAGCTGGTGAAGTGTTCGGCAGTACTAGAACGAACACTGCATTTTGACTTATCTTCAGAGATTTGGAATTACTTATTCCAATGGCATGAGCAGAGAGATTAGGTCAGCTGTAGGTTAAGTTTTTTTGCAAATTAGAGGGATTTCAGAGCAGGAAAAAAATATTCCAGCACTGGAGGTATCAACATCTGATTGCATAGTCTATAAAATTGCGTATTTAAAATTTAACTAAAAGCTAATTGTAACTTATGCTAATGCAGCTACCCAGACACAGACAAGTGTTAGTCCAATCTTCCATCATACAGATCTTCAACAAAGACTCTCATAGATAAGGGTATAGAGGAAAAAGAATAGGAAACACTACAGACTTTATATCTTTGTGTAGACTGAGGAGAGGCTGAAGAAGGAGCAAGAAAGGCTGTGACTTTCTCCACCTCTAGCACACAATATAGTAGCAAGGGTCTAGTAGGAGGGGACCATATGAAAATGGATTGTGTGTTGTATAGGCCATAATATCTCAGGCCATAATAAGGACTCCAGAAAGAGGGAAAATTTAGGAAAAAGAAGTAAGACACCTCTCATGATTACTTGATTTCTTACTTCCTACATAAATTTCCTGAAGAGAAACAGATGTTTTTTAGTGGAGATACAACAAAAGGCAGTGAGATGGAATTGATAAATTTTATGGAAAAAGAAAAGGAAAACAATGTTAAAGAGATTCAGTGACTGTTGCTTGGGTAGACAGAAGCACCTCATTCTACCTCCATTAGAATCAAGGATGCTTGGATGATGGTCACACAGTAAGTTACTACACTTCATTGAGGAAGAGTTTTTTCCAATGAGATTATGCTGCAACACCTGAGACATTTGATAACTAGAGTGGACTAAACATTTTAGGCATGTTACAGAATTTTGCTATAGTTGAAAAGAGAAAATGTAATACCAAATTTCCATCTTTATTTACTATGTATACAATGCCAAGTTCAGATGCTAAGTGCATGTCACCATTTGACTCAGGTTCAACAACAATGCTCTCGATCCCCTCCCCCTCCCACCCAGGTAGGGAAGGAGAGACAGAAAGAGAGAGACTTGGCTGGATTGAAGACTAAAATACACAGCTTTAATTAAACACTAATGATATAAGAAAATATATACAATTATATACAAATATGTTCAGATATGTGCAAAAGCCTCTCGCCTCCCCTCACTCCCAGCAACTCCCCCAGCACTCTCCTTAGCTGGGAATAGTCCCAAAAAATCCCACACTGCTGCTGGAGAGAGAGCAGAATGATGAGGGTCAGGAGAGCTTGAGCCTGGGGGTCAGCGGTGATGGATGGACAGAGTCCTCCCCGATTCCGGCCATGGAGGGAAGAGAAGGGAAGAAGAAGCAGGAAGGAAGTTGTGTTCTGTGATCTCTGACATTCCTTTGAGCTTACATAGATATATGGAATGGAATATATCTGGCCAATTTTGCTGTCTGTCTAACTCAGCCTCCTATGGGGGGGTCATAGACCTCCCCGTAGTGTCTGAGCCAGCAGCGTAAAGATGTGACCTTGAAGCCCCAGCAGTTCGAAAAACATTCCACTATTATCAGTCTTGGTTGGAACATTCTGCTGCTAGTTAAAAGAAAGCTTACTGAAGGAAAAAAAATCAGTAAAAGGAAAATTGGCTTCATCCTGGCTCAAACCAGGACAGTGCATTACATGTAAATATCAGAAACTCAAGCTGATAGATTTATGGAGAGGAATTAATCTAAGTGATGGCTAATCACATTGCCCTTGTTTTGTGAGGAGCTACATATATCACCCAGTGGACATTGAAAAAGAATGTTGAGTAAATTTAACTCACAAGAAGTAGCTGAGAAGAACCCCTTCTTTTCTTAGCTATTTTACATTGTAACTATCAAAGGGTGCATACTACCTACACTCAATCCTTATCTATCTTCTTTCTATCTAGCTATAAGCAGAAGCTTTGATCAAAATAGTGAAGAACAAATATCTTATTAAATACTTCAAATTTATTTTATAACATGGATTACACAGAATCACAGAATGACACAGAATCATAGAATCCTAGGGGTTGGAAGGGACCTCGAAAGATCATCTAGTCCAACCCCCCTGCCAGAGCAGGGTCACCTAGAGCACATCACACAGGAATGTGTCCAGGTGGGTTTTTAATGTCTCCCGTGAAGGAGACTCTAAAACCTGGGCAGCCTGTTCCAGTGCTCTGTCACTCTCACAGTAAAGAAGTTTTTTCTGATATTTACATGGAACCTCCTATACTCCAGTTTGCACCCATTGCCCCTTGTCCTATCACTGGATGTCACTGAAATTCCCCCTGTATCATTTGCGAGTTGTTAAATACAGGCCCAGTATCCATGAACTTTCACCTAAGCCCTTTTAGTCACTATAACAGACTTCTGTGCTGAGGATCTCCAGATCTGATTTGGAATCAACTTGGTTTGAATAAGATGGTCATTTTAAGCAAGATATACAGTTTTTTAAAACAGCAAAGACACACTGTCATAACAAACAGGTAACGTAATCTCTGCCCCTATATTGCTAAAGAGAGAAGCAGATAGTTTCCAGCAGGATTTCATGGAAGCAACACAAGTCTTGTTGCAATACCTTTATTTTAAAATGTCTTGGTTTATCAGTTTTTAAAATACATCATTCTTCAAAACCACACAAAAGCCATCACTTCAAAAGCCTTTGATTAATCTGAACACAATCAAGGGCATGTGAGATAGCTGCCATTTAGTTCAGCCAAAGCAATCCATGCCAACTGCAATAAACCCATCAAACTGTCATAGAGTCAAGCTGTGAGGAAAAGACTATGGTGATTACAAGCAATAGTTTCCTTCAGTGGTTTCGTAATTTCAATTTCTGTAACATTTCAAGATATTCAATACTTACAGTAGCAATCCTTTAGTACAGAATATTTTCCCTGGGAGTTACTATCAACAACTTAGCCTATTGGATTTTTTCCCCATCATTGAATCAAGCATATAAGCTCATCAGACATGAAATGTTGTGATTACAGTTGTATATAAATTATGTAAAGAGATTCAGCCAATCAAAACAGATATGTAAGTTCCTATTTTCTTTGATGTGTGCATGTAATTCCCATTAAAAGGACACAGTCATGGTTGAGAAGCCTGAAATTGAACCTATACTTAAAATTAAAATTACATTTATTCCTTCACCCTGAAAGCATTCCATCCTTCAGTGATGACCCTTCGGACATCAAAAAAAGGAGACCTAGTGCACAAATCCTGAGATGCAAAATGTAAAGTGAAAATTGTGCTCATTATGATGACCAAGAAGTACAGAGAAGAGTGGCACCCAAGATTAAAGAAACTTAAGACAAACTATTTAAATTGTCCTTTCAAAAACACTGTATGATTTATGAGAATCCTTCAGGCAGATGGAATTTTGGAACCTCAAGGTGCATTTTCCTCTCCACAGACGTATTTTATGCAGCACAAATGCTGTTGAGAACTTCCATCATCACACTGCAAAGAGTTTATCATGTAGCAAGGGATGGAGTGGCACAACTTAGTGATTCTCTGCCCTACAAAGCTCTTGGTTTAGCACTATGTTTGAACAAAAGTCAGATTTCATAGCAATAAAAAGACAGTAAGGATGGGAGAGTTTATGAGCTTTGCCCAGACCGCGTCTTGCTAGGATTATTACTCCGCTGACTAAATACTTGCTGTTTCAAAATTGAGTAACAGAGGCTGTGCTAGACAACTGATCAATGTTCTTGATGTTAACACATCTACCTAGACTTAAAAATGCCAAATTCCCTTTCCACTGGGCACCACTCCCTTCCTTACTTTTAATTGTATTTACTAGGACATTATCCATGGGCTGTAATAAGGTCTATGAGTAAACAGGAAAAAAAGCAGATTTTTTTGCTGAGGTGAAGTTTTTCACAGGAAAAAATATTTTCTGATGAGTGTGAGGGGAAAAAAAAATAAAGGGCTGCATGGCCCTAGGATGGCTGGACTGCTAGGATTTAATCAGACGCACAGCTGCAGCTGACCTTTCCATTCTGTTGAGCACTCTTGTGCTGGTGAGGGGTACAGCAGACGAACATCTTACAAAATGAGAAGAGCAGGTAAAAAATGCCCCAAAGTATAACTGAAAGGCAGGATAGTTATATTAATCAGACACTTCAGTACCAATTTAACTGTATTGCATTCAATCACATTGCTGAACAAGAGTTGCAGGGAAGAAAGCTGTTGTTCCAAATGTAGTTCTGGGTGGGTGAGAGTAGGGATGGTGAGATAACTTACTGTGTCTTGAAAGGTCAGACATTGCTGACTGTAGGGAAAAAAAGGAGCAAATCCACCACTTTCAGATCTTCCATAAGCAGCAGTGGTATTATTTCCTAAAAGCAGTAACTTCTCAGAACTGGATAACATTAATATGTGACCAACAATGAGCTGAAAACAGTAAGTTTGTTCGATGTCATTAACACTGTGAGAAGGGTGAGACAGAAGTGAGAAGGTAATACACATATCCAAATACTTCCAGATAAGTAGGCTTAATAATTTCCATATTTGAATTATCTGCCTCCTTCTGGACCTTGGTGATTACTACATGAGAGCTTTGTTTTGCTGATAGCATATCTTTCTCATTATTTTTTTTTTTACCCTTCCTATTATTTTTCTTGCTTATAAAAGCATAACTAGGCTTCAACATTTCTACTAGAATTCAGAAATATATATGTGAAACATCAGAAAAAGAACCTGTAAGTTAATTCTTTTTGTGCAGGATGAAGTATGTGATGAAGAGCTCCTTAAAAATATGCCTTAAACTGACCTTTGAGTCTTGTTCAAGCTTCTGTCTTGTGTTTTTAATTTGTGATAACTGTTTTCTCTTTTTCTATTTATCAGCTTTCTTATGGGTTTCACACATTCAAAACATTAATCTCTCTGATTCTGTTGTTGCTGTGATAATTTTGCAGAGTGTCATTATACAATATTGTTTAATGTTTACATTGATTGACAAAAAACATGACTACTTAGAATTTGCTTATTCTTTCTGTTCCTTTTCCCATTTTCCATTATTCTATTTTAGTGATGATTCACAATCAGGTCCTCTTTGCAAATATCTTCTTCAACAAACTAGTGTAAAAAATGAAAATATTTACTTTATTTGCCAATGGATTAATAAAATAACAAAGAGCTGACATCAGGGTCCTTTCCTTTTTTGGTGCATAATCTTTGACAAGAAGAATTTTGATAATCAAAGTATGACTTTCCCTACTTTCTTAAGATTTTAAAGGAATTAAACTCAAGACTGGCTCAGCACAAAAATATTTATTTTAAACTGTTTATCTAAATCAGAATTTAAAGTGAAGGTATGAGAATACAGAATTTTACCTAATTTTTACAGCATTATATGAGTAAGATTTGATAAAGTTAGTTTCTCACTTTGTGTTCTTATCTTAACATATAAATAACTTTTTCAACACAGCTATTTCAGTTCTCTTTGCTTTTCATTCAGTATAAACATTTTTAATATCCTCAAAATTTTGAGGGAGGAAAAAAGCATTCCTTTTATATATTTTGTAAATAAAGATAACATAACATTTATTGAAAATATGTAGCTGCAGATACGCTTTACAGATAAGTGTTCTTATTAACTATATTTTAAAAGAAGATTTTACCCAAAGAAGATTTTACCAGTTTTTCAGCTCTCAGTACAAAAACTCTGGAATCTTAAAGTAAATTAAAAAAACCCCAAGTAACTAATTGACATCACATACTCATATAGTCTATACATAATTATATAATACTAAAATAGAATATTTTTGTATAAAGTCCTATAGAACTGGCTTTGGTAAGATTAGATGTCTCTTCCAACAGTCTGGAATTTTCATTTCACTGTGAAAGCTTATTTAATTTCATACATTGAAATGGCAAAGATGAAGGAAAAATCTAGGATTTAAAAAGACTGTTTTGTCTGAAAGAAGATGTATGTCCTTAGAACAGCCTTTCAGTCTAGGAAACAGAGTTGATTTCTGTTCTTGGTCTCACAGAAATTCACTGTTGCATGAGTTTAAAACAGCTAAAAAATGTAATGCATTTGCATTTTGCATTTGCAGTGCCTCTTCAGTGTCTCCTTGTGTGTTTATATAGATTTCATAAAAAGAGTAGCACTATGCATGTAACTATCTGCATAAAACAGGTATTCTGTTACCGTCTCATGCAAATTACTTTTAAAATTACTCTTTTTCAGGAACATCAAGTGCAAGAAAATTTCAAACATTCTTTAAAAAGAATTATCTGTCAGACACAAATATGCAAAATTCTATTTAGGGAGTATATAGTGATATAAAGAAATCCCTTCCAATTTATATGGTTCACACACTGGTTTGTTTTAGAGCACTACCTGCTCAGAAATCCCCAACAGAAATTCATGTTAGGAAATTTTAAGCGTAAGTTTCCAATAGCTTTGATATTCCTTAATCATTCAACTCTGCACTAAGCAAATGAAAACAAGGTGCATTTTACCAAATCATATATGCCAAATTCTTCAATGGAGTGCACTCAGCTCTTCACACTATATGTGTACATGATTACCAGCAACAAAAGGCAGTGAAGGGCGAGTCTCTTGGTCACAGAGAAGACATGCAGACAGTTTTAATTCTGTCTGACAAATATTCAATTTCGTAATAGGTGTATGTAACACACTTTTAAAAATTATAAAAGAGAAAACTAATGAAAACTAATGGATGCCATACTGCAAGGATCTCGTAATTATGCAGCAAAACCAAAGGACTTCCTCCAGATGATTTGCAAGTTTTTGTTACACCTTCCAAACCAACTGGGAGAACTTCCTATTTCATATTTGCTTGAGATATAACCAATAATGAATTACATGAGTGTTTTTGTAGGGTATCTTCCTGTCCCTTCACTAGAATCACAGCTTGCCTTTTATGGCAAAACTGGGTAAGCAGTGACAGCAAAGAGAGTTGTCTTTTTACAAAGCACATCTCAATATACATGGTACAGTGTGTTGGATTGCTAGAAGTGATTCCACAGGGGGTGGCCACAGTGGGCTGCACTGGCTAACCTCTCTGGAGCCTGGATAAGGAGGTACAAATTAGAGCACTTCTACCCCTGGCTGTTCTAATCGAGGATGGCGCTGGAGCAGAACTGACCGCAGAATTAGGGATCTGTAACTAGCTTTCTGTCCTGATGAAAGGGATTATGTGACATGGATGCTCATAATATCAGGGGACTGGGCTTAATGGCAGGAAGCTAAAAATCTGGCCACGCAACGGGGTTGTCTGTCTTTAGACAGCAAGAGATGCTATCTAAAGAAAACCTGTGACAATACTTTGTATAAGCACTGTCTGATTATATGATTTAAAAGTTATTATAGCTGCTCTCCTACAATATTATGCATAGAGAGAGGTTTCTCTGCAATTTTTTCCCATTAAAAGCTGTCTTTATCAATGCCACTTCAGAACCCAAATCTGAATTTGTAAAATTTTGATAACACTGTCTTGACAGTCTTTTCAAAATGATTTGCTTTAAATTAAAAAAACCCTTGATGTTTATTTTCACTATAATGAGTGTGTCATGTTTAACTGCCTTTGTTAAAGAAGATTTGTACTCTTTTAATAACATACTTTGAAAATCTGAGGTCTAATTTATCTTTGGATACAAATTCATTGCAGGTAGGGTTGTATTTGCTACTGTGCAAAGACATCAGGAATGACAGTGGTTTCAAAAAACCAAAAAAAATCACAGAAAATATGGTTAATTTGATTAAATGCAGCCTGGAACACTTCGTATAGTAATGAAGAAAGTTCAAAACACTATTTCTCTTACTAAATACACATACCTTTCTTTACTTCTTTCTCACATTGTTAAATTTTCTTTAACATAAAGGGTGTTTCTGGTTTTGGAATTACAACATGGAATGAAAACTATCTTAAGAGCCAGATTATGTTCAGAGGTGAGGACCTGGTCCCATGGATGAGAAGGAAATACTCCTGCCCCAGGAATGGACCTTGTCCCACATCTCACTCCTTGCCACCTACCCAGTCGCCCCTGTGGTGAGGGATCTGCCTGAGTGTCCCCCACCAGTGTGGAAACAGTGGAAAATTTGTATACTGCAGCCAGTTTAGTAGTGGTGTCCACCCAGCAGTACTAAAAAACCTTCACTCAAGTTCAAGCGTACCCTCTCCAATATAATCTTCTGTGATAAAAACCTATTCCTGCTTTTTGCAAGTTGAATTTGCCTTTAAGCATAGCAGGATCACTAGTACTAGTACTAGTGCTAGCAAAAGTTAACAGGTGCTGCAAATGGAGTAGAAAACAAAAAAGTCCAACAGATTTACTACTCCTTCTCATTATGGAGTGCTAATCAGGAAATATCATGCCTGCCCTTCACTAGTTTCTGTGTAGAAAGTGGTTTGTATATATGAGCAGAGAGCAAAAGCACAGATACACACACCTAGGAATATATTGTCCTCCAAAGGCACAGCAATAAATGGACTGCCACAATGCTCAGAAAAAGATAAAATATTGTCTGGGAGTTTCAGTGACTCTGAAAGCTTATCCTGGAACACTGATTTATTTTTATCTCCCATCTCTTCCATCTCTGAATTATAGAGCAAAACAATTGTTCAGGCTTTCCTCTACAGAATTATTTCCCAGTAGTTTTTCTGTCTGCTAAGTAGAGTGTAGGATACAGGTCAGAGTCCTTCCTGTTGACCTATATCAAATACATTTTATCTTTCACTGCCTAAAATTTTAATCCAGCACCGAAATAACCCAAACTAATGAAAAGACCTCCATATAACTTTGTGCATACAGAAAAAAAAAAAAGAGTATTTTTTCTAGCTAAGAAATTAATAATATAAATAATAAGAAATACTAAAAGAAAAAATTAATTTTAAGTCATTTTTTGTTTCAGTATATTAATTACTACAGCTTAAGGAACAGAAGCTTTTCAAAGTCAGTTGTGCTCTCACAAATCTAATTAAATTTGTGTTTATTCAAATCAGATTTGAGGTTTGCTTCTTTTTTTTAATATCCTTTTTATTTCAGTGAAAAGTATTTTAATGGTATTCTAGTAAGATCTACTTGCATAAAATCCAGTTTAAGCCAGTATATTTTTTTTTAAAACTCACTGTATAAAAGAATTTACTCTATCAGCATTCTCACAGTGCTTGTAGAGGTGCAGTTGTAAAGCAGATAGCTTTTTGATATAAATCAAAATATTCACAGTCTTAGAGGTCTATGTACCTTGTATTATGCTGACTATTCAATTTTGAGGAATTATGTCATTATGATGATGTAATATGTAGGCTTTGCCAGTATACAGATAGACATTTTAGATAATGTATTTGTCTTCCATCCACTTCCATAGAGACTGAGTACTGCTACAATACATAGTATACTAAGTGACAGCAATAAAAAAACAACACATTTTGGTCTAAACAAGGAACTTTTAATTATACTCATTACCTCTAGAAACACTTTTAGAAAATATAATTAATTATTAGAAGACAAATAGAAAACAGATTATTATGTGCATATTTTATTGTAGGAGAAAGACTTCACAGCATCTAATTGGTATCAGTGAACACAAAGATCCTGTATTATTCTGTTATTTTAACAAACAAAGGAAAGATATCTGACTACCCACAGCTAAATCATGAACCAGTCAGAATTTGATTAAAGGTCATCTGTCTTCTGGAGCTATTCACTAGAAGTAATAAACTAGTCTTATATATGTATCACATCTAGAAAAGTAAATAATATTTCCTCAATATTGCTACAAATATATTTTGAGGTGTTTTGATTTTGGAGCATTATTATTTTGACCAGCAGTTTTGCAAGACCTTCTGGAAAAAAACCCATTTTTTTAAAGACAACTCAGATAAAAATGTGTTTCCCCAGATGAGAGATATCAAAGATCCATTCACAATATTAAAAAAATTAAGAAATATGTTTAAAACATAATAAGGTATGTATTTGAATTGACACATTTAAGAGCAACTTGTCCTTGAACGTCTAAGAAGGAATTAAAAATGCTTTAAATCTGAACTGGAAGAAAAGGAAGTGTGTCTGTATGTACTGCCAAGCTTTGAAACACACAATAGCAAAAAAACCCCCACGTAATTCTTGAATTGATTTGGGCTTTAAAGAGTCATCTATCTATCTATCTATCTATCTATCTATCTATCTATCTTTTGGCAAAAAAAACTACACTCCTATCCCTTTAGACAGGTGGCTTCTTTCAGTCATTCTCTAGAAATGTGCAAAACAATGACAACTTCACACTTTATCTCCAAATTCATACAGTTCGATTTTTTTCCCCACCATATCTGGTACAGTGTGCAGGTCCTTCAGGTTCTCTCATTGTTAGATTCTACAGAGAAAGTAATCATTTGAGCCACTCATGTGATAAGCCAGCACTTGAAAGACTCAAATGTCAAGTTGTTTTCATCACATCAACAGCAGGTCTTAGACTTAATCTTTCCTTGGTTTATGCCTTTACTTTGCTGCAAAATGTGGAATTGCTTGTATATGCTAATGGAAACTGCCTTGTCATTAGTTCTCCAATTTCATCTATATTACCCTTCACCTGTTAGTGAGCAAGGCAATGGTGCATATTATTCTCCCCTCGATGCACATCCCATTAGACTTCAGTGGAGAATACACTCCCCTTGTGTGTAACCAAGATGAGATTCATAGAGATTTCCATTTGTGTTTACAAGAGCATTGTTTACTATACAATCTGAGCTTTTTATATTCATATAAGACCTGCAGATCCAGAGCTTGGATCTGATCCCAGCTTCTTCTAAGCTCAAAGATGTGTACCTCCAGAGTTCCTTCAGTAAACTTTCTTTTAACTAGCAGCAGAGTGTTCCAGCTAAGACTGATAAGATCTGCAAGTCATCACAAAGTACTTTTCTGTGTATTGACATGGGGTCATCACATGTTTTCAACAGTAAATATATTTCCAAACACAAGCTTGTATAAAAGAATATTTGAAACACAGAAATTTCCTTCTCCGTATTTAGAGCTTAAATATTATCTAGAAATACAAGTTTATATATATATTCATTCATATAGCTCTATGTGAACTTTTAAATTAAGTTAGTTAGCATTCTGATGAGTTCAGTTACAGTTGATGGTTATGCACTATACTTTAAACACCGCTGTGAATTAGCACTGTATGCTTTCCAAAACACCATGATATTATACTATCAGAAAAAAAAAATGCATCCAATTGGATAGAAAATAATTGGCAATGGCATTGCATTTTAAATTCTGTTCTTCAGTGATAGGAAGCAGTAAAAAAATAAATAAATCTGGTCTACATTTAAGTATAAGAAGAGATACAGATAGATAAGAAGTATATGAAGAGATACAACCTTAATTTCACTATGAACTGCCTGTAAAACCTAAGTGTCGATTGCAACAATTTACATTTTCAATGTCAAGCTGAAACTTAGAAATTTAAATGGTTATCTACAAAACTCTGAAACCAAAAGAACTTTAATAAATCTTTTACCTGCATTTGGACATTAGAAGTCATGGTAGATTTTCTGTCCTCTTCCTATAATTCTCTTGTTAAAATATTTAGGTGGCTCCCAAGGGAAATACGTGTACTATGGGTATTTTGAACCTGTTTACATTAGTCTTTGTATCCTGATAGTCAGAAACATGTCCTAGTCTTCTCCTGTCACATCTCAATGGGGGTTCCTGGTGTCATTCTTGAATGTACAATGCCCAGTTCTACTGAATGGCTACTGGGACTGCTTGTTTCATCCTTTTCATCTTTGATAAAGTCTGAATCGAGAATTTTATTTTTTTTTTACACAGTGTAGTTTCAACTCCATAGGGATTATATCAATCCAGATATTATTCTAAATTCTCAATTTAATATTTAGCAGATGCAGCCATGAAGGAAATCTCCCTGTAAATTACAGAGTATTCATAACAGCGTATTTCAGTGACCAGAGAACTATAAAATGGTTACGTATCCTGAAATAAATTTATAACTTGGATTTATAATCTAATGTGTTTTACTGAAAGCTGACTTCCAAAGGTGTGCTGTGTATTAATGAAATTTACAGAAACTACCTTATAGAGGGTATTATAAAATTAATAAAATAACTCAAAGGAAAATTTTAATGTAAAATATAAGAGTAAAGTCACTTTTAGTTGCAGTACTCTGGTCTGAATCTTTAAAGATGTCATAATCTGAGGATTTTTTTAATAAAGCCATAACCATTCTGGCTAGACTTTTTTTTTTCCCCAGATTTACAGATAAAATTGACATGTAATGAAAAACAACAGCAAACTACATGACATTTAAATGAAGCTTAAAGATTGTTTCTCAGTATTTGGGTAGAATACTTTCTTCAGGCTTATAAGTATTAGGGATCCGCAAACACAGCTCTGAAATGCCTAATGAGGTCTCAGTGACCTAGAAATTGCAGTGTATGGAAAGTAGCTTGAAATATTGAGGTCTGTTCAGAGAGTAGCAAATAACTGCCTTCATGGAAAAGTAAGTATGTGTCCTGGTTTGAGCCAGGATGAAGCAGCAGATGGAACACTTTGCTACTAGTTAAAAGAAAGCTTATTGAAGGAAAAAAAAAACACAAAACAACAGTAAAAGAAAAATTGGCTTCTTCCTGGCTCAAACCAGGACAGTATGGATATACTGGTGTGTGAAAGAGTGGAATAACTTCCCTTTCAATTAACATTAATGATGTTGTTAGGGATTAGGAAAACAAAATGAAAAAATTAGTCTCACAACAGTTACATTCGTAAATTCCCCATAACCTTCTTTGAATGATTAAGTGAGAATTCCATGCTTCATTAAAGAAAAAAAAAAAAAAACAAGAAAAAAAAAACAAGTATAGACTGATCTTCAAAGAGAGGAAAAGTATAGCAGAAGATGGAGGAAAGAGACAAGGTGAGGGAATATCTGCACACATACCTGCAGACAGACTTCAGGTATACGTAGCCTAAAGATCAGGGTGACTAGATGTGAGAGAACTCTGAAAAAATGCATAGTAATGTAGTGCAAAGCTCTGAGATCATAAGAACAACTGAGATTCCTTTTTTAAAGTTGTAGAAGTTCTTTTTACGTACACCTATTTTTCTATTAATGCCATTTGACTAGAAAACTGTGCAGCATCTGCAAATGAGAAATAGCTTTTTTATTTTTTTCATTTGTTTTTCTGGATTAAGACTAGTGAGGTTTTCAGCACTACTCATCTAGATCATGTAATTTAGCTTATGTAAATAGTGAACTGTCTGGGAAGCAAACTGTGGACAAATTGCCTAACAGTTGGGAAAAAATATGTGAATTTAAAGTGCAGACAGAGCACTGTTACCCTTTAGTGTGTGCCTCTGAGAAGATAATAATTAGCTACTGGACTTCCTTGACTTTTTAGACTGACATAATTATTTTTAGTAAAGCAATATTTGAAGAAAAACAATACATCAAATACTCTGGAAATACACACACCATTTAATTAAATCAGTCATCATGCATGAATAGGCCGAATGAAAAACATAGATTAAATATTTTCTTGATGCAGAAAGAGATCACAGATCCTGAAGAAGTGGGTAAAACGCAGATTTTGTAACCCCTGGGACAGTAGTGGGACTAAGAAAGCAACATTATTAAATAAAACAGTTTGCTCAGAACAAAGCAAAGAAATAATAAAGTGAACACCACTGACATCTTGCTGTTTCTGCCTAACAGAACATGTAACCTATCAATAGCAATTATTTTGGGAGTCTATGTAGAATAATTACTGTTCAGGATATTCATTTTCCCACCTACTTTTACAGGCACAGATGAGTATTATTTGGAGAATAAAAGAGAATTTAAAAATAAAGAGCTTTATTAAATTGCCTAGAAAGGAAGTGGAAGATCCCTTGCTAAAGTTAGGAAATAAAGCAATAGATCTCAACAAGCTCCAAACTGGAACTTTCAGCAAGATTTAGCTCCATTCAGCTCACACACAAACAGCAATAGCTTAATCTCCAACCGGAGTATGTCTGTTTTCTATTTGGACTGGAATTAAATTCTGCACTTTCCAAACAGGATTAAACAAAGCTAAAATAGGCACAATACATAATCTGCTCTGGCAGAAGGAATTGAAAGTGTTTATGACCACACATGCTTATACTCTACTACACTGGAATGAGGAATTAAAAGTGAAACATACAGACAACACAAAAAAAAGTACTTTCCAGAAAATTTCAAGCTTGTGTAATAAAGATTCCTTTCTTGGCTGAGAAGGAATTTGTGCCTGAAGTGCTTGGAAAGATAAAAATCTAGGCCATCAGTTTAGACAACTGATTTCAGTATTTAGCTGCTAGAATTTCATATTCATGAATTTTACGTTTTATCCTAAAGTTTCACAAGCAAGGCCACACCGCAAGTTCTTCTAGCCAATTACTGTGTTTTTGGCAGTGGCCAAAAACACGTGCACATGTAAAGATATAAGAACAGCTCTATTAGGAACCTGTCTTTTCATGAGGTATTGTGTATCACTTAGCAAGGGCTGCACTTTTGATTACAAATCATCTTTTATTTTTCATGGATTGTATCTTGAATTCTGTTAGTCCCAAAGTCTATGTGAAACTATCTAAGCGGATAACAATTGACAACAAAAATGCAAAAAGTCAGGAAAAGATCTGCCTATAGTTTGTAAAATCATACTGAAAAAGATATTAGCAAATACGATTTTTATACTGTTGTGCCAATAGTACTTGGAGAGTAGAAGCAGAAGTGGCTACTGTGAAACAGGCTTCTGAAACATTCAGCTCTCAGGAATTCTGTATTTCAAGATACAGGTTAAGTATGTAACATAAGTTAAATGCTTAAGATGATAAAACGCACTAAATAGGTATCCTGTAGCCACAAAGGTACACTCCATGAGTTTCAATTTTGCAGGCAAAAAGCATCCAGTTGAAGAATCACACCTAAGAAACTATAACACTCAAAAAAGTCACTTAGCTCTTGATTTCAAACAATCAGAGCATGATTATTTAATGACAATAACTCAGGAAGTCTGATTCAAAGACTCTTCTTAAACAGTTCACATCTTGAAATTAAGTATTAACCATGCACTAGTGGAGGAAATAGGGAATCTTAAAAAAAATTGTATGTTTTTCATAACCTGCAAGGAACAGGGAAAACAGAACATTCTTTACATCTTAGGAGTTCACCAAAATCCCTCAGCAACAGTCACAGGACTGCAGACATTTATGTATCTTGTCCAGCTTCAGTAGAGACTTAAGTCCACCTCACAGGAACACAATGACCATAATCACACCCATCACAGAAGCTATTCTTCTCAATTGTACAGGCACAGTGAAACCATGGGGCCAAAGCTGAGCTTTGAAATGACTGTAAAATTGCAATCGATGAGAAATGTTTGTGCGATAATTTAAAAACCAAGGAAGGAATGGCTGCCCTGGTGCCAAGACAGCATGTATACACTATGAAAACTAAAACATCTCACCTGGAAAACTTAAATGCTTTCTTTGTTAGACAACAGGCTGCACAAACAACTCTGATATTTTTCTGTTATTGGGAATCTTTTACCAGAAGTACCAGATCAAACTTTTAAACTTTCTAACGAAGAACAGAAAACAGGGATTTTTTTTTTCCATGGGAAATGTTTCATAATTTTTTTCTGGTACATGGTATATATTTCTAGGGAAGAATTGAAAAATAAAAATACCAGTGTCATTATAACCCCCAGTCAGCATAAATTACGGAAAATGATGCTGCAGGGTGTCCAATATATGCTTCCCACTGTGAAGCAGTATCCTTAATCTTGAAGATTCAGGAAGGATATTTGCCCAGCATTTGAAGAATAAATATAAAGACAGTTATTGAAAAGAAGCTACAGAGGGCAACTAAGAGAAGTAAATCTTTACAGACAACATGAAAATTATATTATGGAAATTATTTAAAGATACCATGTTGGGAAAAAAAAAAAGGTGCATATTATCAATCTAAAAAGGGTTAAGGAGGTTATAACACAGAAGGAAGTACCCTTCAAATACTTGAGATCATATTAAAATGAAGGAAATAGAAAAAACAATGAACTCTAGCAGATTAAATATAAAAGCATAACCAAATGGTCTAAAAACGGAGCTTGAGGAGTAGCTAGTAGAGGAAATAAATACTGACAATAAATCTGTTTTGAAATGCATAAGGAGGAAGACACATAGCAGGGATTCTATACAGCCAATTGATATGAATTCCTCAGATAACCTAAGGTCATTCAAGAGAAATTAAATTAATTCCTTGCATTCATTGTGGAAGAAACTAGGAATGATCCCTTGCTAACATCTCTCTGACAGAGAATCGTTGGAGGATCTGACATTACAGAGATTGTAGCATTAATTACAGAAAATGTTGACAAAAATGGATGGCAATAAACACCTTGGGCCAGATGGTATTCACTCAGGGTTTCTAAGAGAATCCAGAGGTGAAATGCCTGTAGTACTAGTGATGGTATAAAATGTCATTCTTAAATATGCCTTGATACTAGAGGACATGAGGGAGGGGAGGAAAAAACTGAAGAACTGCATATCTATGTGTAACGTTGATGTCTGTGCCAGGTAAATAAAGATTCTGATTAATGGTCATGTGAATGGACATCTTCTACTTGGGAAGTATGTCTTTTGCAAAGGCAAATACTGAATACATGGTCTCTACATATCCTCTTCAGGGACACATATACCCTCATACAGCCTATGCCAGGGTCACTGGCCCCTTACACAAGACAGGGCTGCTCATGCCAGACAGTTCCTGCCCATGCAGGGCTTTACAGAATCAGGCCCTTCCAAATTCACTGCATCATCATCCCTCTGGGGTTGGACTTTTTACAAGGACATATAGCTACAGGACAAGGGGTAATGGCTGTAAACTGGAAGAGGGGCGATTTGGGTTAGACATAAGGAAGAAATTATTTAGGCATAGGTTGACTTGGAGGTTGTGGATGCCTCATCCCTGGAAGTGTTCAAAGCCAGGCTGGGTGGGGCTCTGAGCAACCTGGTCTAGTGGGAGGTGTCCCAGCCCATGGCAGGGGAGTTGGAACTTGATGATCTTTAAGGTCCCTTCCAACCCAAACCAGCTTGTGAGTCTGTGGAAGAATCACAAAGCATGGGTATGATCCACTTGAGGTACAGAGTGGTCCAGCTGAGATATATACTTTAAACTCCAAATAACTTTTGCTGAAACTCATTACCAAAGGGCAAGTGAAGGTTAGCAATAGTCAAAAAGTAGCCCAAGTATTAGGAATAGACCACAGTGCAACACAATGAACACCACTGTACTGTTTTCATTGTGCCCAAAAGTTATTGCTCTGCCACACCTTGAATAGCATGTGTATTTCCCATCTCAGAGATCTCAGAAAGGTTCAGAAGGGAGTTCAGTAACTATCAAAAGTGTGGAAGTGCTGCTTTATGAGAAAGAGCAAAATAGGCAAAGGTCCATTCATCTGTTAAAAGATGTATTTGTTTGGATTTTCAGAAGTCTACAAAATCAAAAGCAGCACTGAGATGATGAACTAGGGACCAATAAAGAAATTTCCAAAGAAAAGGAGAGGATAACTACAGAAGTCCTTGCTAGGGAAGACAATACATATGCAAATTCTACACAGACTTGGGGGGAGAATGGAAGAGATAGATGAAAGACCCAGGAACAACTAAGTGCATACAACCCTGTCTGTCTCTTTATGATTCTAATCTTAAAACAGTTGGCAACTGGAAGAATATTAAGGGAAGAATCATATGCCTCCAAAACTCTTCCCTCAGTATCCATGCATGGCCACTCTTAGTGACAGACTCAAAGGTCAGAAGGAACTGTTGTCTGATCTGCTGTGCTCAGTTATATTGTTCAGTTTAAAGCACTTCCAGAAATATGCCACCCTGGAAAGAAAATTACCTGGTTTAATTATCCTATGCAGATGCTACCAGCTTCACTGTTTCTTGTAAGCTAATTTTTAGGTTTGAGATACCAAATATCAATCTCTGCTTTATTTAATATGCAAGTAGTTTCATTTAACAGTAAGTATTTTATTTAGTTTGATAATGCATTGCAATGATTTGGTAAGTCAAATTCTTCCAGGTTCTTTATTCCCTAGCATCTGGGTAAGCTTTCCAATTGCTTGCATAGCTCAGCTATTACAATTGTACAAATATTATCAAGAAATAAATATTGCTATTGCAGCACTAGTTAGGACATAATTGAAATTTGCCACGAATAATTTATTACCACATCTGTCATCCTGTCTCTGATTTAAACTGTGCATATATTTGTTGGTAAGCTATCTTATTTTGTAAATTTGACATCAATAGTTGTTTCATGAGTGTATGCAACATTATTTCTAACATTATTTTATGCCAATCACATTTACTTGAAAGTGTTTATTACTTTATTGCTGAAAATGGCAACATGTATTTATTTAGCTTTTTACTTTAGAATCAGCAGACTGTCACTTGCTTTATTAATGAGATCCAGCCTTGAGCACCATATACACCAGTCTAAACTTTATTTAATTGCTGCTACTAAGAAAACACAATCTTAGTAATGCAGTGTCATGTACATCTTTGATGAATTGCTTTTTTACAAGCTTCATTATGTTTTAAAATAACTTTTTTTTGTTGTTGTTGTGTTTTTGGTGTTTTTTTGTCTTTTCTCACTGCATATAATATATCTGATATGATGCTAAATCTTTTTGAAATGTTGTTACATACATACTAGATGCAAAAGTGAAATATCTATTTTAGGTGTTAAGGACAAAAACTTCATTTCCTAAAAGAACTTCAGGAAAGCTACTAAAACATCTCTGACTTAAAAGTCAGTTACACCAATTTCTTCTCAGCTAGGAAGAGTGGTTGTCAGTGCAGAAGGAGAAAAAGAGAAAAGACATGAGATTTGTTTCTTCAGACTTGTCTTCCCAACACTTTTGGGTGTTGAGAGAAACACAAATGACACTTTCACTTTCTCCCAGATTCCCTGCAACTTATCATAAAGACAGTTACCAAGTTACCAATATGGGTATATAAAATTACACGAAACAGAAGAAACTATGATTGTGTCTTCATACTAGTGTAATCCCATAAGAAAAGATTTGTGAAGCTCAGGTGTAGGTACAGAGACCCCATAATCCACACTATACATTTCAGACTGGCATGAATTGCATGATTTTGGAGTCCCGAGTAGAACGGAGACAGAGCAGATGCACACAGTTTGGGGGAAAAAAAAAAAAAAAAAAGGTCTTTTTACTGACTGATTCTTCAGTGATAGCTATGTATTTTTGCAAGAAAGTAGTAGGATGTACTGCTAACAACTGTCGCACCTTTGGATCCTCTGTTTCTATAAAGAATAGTACACTTAGGCCTTGCATATAACATGGTGATCTCTACTACCTCCTTTGATAACTCCTTATTAGCCTTAAGGGTAACAGTCTAATGTAACTGAGTTTTCTACGATTGGCCAGTACCCAAATGAATGCTTTGTGTGTTTTCTCCTATACAATGCTTATATTATGTTTCTACAGTCATACGTGCATTTTGCTGTCTATGTCATTAAAGTCAGATTATTAAAGAAATTAACAGCTCTTTGCCAGTGCCTTCACCAGAAAGAGGATAATATTCTTAGAGGTATAAGTCCAGGCAGAAAGTTGTAAAGAAAAAAATAACAAAATCATCTCCCCTGACCTACGGTAAACCAAAAAATCCCTGAGCTAGGCTGTTATTTCTTCACATTATGCATAGAAAATTTTTCCAGCAAACAGGAACAGGGAAAGGGGGGGGAAACTGTTTTTACATTCACTAATAGCAGAGATCATGTGAGAATGCTGCAAGCCGCAAGTCTCAAATATATGCTTGAATATGGAGTACCATAGATCTTAATTTTCCCAGCTCTCAGCACTACAAAGAAAATGAAAAATAAAGTGAAAAGCATTAGACAGAACTTTACAATGGAAGAAACTGGGGCAGCACTACTATTCATTGCTAAGCTCTTGGTTATTTTTAAAGGAAAGGCTTATATCTTCTGAGACCTGAAAGCAACCTGCAGCCTGTTGGAAAGAATGAAGTGAGATAACACAGTCCAAACAGGATACCTTGATTGACAGAATGCAGACTAGTCCATGAGTACTGAAATCATAACCAATATTTCATGTAAAGTCATATGGAAAAATACTAGACCAGCTCATACAAGTTTTAAGAATCAATGTGATTTATAATCTGGGTGGGGTTTTCTTTTTTTTAACGGCATGCTCTGTGAAATTTTCATGAAGTCGTTTGCTTGACCCTGAAATATCAGTGCTGAAGTATTTTGTCTGATTTACTTTGGAACTGACTGTGTTAACTCCTATCCCCAATCTAAAAATATTTACAGTGATGGGATATATTTTCAGAAGTAGAAGAGATGATCTGTGTTTTAGGATAATGAAAAAGGGAAAAAGATGTTGGACTCAAGTTTACACTCCATTAGGCCCTGTCTAGACCAAACTCAATATAATACAAATAAGGTGAAAATTAACAAACCACATAAGCAGTTCCAATGTAATACAATTCTCCATAAGCTGTTCTATGCCGCTGCAATGGGAGTGTATCCTCAGCCTGTTGCTGTCTTTTCACTCCCACAAAATATGTGCTATTACATCCTTTCTGAATGATACTGTTCAGTTTGCGTAATTTTAGATAACTAGCCATACCTCTATTTTTTTAATAGCCTGGTATTTTTCCTCTTGTATTTCCACACTATAACTTGCATGGCTTTTGTCCCATCCTGTACTCAGGTTTCTCTCAGGTTTTTATGCCATTTTAAAGTGTTCCTCAAACATACCCAAGAAAAAGTGGATGGAAAATAAGGAGCATGGAAATTCATGGAGCATGGAAAAACATTTTATATTTAGAGAGACATATAAATATTGTGAGATGTAACCCCTATATATCATAATCAAGTCTGTATCTGTGGTTGTTTGTCCTGTGGAGACTCAAAGGTTTCCCACAGTTTCTTGATTACAGTAGGAAATCTACACTTCAACAAAGGAAAAATATACCTGTTAGCCAAAGCACAGTTATAATATATATTGGAAATACCCTCTTACTAGAAATCCTTTGAGAATTTATAAGAGGCAACAAGTTTTCCAATAGCATGTTACACATGAAAGAACAATAACTAAAGGGAACATAGGCTACAACATACTATATTTTTCTGCAGCAAAACGGGCTTTTAGTTATCTTCAGAAGCTTACATAGGTATGGCTGCCAGTTTGCCAACTTACAGTCTCCAGGATCATTATTATAGGTCAATGGAATATAAGCCAAAAGCAACACAGTATTTAGGAAATAGATGTTGATAATAAAAGAGCCATTCTAATTTCCTGTGGAGTTCTTAAATTAGCTCATGCCATATGAAAACTGGTTCAAACTGATAGTTCTGCAAGGTAAGCACTTATATATACCTCATTGATAGGTACCTGATTTTGTTCTTAGAGAACAAAAACTGTTCTGAGTGAATATTATAATTGTGGATTTATGCCACAGGAAAGGCAAGTTATTTGTTTTTCTATCTGTCTTTGCTGATTCTTAGATGAATTAAGTTGTAGCAGCTCAATGCAGCCAGTCTCAAATATAATTATTTGCATGGAATGGAAAACACACTTTATTCTTAATATACCTTCTTAATTCCTATTAATTCTGATGATAAAATGCCTTTGTAGTCAGAGAAAACTTAGCCCTGTTTCTATCTAGGAAAAAATAATAGTTTTAGATCAGAGAGGCAGTTGAATACAGAGAGCTGCATAAGTATACTTTTTGTACAATTCTGATTTCCTGCAACTAAAAGATACTAATTGCCTTCTATTGCCAAAGCTTGGGTCAGCCAAAACGTTAAAAAGAAATATATACAGCAGTAAGGCATTTGTAGCACTTATTTAAAAACAAATAAAGTTTGGAAGACAGATCAGATGGCACTATTCATAGCGCCGTTAGTAACCTCACAGTCACTAGAATCACATACTTCACACAAAATTATTCAGAGAAAATTTTTCTACAATATCTTTAGGCAACAAAGGACATTTCTGGTCATCATGTGAATTCTGCATGACTGAAACTCCGATACAAACACAGGATTTTCTTCTTTGTACTAAGTATGGGAAAGTCTGCTCCTTTGAGAGTTAGAATAGCTTTCGAAGACTTCTGATTTAAATTTCAAACTCTTGATCATAGTCAGGGAGCAAATGTTTTTATCCTGGAATTGAAAATTGGGTTCTTTAGCTCTATACCAAGTGAAAATATTAAGCATTTTGTTGTATCCACTATGTGAGCCAAGTTCCCCACTGTGCCTTCAAATCCACAGTGAATGAACCATATTTGGATCTGCTTATCAGAAGGAGACATTTAGAAAGACAATGAGCCTGTCCTGCTAGACGGAGGCTCCTGATGCTTTTAGATAGGCCTGTGGTGAACTACAAAATGGGCCCTAAAATCAGGCTGACATGGTCACTTAACAAGCTGTGGTATTAGCTGTTGGCTCAGAGAATTTCTAGTGTCACCCACAGGGCTGATGATGGCAGCCATCATAATTAGAATGCATGAATCAAAAACACCAGGTGAAGATTTCGCCTTGGAAGAAAGAGAAGACAGAAGGAGGGAATTTACCATGCCCTTTGACTATTAAGCTGCTGCATGCAGCTGGATCAGTGACCAACAGTGACTGGGTGGATTATGCCTTGGAGATACTTGCTATAGCCTTATACTTCCCACATCCAGCGGCTGTCAAAGCAAACACTGAACGACTTCAAAGAAAGTGATGCAAGAAGCTACATGGGGGAGAAAGGTAACCCCACTAAAGGGGGGGGGAGGGAGGGAAAGAGCCCAGCCTTTTGCTACAGTTTAGCAAACAATTTCATTTAGAATTGGTTTATTTTACTAATTCTATTCTAAAAATACTAAAATCTAACACTTGTTGTAGCGGAAAATCTATGTGATCTTAACTGGTATGACCTTGAAAGGGATTTGCTGAACTTTTGTATGATTGGATTTTTCCCAACCTTTGCAGACTCGGGATTTTAAAATCTGCCTAACAAAAGCTCTGCCAGGAAAGCTGTTATTACAAAGATGCTTCTCAATAGGGAGAAGCAGGCTAATTGCAAGCTCTTCAGTGAAATAAAGGAAGGTTTTGCAAACAACTACAGAATTGACAAAATGCACCACATTGCTGTTAACAGAAACTATGGGGGAGAAACATCAGAAATGGCAAAGATGTCTTATATGAATAGATGCTGTAAGAATAGATAGAAAAGGCTATACAAGATTTCAGATAATTCATAAACAGTAATTGCTTATCTGACCTTGATGTGACTACAGAAATTCCATTAACTCACAAATCTTGACATTTAATTACATACTAAAAAATATTTTCCCATTTATTTTGACAGGGTCTACAATAATCCTGCATTCAACTTTTATCCATACATTCACTGTTTTTCCCACACTGCAATTTATTCCCAAAGTCACAAATAAAAACCATAATACCAGACTATACCGTTAGCTAGAATGTTCTTTATTTCTCTCCAAAATTTGAACTGAAACACTGTGAAAAGATCGGGTTCACAATGACAGGATGTCCTTCACCTGTTGTATTATGCAGTTGAACTGAACCTCCCTGCAGATTATTCACCTGAGACAGCAAAAATTCACTGAGAAAGACTGCAGTAAATCATTTTATGTAGCAGTTTAGAACTAGCCAAACAATAGCAAGCATTATAATAATAGATATTAAATAACAAGGAAAAAAGCTTACTATATTTGAAGGTGCTATAGTAGTGTTTGTAAGTCAATGTTCATCTATAACACTTAATTAAAAAAAAAAGGCAAAATATAATCCAGATATTGCAGCCAAGCTGACAATTGGTGTGACAAAACATGCTGTTTTAAGCGCTAATGAAGAAGGTTGGGGTTTTTTTTGCTCATGTGGCCTCAATGAAGTAGACACTAGGGAGGTAAAAAATAAGAATACTGCATATTAACTATATAAATATACTCTAGAATTACAGGATTCTAGCAATATTTAAAGTGGTTTTCTGCTTCCATGGGATTGCCAACCAAAGTAGGGTTTTTTGCCTCTTTATGCTTTAAGCTCAATTTTGGGGCACCTGACTATTCTGTATTAGTTGCATTGCCTATATCTACCTACTGTTTGTCCCACCAACTCAGTGTCACTACATGAAACCTTTTAAATACTGTACATTTCTTTTCCTGCCTCAGAACAAAAGCTAATCTTGTTGTTAACAATTTCTTGACTAAGCAATGACTTCACATCATCACTTGATTTGAAATAATAAGAAAAAAATTAAAATAAATATTTTATAATATTTTATGAACCACGAAATATAATGGTTTCCAAAAGCAGTTTCATTATATATACTTATTATTCTGTCCAAAATATTACACACTTCAGATGTGAAAGAAATTGCAACTAGCCATTTTTCTGTGCACCCAGCAGTCTGGCAGGAGCAAAATATTTTCTATTTGTTGCTTATTGCAAAAAGGTGCAATACAGCATTCTATAGGATTCCCACAAATATTACCACTCAACAGCCCTGAACTAGATCCTAAGCTGTATTTGCAAAATACATTGAGTCATAATAATATACTTATATCATCCATAATAGTATATGTGTATATATGCATACGCTAACAGACCAATCTGCAAATGTAGGATTTTATGATTTACACATTTTTGTGCTTCATCATTGTTCCTGAAAAGAAACAAAACATTTACATCGAAAGTATCTATACTGCACTTGCTTGTGTGTGTGTGTATATATATATATACACACACATAGACACTAGTAGACATTTCTTTGTGTTAAAAATATATCTAAATATATTTTTAAGACAGTTTTAAAACTGAAATCTTTCCCTTTTTTTGGTTCTCTAGATTAAATTACTCTCTTAACTTCTACTTTCAGGTAAGAGCTATATCTCAGATTTACTTTTTCCTTGATTTCTTTATAAAAGCCCTAAGACACTCATCCTTTCTGAATCACTGAGAGAGGAATCCTTGATTTCTGCAGTGGCTCCTTATGATACTCTCCCTCCAGTCCATTTGAAATAATTCTTGGCTTACATTTCTTTAATGTGTATTTGCATAGTGCCTTCTTTTCTTCCACTGTAAGAACCCAAGTTTTCACATTTGTGAAGGATCTCTCCCCAGCTATAGACCCCTGTAATGCTCTCCCTGGACTTGTCTTGGTGCTTGCTTTTCCCCATTTATGCAGCACAACTGGACACAAAAGCACTTATTTGCCTGTGTGCAAAAGCTGCCTTTCCTTAGCTTATTAAAACACTGCTATTAGCATTATCAGTAATGCTTTATTTTTCTTTGACCAGTACAAATCATTATATACTATGACAGCTCTATTACCTTCAAAACTTATTCTTTATGCCAGACAAGCTCTCCCAGATTTTAAATATGAAACATTAGAGCTAAGAAAAAGAACACAGAACAAATAAAATTGCCTTCCCTTCTCCTCCCCATCAGTCATGTTCCATTTGTACTTGTCTAACATCCTGTTTCTTTCATTCCAGGTTTACTGTTAATTTGGACTCTGACTGCATAAATATATGCCTTGTATTTGAGGTCAAGTCCTTTAACTGTATACTTTAGGGGAAGCTAGTAAGTTTTCTTATTTATTGTTCAATATCGGTAGCATTTCTAAATATTTCAGCACTGCAGCATATAAAATACTGTTTGCTGCACAGTATTTTGTGTGTGTAATTCTTTTGCTCTTGTTAAAATAATTTGAAAGCCTGTGCTTCAGAATTGGGTCCCTTACACTTCACTGGAAATAATCTCTGAGGTAAAAATAAATAAATAAAGGAGTAGTGTGCTGGTTTTGCCTTGGGATAATTTTCTTCACAGTAGCTGGGATGGGGCTATGCTTTGTATTTGTGCTGGAAATAGTGTTGATAGCACAGGGATGTTGTCATTCTTGCTGAGCAGTGTTTACACAGAGTCAAGGCCTTTTCTGCTTCTCACATCATCCCACCAGTGAGGAGGCTGGGTGTGCACCAGAATCTGGAAGGGGACACAGCTGGGACAGCTGATCTCAACTGACCAAAGGGATATCCCACACCATATGACCCCATGTTCAGCATATAAAGCTTGGGGAAGAAGAAGGAAGGGGTGGAACACGTTCAGAGTAATGGATTCTGTATTCTCAAGTAACCATTACGAGCGATGTAGCCTGGCTGTCCTGGACATGGCTGAACATGTCCCTGTCAATGGGAAGTAGTAAAGGAATTCCTTTTTTTGCTCTGCTTGTGCATGCAGCTCTTGCTTTACTTACAAACTGTCTTTATCTCAACCCACAAGTTTTCTTACTTTTACCCTTCCAATTCTCTCCCTCATCCCATCAGGGAGAAGTGAGTGAGGGGCTGTCTGGGGCTTAGTTGCCAGCTGAGGTTAAACCATGACAAGTAGACATCAACCAGATGAGATAAAGTATTTTAAAAAGTCATTTGACTATTACTGCTTCATTGATTTTGGCACATCATAACAAGAACAGGGTTGGTTCACATTAGACCTTTCCTTTATTCTCTTACACTGGTGTTGGCCCCTCTTCAGGAGAAGAGAGTATTGAAGGATTCCTTTAATCCTCTTTTCAATGTGCTGGTAGTTACTGAGCTTGTAGTCTCCATGCTACCTGTGTATGACTGTCCTCCTGAAATTAAGTTCTTTACTGACTTTTGCAGTCATCCTCAGGAACACATTGATATCCTTCCTACTTCTCTCCTCAACAGAAAAAAATTAGAAAGGAAATACTGCCCTGCAGATCCTTTTCTCTCTGTCTCAGATGGTGAGGGAGAGAGAAATAGTTGAACATAGTTCAGCAGATTTCTTGCTTTTCTCAGCAGGAATGCTTGCACGTGGTCAGGCATAGCAAGAAACATGATTTCCACAGGGCCTCAGGCAGCAGCCAAATTTCACAGCAGGGGATGAATCCATGGCCACTTCTGAGGCTACAGAACTGTGCATAACACAGGCCTCTCCTTATAAGGTTGGACAACCCTCTGGAGACTTTCTGCTGTTGCCATACTAACAAGAAATGAGTGGTTTGTGTATGTCACAGGAGCTCTGTGTTAAATATTACTGCCTTGTATTATGCAGAGTTGTAAGTGTGCATTTCTTTCTGATAAGGCATGGAGGAATCAAAGTGGGAACAAGGGTTTACTGTCTGAGGCTTCCAGCTTCATGTGTGAGGCAACACAGCTTGCAATAGGCATGATGACATCACCAAGCTGGAAAATAAACAGGAGCTTGGGGTTCAACTTATTTTTCAGCTTTATCTTACACCTTTCAGAGGTCTCTCCTACCACTGTCATGTAATTCTTGAGTAGATTTATATCATATAGAATCACTTTTAATATATTTAATTTTTTTTATCTTCAATAAACTCTAATCCACTCCTTTGAGAAAAATCCTGGTTACTTTGAAGATATTTCTCTGCTTGCCTGCATTCTGTGAATTTGTTTCTTAAACAATAAGTTCTAAGTATAAATTAGTGTCCTAAAAATGACCTCATAGATAGACAGATGATAATTTACAATGCTTTATAAACTATAAAGCACAGACTGCATGACAACAGATTGCTAGACTGTAATTTTTATGTGCTAAATTTGAAGTCCAAAAGATAAATATACATATTTTGGTTCTTTAAGGACAAACACTTAAAGAAATTGAAACCACCTACAAGACAAACATGTTAAGGAAATGAATGTAAACTGAAACTGTTAGTGATAATAAGGAAAAGCCTTCATTAAGTTTTACAAAAAAGATAGAAATACAAGTGTCAGAATTATTCAATAAATAGTTTCATTCTATGATATACATGAAGATGGTAACGAAATCTCTGTCAACAGTAACTAGAGATAATGTTTAACACAGTTCTTAAACCCACCATTGTAATATCAGAATGTCAGATAAAGAAGAAGAATTTTGAAAGAATTCAATGGTGAGCTCTCTGGGTGAAAATAATATATTTTTTCAATACATGTTGGAGTTGATTGTGCTGAACTGTCCACAGTCAAAGAGGTATTATACCAATATGCGAAATAATCAGCTGGAGAGTCCTTGTAAGTATGGGTCCATGACCTTTCAACACTGCCAGGTAAAACACTGAAGTTTTACAAAGATTATCAAAGAAGAGAAGGAAAATAACATGGCTAGTGCTAGTCAAGATGGGCTTGTAAGTAATAGTTTTTATCAGCACAAAGGCTTTTATTAAAAAAAAAAAAAAATTCATATCCTCATTTATTTGATTTATAAGAATTTTACTGTGAATATGAGAGTTTCTGACATCATTGAGGCATCTACATTGGTTATGCAGTGAATCTCATTTACTCAAATTAAGACCATATACAATCATTTTCACACATATTTAACAGCAAAAGAACTGGTTAAATAATAGATTATAGAATGAGAAAAAGGGAGTTGTTACCATGCAGATGGTGTCTAAACTTTTATTTCCCCCCTTATCTACATTTATTATTTTACAGCGGAGTGCAATGGGAAAAAGATTTAAATATCAGTGTAGTTATACAATGGTTAGGTTGGAAGGCACCTTAAAGATCATCAGGTTCCAACCTCCCTGCTATAAGCAGGGATACCTCACACTAGACCAGGCTGCCCAAAGCCTCATGCAACTTGGCCTTAAACACCTCCAGGGAGGGGGCTTCCACAACCTCCCTAGGCAACCTATTCCAGCACCTACTACCTTCATGGTGAAGAATTGCTTCCTGATGTCTATCCTAAATCTCTCCTCTCTCAGTTTAAAACCATTACCCCTTGTCCTATCACTATCTTCCCTGGTGAAAAGCCCCTCCCCAGCTTTCCTGTAGGCCCCCTTCAGGTATTGTTACTGATCTAATAAGGCTTGACCAATTTTTATAGAATAGCTGTAAAAGAGTTTAGAAATCAGACGGCAATGGTTTAGTCTTGTGCTCTCAATGGAATTGTTGTACTACTTGTACTTCCCAAGATATAAGAACTACTGCAAGTGCAGCAATCAGAATCTATCTAAAGATCAACCTGCAATATTTTAACTTAAATCATTATCTATCAGATGAAAGATTGCCAGACAGCTGAGAGCACAACTCAATTCACCAACATTTCTGTGATACTCCTTAGGCCCAGAAACCTCTGACTGACTGTTTTCTGCCCATATGTCAGCAGAGTGTTCACCAGAGAGCTCACTCCTTGAATCTGGCTTTCAACATTTTTCTCAAGTGCAATAAAACTTAGGTAGCTTGGAGTACAATGATAGTTTCAGAAAGAAGTTTGGCAAAATGTTTTTATTTTATATTGAAAAAATGCATAGAGTTCAGGACTATACACCTTTGCTTATGCTTCTTATTAGCATTTATGTGTGATAAATAATATTTTTGTTAGAAATTTATACTGTAGACATTTTAAGTAACATCATAGTTAGATTTTCTTCTTTTTAAATATTGCTTTAAGGCCGAGTTGTAGTATTTTTCCCAGGGTAAAGATGAAGAGTAGAAGAAACTCAAACCCTTTAATAACAAAGAATGAGAAAATAAGAAAAATCTAATTAAAAAATGAGCACTGTATGTAGGAGCACTAAATTAACAGTGTAAAAAGAAGAATGAATCAAGGAGTTTTCATCTTTGAACTATAACAACATTTCTAACTCCAAGAAATTAGGAGGGAGAAAGACTGAAGGAGAGAATTTAAAAAAAAAAGAAATAAAAAAATAGAAATAAATAAAACCACGGCATGTAGAAAGATGGCTCTTGGGCCTTTTTCTCTTTTTACACCTTCATGTTCTGATGTTTAATTGCCCAGATAATTGTAACAGTATGTCCAACTATAAATGTATTTTTTCCTTCTATCACATCATAATAAACCATTTGATAATTGTCTTTTGTTCAAACAGCCATTACAAGAACTGAAATATATTTCTAGCCACCTTACGGTCTTTATTCTACACATGTGAGATGTGTGCACACTGTCCTGAACTTCTCAAATTAGTGCCAGTTAATAGTACTAGAGTGTTTTGAAATTACCTTTCAGAAAATGCTCTACAGGAGCATTTATCTATGGGTTTTCTTTTAGTCCATTCCTAACTGACAAGACTTTCACCATAATCTGAAAAGTATTCACCTACAGCCTATAGACTCAAGTCTAGGTAAAGATCCTCAAGAGTTAATCTTCTCTACCTTCCAGTTCTTAAAATGCTTTTGTTGCAAATAGGGAAAACATATTTAAGTTTTATTTGAGCCAAAGTTTTCCACTATACAAGTAGTTTCTTATAAAAATACAGTGGGATATTTAATAGCTGCTTTCCCCACCCCCCCCAGTAAAACATGGATGATGTTACGAATTTGGGAACAACAGACAAACATCAGAGTTTAAAAGTGGAAAATAACACTGGTTATTTAGGAAACATACCTAACTATCCTTTCTAAGTAAAACCATACAGGAATGATAAACTTCAGCACACAATATATTATTATATCATGTTTTAGAAGCCTGAAATTTCTCAGTTTTATTTGTATTTTACTGCCAGTATTAAATACTCAGTTCTTATTCCCAGACATGTAGCATTTAATTAAACACTGTATCACAAATCTTACATTGAAAGAAAGGTGCCAAGTACGAAAGACTAACTACATTTTGTAAAAGTACGTCTCTAGTTGATCTCTTTATTACGATTGAACAAAAGGAAGCACCCAGTTGAGATTTTGATTGCTATTCAGAATTTTATATTTAATTTTATTTTTCTCCCTTCTAAATTGGAAGAAAAGATGTATGTCCTTGTGTAACTTTCACTTTTCCTCTGTATATAAGTTTTGCAAAAGCGTTGCTAAAAATGGAATTTAACAGTCGAGGTAGGGGTGTACATCAATTTATGTAACATTGTAATAGTTTCCGTAATATTCCCTACACAGCCTAAATATTATTCACTTTTTTGACCTCTGATACATTTTAAGCAGATGTCTTCATTGAGCTGTCTACAGTAATGCCTAGATCTTTGTCCTGAGAGGCTATGTCCAATTCAGAGTCCCTCAGTACATGAATTCTCTGTAATTCTCTCACTGCAGTGTGTGCTGTTTCCCACTCAGGGACAACTGATTGCATCAGCCACTGTTGAACTTATTTTCTCTGGATGTGACAGGTTCTTTTGGTGTTCCTCACAATTCTCCTTAGACTTCAACAATCCATATAAACCAAATATTTCCTCCTCAGTGAACTGCTCCTTTCTCTAGTTTTTTAGCAGCACCAAGTTGCAGTGCACATTCTGGAGAAAGGCAAATGTTAGCTTTCTTCCAGATTTTTCTTTTGTCATTTTCAGTAAGCTTCCGTCAGATAGCATGGGCAAACTAAGAGATTTCCTTTGCATACTTATCTAATTAGTCCAAAAAGATTTTTCAAATCCTCTACTAAGTCTGAGAGATCCATGCTGAAACTTCATAGTGTAAGCTACATATTAATAGGGATTTCATTATACATTCTACAAAAATGGCATATGTTTTAGTTATAATCTTCTTATCCCTCATTTCTTATCTGTAAATCTCTTTGCATTGGGAATTCTATACTGCTCTGGTGCTTGGAGAACACCCTATCCTTCTGAAGGCAGTACTGGAATGCAAAAACAAGTTTTACATCTTTTGTGGCTTCTTATGCTGATGAAAAACTAAATCAAAGAACATATGTAGATAAATCTTCTATTTTTAATTTTTTTTATATTTAATTAAATTGTATTTTCTCAGGCTCATTTTCTAATGACCACTCATGGACCTATGTTTTGTCATTTTCTATGCTAATAAAGGCACAAGAAGCGCTGACTTGGGAACACAGAAAAGTAATTTTCACATCTTTGAGAATATTCAGTGAGTAATTTCACAGAATCACAGAATGGTAGGGATTGGAAGGGACCTCTGGAGATCATTGAGTCCAACACTCCTGCCAGAGCAGGACCACCTAGGCCAGGTCACACAGGAGCACATCCAGATGGGTCTTCAGAAGTCTCCAGAGAAGGAGACTCCACAATCTCTCTGGGCAGCCTGTTCCAGAGCTCCATCAGCCTTACAGTAAATAAGCTTTTCCTCATACTAAGGTGGAACTTCCTGTGTTCCAGTTTGCATCTATTACCCCTTGTCCTATCACAGGACACAACTGAAAAGAGACTGGCCCCTTCTTCTTGACACCCACTTTTCAGATATTTATATACATTTATATGATCCCCTCTCAGAATTCACTGGACTAAAGAGCCCCAGGTCTCTCAGCCTTTCCTCGTAAGACAGATGTTCCAGTCCTTCAATCATCCTTGTAGCCCACCACTGGACTCTCTCAAGGTAAATCTCTGTCCTTGAACTGGGGAGTCCAGAAGTGGACACAATACTCTAGATGTGGTCTAACTAGGGCAGAGTAGAGGGGAGGAGAACCTCCCTCAACCTGCTGGACACACTCCTCTTAATGCACCACAGGATACCATCGGCCTTCTTGGCCACAAGGACACCTTGCTGTCCCATGGATAACTTGTTGTCCACCAGGACTCCAAGGTCCTTCTCCATGGAGCTGCCCTCTAGTAGGTCAGCTCCTAATCTGTACTGCAGGACTCCTCTACACTTATTCTTGTTGAACCTCATTAGGTTCCTCTTTGCCCAGCTCTCCAGGCTGTCCAAATCTTGCTGAATGGCTGCACAATCTCCCTATGAATCAGCCAATCCTCCCAGCTTCGTGTCATCACCAAACTTGCTGAGAAGACACTCTGTCCCATCATCAAGGTCATTGATGAAGATGTTGACCGGACTGGACCCAGCACTGATCCCTGGGAGACTCCATCAGTTACAGGTCTCCAGCTGAACTCTGCACCACTGATCATCACCCTCTAGGCTCTATTGTTTAACCAGTACAGTCATGGGTGCATCCCATTGGGGCCCATGGATCTGTGTATGTTCAGTTTACCCAACTGATCCCTAACCCAATCCTCATTAACCAGTGGAGAGCCTTTCTCCAGGCTTTCTTACATCCAGGGACTGGGATTCACATGGGCTGGTCTTAAGAGTAAAGACTGAAGCAAAGAAAGGTATTCAGTACCTCTGTCTTCTCTACATCCTCTGTCATCAGGGCTCCCACCTCATTCAGCAGTGGGCCCACATTTTCCCTGTTAGCACTGATGTATTTGAGGAAGCCCTTCTTGTTCTCTTTCCACTAACATCAATATATTTCAGGTGTTTAGCTGTAAGATATCCTTTTGAAAACCGTAACCAATAGAACCCCATTACACTTGAAGTTAATGCAAATTGAATACTCTCAATATATTATAAGACAATGAATTTAATCAGAAGGATGGATGTTTTTCACAATGGTTTCTGATGTTCTGTATGTAAAATTAACTAGTAACAAGAAATTTACAAATTTTACAAAGCTTCTGAGATTTTCATGTTGCTTTTCAGGCTATAAATGGTAGCTCATCTAAGGTCTGTTTGGTATTTTTTGTTGTTTTGCTATGTTAGTTTGGACCTGATGTAGTAATTTCTTTACAGATTAAGATCAGGAACTAAGCTGACACTGGAAATGGTCTAAGAGACATTTCTTTTTATTTTATTTTGGTGACTGTATTAAATATAGTGACATTCAGCTTGGAAGGTGTTTCCTACATTGTTTTACAAGCTCTTGATGTGCAGCCAAATTACTATCTGGTGAGCACAAGTCAAATACTAAGTCTGCATTTTTTCTACTGTTGGCCATTGCTCTGCACACTAAGGTTCCAGTAAAATCTATGAATGTGAGGCACAGAATAGCATGCACAGAATACTCATGGTAGCAGATAAACAAAACAAAAAAAAAAACAAACAACAAAAAGGGTAAAAAAATGCTCAGTAAAATTTGTAATGGCAAATAACCTATGTCATCTACATGTATGGGTGCTTCAAGTGACTAGTTTAGGAAAAGGATTTTCTAATTATTGGTCTGTTACCACAAGGAGTCTGAAATAATAATCTCTTTTTGGTTCATCTACATCTATGCAGTTTCCTTGTTATTGCTCCTGGTTTATATCTCTAGTGACCCCAGACCGAAGGAAACTTAAGGAAGAGAAAGACATTTATAATTGAAAACCTGCTTTATATATTCAAATTGATGCACAAATACCATAGCTACATGTTCAGCACAGTACTGTTCTCACAGATGGAGATTTGTTTAGGCTGCCAAGAGGCAATGTAAGTGCATGAAAGCTTTTCTATTAGATTAGAAAACCAAATCTAGATTCTCAAAATGGTTGTATATTCCTATTTTTATATTCATTTAGTGTCACTTGAAATAGGATTCAGTCATTGATCCCTTGCTTTCCAGTCCTGCAATGAATTAAACTAGAGAGGAGAAAGGAGAAGCTGAGGAGGGCTGAATACAAGTATCTCTGTCTTCTGCAGCCAGAATGATTGGACAAGCAGATTGGGGAAGAGACACAACTCTTTTACAGTGAAGGAACCTCAACCTTTGAAGAAAGATCTCCTTGGACTGTTATTCTGCAGTTGACTAGACCTACCCTGAATAAACAGTTTCACAAGCATGATAAAGATTTCTGTTGACCTGTGGCTTCACCATAGTAGCTTGTTGTGCAACTGCTCATTCTCTATAGGTTTGAGAATCAGCGAAGGTAATCAGATTACTGTAACTCAAGGGAATTTTTATGTTCATTTGAATCTATCATATCTACATAGATTATAATGTATAAAATCACACTTTGTAATTAGAATTCACTGTTACACTACTGATGAAAGCACAAATTTGCTAGCACTAGTTTACATTGCAGGCAAAGCTTTTTCTTTTCTTAAGTTTCCAGAATTGATAACAGAAGCTCCCAGCAAGCAAGAAGCCTCATTTCTATGTTAAATCAGTAATGTACCTTTTGTATATGCTTTACCAACCTTTTTATTAGTATTTATCAATCTTTCTGTAGACTCAAACAACAAGAAACACCAATTAAATTCTGAACATGTGTTTGCTAGGTTTTAATAAAAAATATCACAAAAAGTGGTTGCTACGTGCTTTGTATTAAGGTTTTGAGAGACAATAAAATGTTCTTGTGTAAACAATTTTATGTTGTTTTTAACTATCTATAATACTTCCAATTATAATATGCAGGAAATAACTAACCAGGGGACTTTTAAAAATAATCTTGGTAAAATTCATAATGAAAGTAAAAAAGAAATTAATCAATGTACAGCTGTGAATAACTAATATGCAAGCTTAACTAATCTCCAGATTTGAAAGGAACTGATTAATGTTTGGAAAGCTCTACTGATGGTGAATAGCTTCTTATAGCTATATAATGGTCACAACTTAGATATTATCTGAAATAGCTAAACTACATTTTATGTCTTTAGGAAGGATACTTAAGCTGATAAGCAAAATGCTGTTTGTTGAAACAGGAATGTGGTTGGCAGCCAGGAGGCAACCCAAGAGGATGAAATGTTCTCTAAAGAAAACCTAGCTTTCTTTATTGAATTTATATGCCTAATCTTGATTTCATTTGTTGTTATGCTGTGTGATTTACTCTTTAATTTCATGCATAAAATACTGATAAGCTAGAAAGAGTGCAATTAGAAGAGTTTTTGTCTTGAGTTTAGTGTTGTTTGAGCCTTTGGGAAGGGGAACCCAGTTCCAATTCCAACTAGTTGCTGACACAAAACACATACATGGCCCTCTTCCTGCCAGTTAGACGAGTATTTTTGTGCTTATATTTCCACACTGTCTTTTAATGTACTTTACCATATTTTACCCTCAAAAAATATTCAAAAAAAATCATTTCTCTTTGTTGGACCCATAGATGTGCTAAGTATATAAATTTATATTATCCATTAATTAATATACACAGATATACAAGAGGCTTTATTACTTAATGGATACTCTTCAAGGGTTTTCTCTGGGCATTAGTATAAAAACTGCAATCTTGGAGAAATGACTCTGTTTCAAGGACAATAATCTGTGCACTCGGAAGCTAGCCTGCTCTCTACTTAATGGATTTGATTTGCATTTAAAGATAAAAATAAAAATAATAAATTCCACTGTTTAACAGAAAGAAAACTATACTGAGAATGTATTCAGGTGTTTCTGCAAGGAGGAAGATAGGAAGTCTAGGCCATAAAACAGGTACAGGGGACTTGAAAGGGAAAATCAAAGGAGAAAAACAAACAATAAGAAAGGAGATACAGATAGTTGAAAAGGCAAATTATTAATCTCAGATATGCATTAAAAAAATAACTGCAGATTTTCATGTGTGGAATTATGGGAAGTTCCAAGCAAGATTTTGTCCAAGGAAGACTGTGTCTTTATAATTAGAGATATATTTTCTACAAGCTGGCCGTGCCAATGTAGACTTGGAATTTGCCCATATTCCCTGCATTATCTTTGATTTGAGAAAAGAAGGAAACAGAAATGTAAACCACTACATACAGAATAAGTAATTTTAAAAGACCTATAGTGATCTGTATACTACATATAATTCAGAAAAAAAAAATATCCTTTTTGGACAGATACTGTGCACATGTAGTATTATGCACTAAATAAAGATTTAAGTAAAATGCTAGACATTGCTCTTCTACTATTAAAAGTATCACAGCATTCTATGACAATAATATAAATGCCATAAAATCCTTAGGGATGTTGTTGTGTTTAGACAATCAAATAAAAAAACAGAGCAGTACTCATTTATGTACACATACACAAATAAATTAAAAAAGGATTATAAACCGTCATTGTCATATGCTTGCATATGTGTGCGTGCGCATGCACACATATGCACCAGATGTGCATAAGGGGAGGAACAGACATAAGCAAAAGGCTAACATCTGGTTTCAAGAAGAAATGCTACATTCGTGTGCAGACTCTGATTTAAAGAAAATTACAATACTTGCAAGTCTGAATTTAGATAAAAGCCAGAGTCTAGTCAAAATGGAAGAATTGATTTACTTACTAACTCCGCTCTGCTAGGTACAATTAAACAGGCCATTCTAACATTTTTTAAAAACTGACGAGCTGCAGGTCATAAGACATGAAAAAAATTCTGTTGAAAAGCTCAGACAGAGCAAATAGAAATGTTCGTAGAGTTCACAAATAACTACAAGCTCTCCCTTTATTTTTCCTCCCTCACTTCATTCCAGTCTGAAGGCAATTCTCTATATGAATATCAAAATGATTGATACTAAAAAGCATTAATATATTATTTTTTATACGGCCACAGTTGTACACATCTCAATGAAATGCAGGGAATTAAAACCTATCATGCTTCCGTAATTTATTCTTCTTGTTTTCTCAATGTATTGGACAATTTTGTCATGGCATGCTAAATAAATGCAATACATTTTCACTTCTTTTATTCCAGTCTGTCTGTTGCTGCATTCTGAAAAATACTTAAAGACTGAGCTTGAGAGAAGTAGTTAGAAACAGCAACTGGCTGTCAGTGGTGTAGTTTGTCATTGTTCCACAGACAAAAGGCAGACTGTCACAATAAAGAGCATTTATTCATTTCAGATTTGTGGCTTAGGGCTGAGGAAGGGGAGGTGTCATTCGTAGTAATTGTAAAACACATAAATAATAATAGAAGTCTGCAAATCATATATCAAAGAAAACAGTGGGAGTTGGCAGTGATGGAGGCAAGAAAATGGATGCTTCCAGCACAACCTGATTTACAGCTGTTTTAAAAAATTGTATTTTTCCTTTCATAACTGTAGAATGGAATGTTTTGTATTAACTGCTTGTGTGGTGGGTAACCAAGACAGAACATCTTAGTCATTACTTTAATGACTTATTTTAAACAAACTGCTGAGTAGCTTTCTAAACATGATTACTCTGTACTCAACTGCTGTCAATTTTATTAACTTAAATTTACTAATTAAAAGCATTAATATTGATATTGACATCACCTCCTGTAGCCCTTTTCTTGAAAATAGCAGCTTTTAAAAAACATTAACTGCTCTGTGAAAATGCTCTGGCTTGGTATTTCAGTAGAACAAGCTTCTTCTACTCTAATACAATGGTTATACCCATTCTTTCAGAATGACTGTCACATACCTAATTTTAAATTTTAGGTAATCATTTAATGGACAGAAGTTATAAAACAGACATATTAATCTCATTGAGGTTTGTATCAATATTTTTTTAAATTTCAGTGTGATTTTTGTGGCAACCTTTTTCTTTCTTCTGTCTTGTAAGCCTCTGTTCTGCTTTACAAGGCTGGTCATCATAGAATTGTAGAATGTGTGAGCTTGGAAGGGACTTTAAAGATCATCTAGTCCAACCCCCCTGAGGTAAGCTGGGACATTTTCTACTCAACCAGTTGAGCAGAGCCCTGTCAAGGTGACCTTAAATGTCTGCAGGGATGGAGCCTCCACCACCTCTCTGGGAAACCTGTTCCATTGCTTCACAACCCTCATAGTAAAGAACTTCTTCCTAATACCCAATCTAAATCTACCTTATCACCACACACCCTTGTAAACAGTCCCTCCCCAGCTTTCCTGTAGGCCCCCTTCAGGTACTGGAAGGCCACTGTAAGTTCTCTGTCCAAAGTCGTACTACAGTGACATGTATTAACTGCATTATGACATACCCTGGCCAACCCTTTGAGGATCAGCAAAAAGCTGGGAAGAGAAGTGAGAAGAAAACACACTGAAGCTGAAAAGGTATTCTGGAAGGAGACTTCTAATTTACTACTGCTGGGTGAAAGTCTCACTTCCTCTCATAACCACTCCCTATGCTGTTTGAAACACTGATAACATTTATTAGAGAGCAACCTCTTCTGACATACCCAGAAAAGACAGATGGATCTGAGTTTTTCTCTGGCTAACCACACAATGTTCACCAGATGGAAACCGTACTCCCTATATAGTTTCTCAAGCATTTTTGCCTACAAATCCTTCCGTCCCAGCATGTCTCAATTCCTATTAGAAAAAAGGGCATTAAAGGGCTGAGAGAAGGACAGGTATGTCCAAGATACTGAACTCAAGCTTCAGCTTGTATCTCCTCTGTGAAAAATCTTATATAATTTTCTGGAGAGGGAAAAGAATGAAAAAGATGCCCTGTATTGAGTGGAGTGTCATATCGCTATTTCAACCAGTAAACATTACCACAGCTGTTACTGCTTTGGGTATGATGGATAAGCAGAACTCAGGAGTGGCCAGAAGGCAACATGCCTGGCAATGTAAGAATGGATGCACATGACCAGATCTAAGATAAGCTTTGGTGATTATCACCTTAATAAGACAGCTTTTTTTGTTAATTAATTTTAAAAGTGAAAAAGAGGCCCTGTTTGGGCAGTCATAGTGTAAAATGGGAGAACACATGCAAAAGCTTTACATGTTTAATAGCTGTAGCTAGCAGAAATTTTAAAATAAAAAATTAAAAAATTTCTTTTTGCTGGAAAAGAAATGTTTAAAAACTAGTAACTAACCATCTTTTTAGGAAAGTCTAGTAAAATTAGAAAAATACATTTTCCAAAATTAAAATATCCTATGAACAGAAATGGTAAAAGTGGATTAATTTTAAATAAAGATTCACAAAAGGAGGGGTTTAGTCCTTATAGAAAGGAGACTTTCAATGGAAGCTCAGCTACACAGCTGTAACCTTTAAGTCCTTAATCATCCATAGCTAAATGAGACAATTTCATCTTACTGCAACAAACAGCAACTTGCAAATTTAAAGCCAGAATTTAATCAGAATTACCTAATGTGAAAGTAGTAGGAAATATAAGCATAACTCTATTTTAGTTAGAAAAGATGCCCTTAGTTAGAAAACATGTATTGAAATAATGATCATAATATGTTGACTCACTATTGACCTCAATGATGTTCTCTTGAAATTTTTCCAAACCCCTTCCACCTGTCTTTATAGATTTAAATACATACCTATGTAGGCTTACAGTACTGCTCTTCTTCTGGGTTTGGAACACTGCCTACATTCAGGTTAAAATGAGAAAACAGAATATGCATTGTATGCCAGTCCTTAATGTTTAGTTTCCCGTTTCTGTAAAATCTGCCTCTCGTGTTGCAAAAGCGTGGAATACTACACTCAAAAAGACTGAGTTTGGGGATGCATTTTCTTGGTTAGCTTTTGCCTTTTAGGGAATCTGTTAAAAATTCAGAGTTCACTGTTCTGTAGTCTTGACACAGTCAGTGCCTTTTACTCAGGAATGAAAGCTTATCTGAATATATGTGATTTTATCCTGGGCTCAGTTAGGTTCATGGTTTTGTAGCATCCTGTACGTAGTTATTCAAAGTGACAAACACATGCAGTCATTAAAAATAAATTATAACCTTTACTCTCATTACAATAGTATGCCAGCCCTCTCAAATGAAGGCTCCTCTAACTGGAGCAGCTAGGCACAAACATAAGTGGATCAACAGTGTCACTCAAATTATGATCATGGCCAGCGTGAGACAGTGGACAAGCACCTAACAACACAGTAACTCTGCAGTTAATGCATGTCACTACTTATTTGCAGGGAAATTTTTGAAACCAGAATTTGCATGGTCTACTTGAAACTTCCCTGAGCTGAATGCCTAGCATTTAGCTTTCTAGCAGGAGTTGTGACAGTAGGTCTGCTCACAGCAAACTGCCACTGTCATTTGTTCTGCTTCAGTGCTGTTTGACTGTCACAGCCTGTCATGTGGGAAGAAAGCACCGCATCTAACCCCCTGTGACAAGGTTTAATCACCCCTATTACTCCTATTGGCTGTTCAAGCTACCTTGGGATGTACAGCACACAGTAACAGATCTAAAAAAACCTCTTGCTTTATAAATAAAAAGGCTAAAATCTGGTTTGATTTGATCTATAATCTAATACCAAGTTAAAAGGAAGTAGAAACATTATATAAATAATACTAATACAATGCCTGAGGCAATTTGTTAATTGTCACATCTTTTGCCTCATTATTATTTATTTTTCTTCAAGTTTATACTTTTTTTATGGATTCCATGTATCAATAGGTATTAAAATTGTGATTTTCTTTTTATCTCCTTCTAGCAAACATTTATATAATGTGCACATGTATGCAAAAAGGTCACATTCCAGGTATATTTGCTTATACCAAAATAATGTGACAAAGGTAAAGACTGTATCATGTGCTTTACCTGTCCAAATGTTAATGCTGGGTCAAAGGGTGAGAGGACAAATGCTTAGAATAAGCCCAGTTCAAAGGAAAGGTCAAACTTAAGGCTTCCTGTTAGAAACCAGCACCAATTAAGCAAAACTTCATATATGCCTAATCTATATATAGTGAAATTCTAAATAAACTTACGAACTTTGTTGTTCCATATGGAAAACTATCTTCATGCTTGCTTTAAGATGTAGGTCATATCATACTTAATGTCTGAAGAGCACATGGGTCAGCTCTTCCAGTCCTTTTGCTTACAGCTAGTTATACATCATTCTCCAGAAGGATGTGCACATTTTGCACATTAAAAAATCTGTTTGCTTGATCTGATATTATTAAATCCAAGGTCTATTAATGGGGACAAAAAAAATTGATTTCAATATGAAAACATATTAACGAACTACGAGTTTTGCTTTAGAACAGTGATCTAGTGTTATTAAATTTTAATTACTCCAACAGGCTAATTGTAAGCCAAATAAAAGATATTAGTATGAAACTTTACAGTGAGATATTTTCCTATGCTAGTGAAAATCATTAAGACTGGTGCTATTTCAATTGATCTGTGTTTGTAAATATCCCATTTGTTTTGCATGGACTGGGTAGGAAACAAGTGTATCCTGACAGAACAGATAACTTGCTGGATCAATAATGTAGCACAAGGATTTATACTCTTATATCTCTGTTCTAGCCCAGTTCTGAAAATATCTAAGCAAATGCCCATCCTGTAGAACCACCACTTGATATGACACTAACTGGCCTCTCATATAGGCCTCAGAACTGAATAAGTAATCAAAAGTTCCTACAAAGGATAAAAATTTTTGAAAGATGAAAAGAAACCACAGCTACAATTGTCAGTATTTCATTGTATTTCGATTAAAATGAAATATTTCATCTTCTTTTCTAACAAGCGATTTCAGGTGAAATAAAACATAATCTTGGGCCAGACCATTTTAAAACTTGCAAAAAGCATGTGGATCTGTGAATGGATAGAAAGTGCATTACATAAGGGTTTTAACTTTTCATGAAAATTTTATGTAAAAGGAAGGTAGATTATTTTTATGTTTTCAGATACAAACACACTTATCCATGTTTTTTCTGGCCAGCCTACAAAAGAAAAAAAATGAAGGTCAAGTTGCCAGAGAAGTCTCAGTGTTCACTCTAGATAATTTTAGATTATCTTTCTGAATGGAGGAAAAAAAAAAAAAAAAAAAGGACACTTTTCTGTGTAAAGAGAGCTTGTGCCCACATCCAATTCTAGCTTACATTCTTACTCCTTCAGTGAAGAGAATCCATACTGTTTGATACTGTCAATTAGATCAAATTTATCAAGAGTGTTAAGAGATTTTACATTTTTAATGACAAGAAGTAATTTATGTTTTCTTATATCTACCAAACAAACAGCTCTGAAGAACCATCTAGAAATAACCAATTACAACACCCAACAAGCTAAATACATGTGTATTGCTGCAGCTAACACATCACCAGAATACAATGCATCTGAGAATATATTGATGGTGAGCTGGAAGGCCAGTTCATCAGCTACAGGTTTACACTATACATGTTCTCCTGCATACCTTCTGTCCACATAAAAGGACTTGGGGGTGGTAGTTGATGAGAAGCTCGACATGAGTTGCCAGTGTGTGCTCGCAGCCGAGGATCAACTGGATCCTGGGCTGCATCAAAAGGAGTGTGGCCAGCAGGGCCAGGGAGGTGATTCTGCCACTCTACTCTGCTCTGATGCGGCTGCATCTGGGGTACTGTGTACAGCTCTAGAGCCCTCAGCACAGGAAAGGCATGGAGCTGTTGGAGAGGGTCCTCAGAAGGGCCACAAAGATGATAAAAGGGCTGGAGCACCTCTGCTGTGAAGACAGGCTGCGAGAGTTGGGGTTCAGCCAGAAGAAGAGAAGGCTCTGGGGAGACCTTATAGCAGCCTTCCAGTACCTGAAGGGGCCTACAGGGAAGCTGGGGAGGGTCTTTTTACGAGAGAAGATAGTGATAGGACAAGGGGTAATGGTTTCAAACTGAGAGAGGAGAGAATTACATTAGATACTAGGTTCTTCACTATAAGGGCGGTGAGGAACTGGAATGGGTTGCTCAGGGAGGTTGTTGATGCCCCATCCCTGGAGGTTTTTAAGGCCAGGTTGGATGAGGTTTTGTGCAACCTGATCAAGTGGTAGGGTTCTCTGCTCATGGCAGGGGGGGTTGGAACTAGATGATCTTTAACGTCCCTTCCAACCTTAATGATTCTATGATTCTGTGATTCTAAATTGACTGGATGTTCTCTCCCCCCTTATCAACTCTGGATGGCAATAAAGGACAGATCAATATAACACTGTACTGTCACCCTGAAAGTAAGTTCATTAAATTAAAATACTGAACTACCTATCTGAGAAATCTGAGTTGTCCAGTTACATGGAAGTTTCAACAATTTTCATAAGTGGAAAGGGATGAATATGTTTGGTCCTTTTTCTTCCACACGGTATGGTATTGACAATGAGAAAAAGAATAACCCAAAAAGTTTCAGTTAATGTTTTCTTTTTTAAATAAACCTACACCATATTATAGGCAAAGATATTGAGATGAATCTTTGGATATGAATCATAATAGCAGATTTTCACATCAGGTATTTGATTTCATCTCTGAACTCTGAAGTTTCTGTGGTGTGAATGGCAGCAGGAAATGGCTTTCAAACTCTTCCTAACAGATGGAATAAAATCTGCCAGGTTATTAAATTACCACACAACTATTTTTAGTTCCCATTTCTAAATCCCTTTTTTTCTTTTGTCATACAATATGTCATTGCTAATCAGTTCTCAAAAGCATTACAATCTTGAACAACAGAAGCTTTAACTGGTAGTTTATTATCCTTTGGCCTGCACATTTTTTGTTGCAGTTTTATTTTTCTGCTAAAATTATGGAGTATTTATATAACTGTGTATTTTAAAAATGGATAAAGTAAGTCAAAACAACAGTTTGTAGGAGTTACAGGCTTAAAAAATGTTTTAGTGATAAATAATCACTGTGAACCCTTATCTAGACTGCAGTCTCAGATTAAAGACTGCTGAAGGCTAACAAGTAGAAATATCCTTCTAATTACTACGAAACCAAAAGGAAATTCATCAACTGGCTGTGGTAAACCGTATCAGAAGGGCAATATTTTTTATTTTTTATGAATTGTGCCTAGATAGAAGAGAAAGCAACTCAACTCTTGTGAAAATTAAACAAATTGTTTCCCTTAGTTAACTCTGTCATAATGACAGATTTTCTTAGTGTACAAAGAATCCTTTGAAGGCAAATATGCTTGTAATTCGAGTGTTATGGAAAAAAAAAGTGTCTTTGTTCATGTACCAATCTAAACACTAATTCACTCTCTTCTTACAGGAGGTTTATTACTACCACAGCCACACTACAGTACAAAAGCACTGATATAAAAAACCCACAGAGTATTAAATGTTGGTTGCTCGTATTACTGTAGTAAATATTGCAACACTTAAAGGATGTATATTAATTGTTATGTGATTAAGTCAGCTAGCAAATGATGATTTTAATTAAGGACAATCAGCTTCAATCAACTTCAGTTGATCACATTTGATTTTCAGTAGTGCATCAGACAACAGTCCACCTCAGATTGAACACAAAAATGCAAATGAAAAAACTTGTGGAACACAGAGATTTAGATTGGAGTGATACAGTACAGCAGACCTGTGGCTTCCGGAAGCTGTATTGATTTATATCACTGTCACAAAAGCGATGTAACATAATGAGACACCCCCCCCTCCTGCCATCCTTCATCCCCCCTATTTTAGTCCATTTCTATTGAATCTCACAACTGAGAAGAAACAGAGTGGGGTTTTTTTGAGACCACTAACCTGACAGATAGTGCTTAGCTACAAACAAAGAAATATATCCATGGATGAGGCTCCCAATTTCTCTCAAGAAAGGAAATTGCACACACATCTCAATTAAGGCATGGAACTTGCTGGCCCTTTTTCCAGTCACATATTTAAACTGTGAAATAACTTAGCAAAATTAGGTGTGATTTCCTAGTAGTGATGAACATCATGCATTGTAAGACTTAACTACAGGGGTTTTGCTACCAATGTCATATAACCAATGAGAATGCAGAAATAACTTTTTTCAACATTTCCAACTATTTACAGTTTCTTTGATTTTATGCTTTGTTGCAGAGAAATATAATAGGAGATGTCACAACCCTGTGTTGTTGTGTTTGTTTTTTTCTTTTTCCTATTGACTTTTTGTTTGACAATCAGGGAAAAAATAAAACCTGAAAGTTTTTTTTTAAAAAAAAACAATTAGTCGGAGAGAGCAATTTGGAGGGCTTTATCAATGAGGTATCTTCTGAAAAGGTGTCAATAAGGAAGACTGGAAAGAAGAAAAATTGTGGTTTCAAAAGGTAAAGGTAATAACAAAGCCTCCATTAAAGGCAAGGCTCCCAGGTGAAAGGAGTTTCACAAAGCTCTTTAAGATGTGTGCACTAATTCTGTCCAATGAAAAGAAAGGTATCAGGGAACATTTGCACCTCAGTGCTATACGTTTTCTGTTTATTTTACAAAAAAGTTTTTCAAAATAGCATCCTCCCATCCCCAGAAACAACTGCCTTTAGAGTTTAATTGCCATCTGAATCTAAATACAATATTAAATAAAAAATCTCTCTTTTTGTGATAGCCTTGGCAGTGAAATAATTTATTGGGGAAGTAGTTAGGCATAGAAAAATTAAAATTTGGTGTTGTTTGTTTTCTTTTTTTCATTTAAGTTGTAGTGTTTACAGTTATTGTAATATTATATCGCATTGTTTAAATTACAGCATAATCATTAATTCCTGCAACATTCAGTGGCACTAGGCCTTTGGCCTCTTGCCTAACAATACACTAGACAAGAATTATTACATTGTAATTCACACCCTGTCATGCCTTATTGCTTAATTAAAGCATAACCCTTCATGACATGACAAGCAATTTGACTGTTACCATAATAGATTATTATCCCACCTAACATATTTTAGTTTTACAACCTATTCATTTTTGCACATCGACTGAATGTTATTAGAACAAATACACATGTATTTCTTCATCTATAAAGTGTAAAGAATAGGTTTATGACAACTAGCTAAGAACACAAGGTTGCATTTTTTGTTACAGCTCTTCCTTAAGTAAACTGGGGCTTTTTTTGCTTCATTTTCCTTCAGCAATAAATGCCTGTGAAAGTTAGCAAAAACACTAAGGTTCAAATATCAGATTAGTTAACTGCCTGTATTTTGTTGTACTGCTTTCCCATCTAAATTGTGAACTTATACTATTGTGGTAAATTCTAATGTGGAACTAAACCAACCAAGAGTCTGAGGTTATATAGTATCTTTAAAATTCCAAATAAAGAAACTGCCAGTTTAATTTTGTTGCAATACACCTGTTAGCTATTTTGTGTTCAACATTAAGAAATTCTTAAAACATATTTAGCAGGAAGAACTCCTAGAATCACTTTCTTACGAAAACCTCTTCCTCTCTGATGTTTCTCATACTGAAATCTGTTAATGTAGAAAAGGTCATCAGGTGTTACTAAACCACATCTGATTATTACTAAAAATAGACTAGGTGAACCTCTCCTTCTGTAAAAGTCAATGGCAAAACTTATTGACTTAAATTAAGCATTCATCCATGAGATTAAATGGAAAAATGTGTCAACATCTATGAAAACGCACTTTAATATTCCAGCTAACATTAATTATTTTAATTAATATTAGATATTACATTAATGCCTTCACATGGCCTGAAAGTTTGCAATACAGCACTGCCATTTGGCTATTAAAAAATGTTTACTTTTGGCAACCACCTATTCAAAATTAAAATATGCAGATATTGAACTATGTGTGAACAAATGCCTGGATTTCTTGAGAAGACATACAGGCAATGCATACAAAATAATTTAAACACAGAAATTATATATACCCTACCCAATTGAGGTGCTATCGATTTAATATAACATCAAGGTGCCATTTAATGAGGTTTCCACTGAATTCTGTTTGTCTGCAAGGTGACTGGGTTGTCCCTGGAACTCTTTCTCTGCTATAACCATTAAATGTCTATGATGTGACTGTGATATAACTGAAACAGCTGCAGTCTTTGATCATATGCTGGCAGTTTATGTACAGATGCAGAATGTGTAATAAGGGCACACTTTATTAACTTGACTGATGTTATTTTATTTTACTTTGGCTTCCAAAAGCCAAAGAAGACTAGGCTCCACCATGTTACTCTGAGAATAATTTATTGCTGCAGCTATTCAAAATGAAATACCTATCATTAATGTCTAATTGATTATCATTAGAAAAAGGCACACATTGGCCTCACTTGATCTGACATTTGCTATGATCTTTAAAGCTTGTTCTATAGCTAGAACTATTATTTTGAATTAGCACAAAACATTTTTACTATAGTTTTAAGCAGCTGCCAACACTGAAGGTATGCATATGTTTCCTGTTAATAGATATGTCCACATATATACCGTCTAGTTAAACTTACAGTGAGCTTTTACCAATTTGTAAGTATAAAAATACACAAATTTTGGAGGCATGATAATAAAGTTAGACCTTGACAGACTAGTGGCTGTATTATACTGTACAGAAGCATCTTTGTTCTCCTTAAGAAATGAAAACATTTTGGTTCTACCAAAATGGTTCTTCAGGCTTGAAACAATGCAACTTTGTCAAAGGAGCCAAATTGGAGTGCACATTCTTTCCATGCGCCAGCAATAAAGAGAAACACTTATGGAATACCTAATACCTAAATGTTATTTTCCCATATGTTCAAGATGAAAATCACAGGAACATCACAAATTACAAGTAAATATTATTTGCTATGAGTTACTTTGGACAAAGAAATATACCACAAAGAAGATTAAATTACATTCTAATAAAAGATTTACTAATAGTTTACACTAATCCTAAGATTATGAAGTTATTCTAGATATGAAGGATGTTTAGAATAGTCACTTTTCTAATGCTTTATTGTTTATTTCCCCATTTTTTTCCCTAGCCTTCATTTACCTCTCTGTACTCTCTTCTCTAAATTTAAAGTTTTGTTTTATTTTGTGCCCATATTTTTATTGGAAAAAATACAAATGCCTGGAGTCTAAGTCACTCTAGTCCCACACTCCCAGTTAGCTTTTTTCTGTAGTCTTGCAGAGGAAATACACATTTTCATTTTCATAACCTCAATGGATAAAAAGGGGACGTTGTAAAGTCAGTGTTACTGCTTTAATGGGAACTCTCTCTGTCTTTATGCAATCCTAGTTTTAGTTTTCCTTTCAGTCCCTTTCCTGTAGACCTTGTGCTGCAGATGAGGAGTAAAAATATCTCAGAAGTCCCCTGCTCACACATACATATATGTTTACATTTTTTCTATAGTTTTGTTCACTTTTCATGAAGATTCAAACAGCTAGATCTGTTTCTATTCCAGATTTAAGGACATTTCAAAAAGGATTTATACTTTAATCTTCTCCAGTATGGATATTACCCAAGAAAGTGTAATTCCTTTAGCCCTCAAGCTTATCAGCACTAATTAAATAATAATTTTGATTTTAGAATCCTAAAATATAATCTCTCAATTATGTTCAGTTTTCTTTTTCACGTCTTGAATGTTTGCCATTCATAGAAAAGAGTACAGATACCAGATAAATGTAAAATCTAAACACCTGACAGATTTCTTTCATGAAAATCTGATGCCTATTTAAAAAATTCCATTTTCACTGAAATTTGTTGTAAGTCACCAGAAATTACAGTTATAAATACAGAATAACTCAGTTCATTTTAAAGTGTTCTAAGCTATCCAGTAAAAAAAAAAGCTACGGTCAGATAAAAGCTGATTTCTGAGATCACATAAGTTATCATTGCACCCTGATTACTGTTTAAAACACAGATATATCTTTATGTAGGCATATGTTTGGCCTAATTTCCCTTTTTCCTCCCCCTTGAGTGCTTCTAGTACTTCTTATATACCAGTTGCAATGTAATTCCTCTGCCAAATATCTCCCTGATACATTTCAGTGCCTTTTCTTCCTCTCCATCCATCATTTTCTTATCAGTATTTTTTTTTGTTTCAATAGGCTTCAGCTCAGATGAGAATACTGGACTCTATTCAATGACTTCAGTGACTTCATCCTAACTGGCTCCAGAATAATATAGAGTTAAATTAAATGCAAAGTAAAGTTCCTTATTGAAGTACTAAATTTAATCTTAGAAATAAATGATTACTTAATAAATACTACGAAATCTCTCCTTCCGACTGTGGGTCAACAGAACATTTACAGATAAAAAAACACTCACATAGTGAAATATCTTGTTATAATACCAAACTTCTGTTCAGAAAGTATATATTGCTCTGCAACACTATACGCTTCCAAAGCACTGCCCGCTGATTTATGAGGTACTCTGGTTTTTGAAAAGAGAATACTGTGCCATCGTTCCACTGAACATCCTGAATTAAAAATGCTAATTTCCATAGTAAAACAAATGTTACATCTAAAACCTGAAGAAAAGAGTTCACATCCATGGCAATAAAGGTTCAATAGTTCTGCAAGATTTTCCCCCTCAGGAAAACAAAGATGACAGCAAAATAACTTTTCTTATGCTGGTCTGTTCTCCTACCTTTTCTGATGAGTTGGCTGCTCAATTAGTGTAATTTATGTATCCTTGGATGTCAATCATTACTGCGGAGAGGTGGGACTTTCAGGATCTCTGTGCATTAATTAAGAGCTCATCTCAGAAAAGTAGTCATTACACCTAAGGACCAAAAATAAGTTTTAATTAGAGTCTAGAAGACAGCATGTCATCTACTTATAAAACTAGTTATTTAGTTAAAAAATGAACAGCTATGGGACATTATTAGTAACGATCCAAGGGCACAAATCTCTTGCTTGTACTTAAGAATACAAAAGTATTTTTGTGTATGTAAGTCTGCCTGGAAAAACTGGACAAGTTTGGTAATATTGTGTGGACACTGCTCAGATTTCAGCCAGGTTGTAAGAATGCTGATGTGATTATTAGACCCTCATCAATTTATTAATGCTGAGCTGGTTTTGAGGGAAGGCTATTACACTGCTAAAGTTAGATTGTATTTCTTCTTCTTCCCTTTTTTTTAATGTTCCAGGCTATCTTCTGACTGTGAATGAAATAGCCAAAGCAATACAAGCTCATAAAAAGGAACTAAATGGGGTTGTACAATGCATCAGTTTCCTTCACTGAGTGATACAAGATGTAGGCAGTTGTTGGCTGGCCTTAGACATGTCAAGGTTCAGGAGAGGTTAAAAACTAGCTGGGCTAACTGGTTTCAGCTGCCCAAGAGTGTTTTGCTCATGGCATGACTTATCTGAGGACAATCAAATATCCTGCCTAGGACTCACTAGGGAAATAATGTATAAATAATTGATTATATCATTTATAAATTAAAGGAAGGAAAAGAGATTTTAAAAGCTAGTCTGAAAAATAAACGTCAGCTATAACTCAGGCATGAAAAGGGGTACAATTTAGAGAAGAAATAAGTTACATTATAGAGAACAAGAAACAACTTGTTTATCAATGGCTGAAGTAAGACATGTAACGAACTAATTAAGAAAACAAAACAATTAAGACAAAAAAAAGGCAAGTTCCAATATGGAAATAGAAAAGAAAAAATCCTCATAAAAATGGGATTTCAGCATTCAAAATATTGTAGTTTATTGAAGGACTGAAGCTAACATATACACTGCATATTATAATTAATAATAATTGTAAAGGTTATAGCACAGAAAAAGAGAAGAATAGGAAGGCATATCAAAAAGGGAAAAAGATTTACTATGCATCCTAGAACAGCAGAGCAAGTGTAATGACTGACTTCATTGCAATTTTTCTTCATAGTCCTTTACTAAGGCGTTCGTAAGTATCAATAAGAGACAGACATTTTTTACAAATGTTTGTTTGAGAAGCACATGCTATACATTTCCTCCCTAATCAATATACCTGAGGAGTAATGAAAAACAGTAGCTAATTAATCAGCAAAAAAAAGGTGTAGTCATTGCTGATAGATTGTTTGAATAGTTTTCTTCTAAGTAACAGTGTGTGATGAAACTAATACTGCAGTGAGGGAGCAGTCTTTTAAGAACATACAGAAAAATGCAGAGAATAACTTATGTCAATGACATTCAGAAAAAATTGTGTTAATGTCAAAAAATATTTCTAATAATTTTTACACAAGTGTTTTCTCATCTATTGTTCCAGCTAGGAATTGTTTGCTATACAACAGACATAGAATCACTCTCCAGAATTTGATGATGGGGAATATTACTCTAATTACTAGCAGATTTCAGTAAGTAAATGGAGTATCAGACCATCAAATATGATGCCAGTACACAGCAATACATCCTTGAGAACGTTAGGACTTAGACTTTTATTTCAAAAGTTCAGCTTTTATTCTGTTAGTTGTTCCTGAGGCATTACAGTAAAAAATATCCTACTCCTACGGATATATGCATATTACTGATATCTACTTTACTATAGATATAAGTTATTTTTCACATAGTGATAGATCTTCAGATAGACTGAATTCATGACTGTCCGGTCAAGTTCCCAGTAATGGGAAAAGGGGAAACATAACCCCTATTTTTAAATTGGGAAAAAAGAGGAGACCCATGGAACTACAGGGCAAGATCATGGAGCAGATCTTCCTGGAAACTGTGCTAAGGCTGTGTGGTGTGGAGGGAAGGGATGCCATCCAGAGGGACCTTGGCAGGATGGAGAGGTGGGCTGGTGCAAACCACATGAGGTTTAACAAGGCCAAGTATAAGGTCCTGCACCTGGATAGGGGCAATCCCAAGCACAAATACAGGCTGGATGGAGAATATATTGAGAACAGCCCTGAGGAGAAGACTTGGTGGTGCTGGTTGGTGAGAAGCTCAACATGAGCCAGCAATATGTGCTTGTAACCTAGACAGCCAACGGTATCCTGGGCTGCATGAGAAGAAATGTGACCAGAAGGTTGAGGGATGTAATTCTCCCCCTCTACTCTGTTCTTGTGAGACTCCACCTGGAGTATTGTGTCCAGTTCTGGGGCTCCCAACATAAGAAGGAGCATACTGATAAGAAGTGTCCAAGGCCAGGTTTGATGGTGCTCTGAGCAAACTGGTGTAGTGGAAGTTGTCCCTGCCCAAGCAGGGGGTTGATGTTTAAGGTCCCTTGGAACCCAACCATTCTATGATTTCAGGAAAGGACATGCTTCATATTGCCAGTACCACAGGTAGGTATTTTTAAATGGAAATGGAAAGGAATTAATCCAGGGCTTGCCACTTGTATTCTCTTAACTGAAATACAGTACTGAGTGTTGTTATCTGCAGTCTCCTGCTAGTCATATTTCACACTTTTTTTGTCAGTTGCTTCTTTTGATTAAGAGGATGGCAGAGATAATAGACACACTAAACTCCAGAACAGAGAAAGAATCTTTGTTCCTCTAAACAATGATATGAATTTCATAATGCTTTAATTTGCTGTTATTCACAAGGGACAATGTCTGTCCCAAAGAACTAAACCAGAGGACTGCTAACAAAGTACGGATTGCATGTTAGCAGCACGGTGCCTCCTCAGTTCTTCACTTCATGCTTCCTCGTCTGCCTCTCCTGAAGTCACACTCCAGTATGCTGCTTTGGAAACCTGCCATAAGAGAGGCTAACTCAGACAATAAAAACTGGATGATCTACTGAACTGTGACTGAGATTTGTGACCTGCCTCAAAGTGAATCTGATTCAACAACAAGACTTTTTACAAGCAGCTCACTAAGAACCTGACAGAATGTCAACACAGTTGTACTAAATATTTGACACAAAACTTGCTGAGAACCACATGGTATAATCTATTATCATTAAAATAACTTTTAAAGCTATTCTCATGAAAAGGATAATGAAAAGTAGCAATTCTAAAATGTTTATTAACAATGAAGAGCATGATATAGCAATTCAATTATGTTGCACTGATAATCAGAAAAAGGAACAAGCATAAAACTACTTCATGCAAACTCCTGACAAACTTTGAACTCTTTATTGGATGTTGAAAGTTTGAAATCTTGTCTAAAATGTCTTCTGTGGTCAATAGAGAAATGGAAAGGCATCTCCAGAAATCAAACTAGATTTAAAATATCTGTTTTCTTTACACTCATTATAGTGGGAGCACTGAGCACCAAGGCTCCTAACTTGGGGAGTACTTGGAGAGTACTTGCAAATAATTTATATCCTACAGTCTGATTTTCAGAGTTGTACAGTCATTATATTCCATATTGTGCAGAGCTCCTGATTCCTATTACTACTGATCAGTGCCTTTCCTCTTTCCAAATGTAAAATTCATAACACAAAAAATCAACAACTATTTTTCCTATTTATACTTAGGTGTATTTATTCTCTTTCTTATTGTTAATACTTTATTCTTTTTGGGAAAAAAAAAAAAAATCTCTAACTGGGTTAATTTTATCGGGTTTTACCTTATTTTTTTTTCTTTCTTCAAGAAGAGATGAGAACAATGATCCATGTGTTATGTCCTCTGATTAAAGATAAACTAAGGGACACAAAAATTTCTAAGAGTTTCCTATTAGAAGAGGAACTTACAGCATAAATACTTGACATTCAATGTAAAAAGATACCATTTGTTTGAAAATTGAGGACCATAGTCCATTCTTTGCAAACTGACAAAACATCACAGACTCACAGAACATTAGGAGTTGGAAGGGACCTCAAAACATCATCTACTTCCAACCCCTCTGCCAGAGCAGGATCACCTGGAGTACATCACACAGGAATGCATCTAGGGGGGTTTTGAATGTCTCCAGAGAAGGAGACTCCACAACCAGTCTGCTCCAGTGCTCTGTCACTCTCACAGTAAAGTTTTTCTGATGTTTCTGTGGAACCTCCTATGCTCCAGCTTGTGCCCATTGCTCCTAGTCCTGTCACTAGACATCACTGTAAAAAGCCTGGCTCCATCCTCCTGACACTCACCCTTAACATATTTGTAGACATGAATGAGGTCATCCCTCAGTCCCTTCTCCAAGCTAAAGAGACCCACCTCCCTCAGACTTTCCTCATAAGGGAGATGTTCCACTCCCTTAATCATCTTTGTGGCTCTGCGCTGGACTCTTTCAAGCAGTTCCCTGTCCTTCTTGAACTGAGGGGCCCAGAACTGGACACAATATTCCAGATGCGGCCTCACCAGGGCAGAATAGAGGGAAAGGAGAACCTCTGTCGACCTGCTAACCACACCCCTTCTAACACATCCCTGGATGCCATTGGCTTTGGCCACAAGGGCACATTGCTGGCTCATGGAAATCCTTCTATCCACCAGGACCCCCAGGTCCCTTTCACCTACACTGCTCTCCAGCAGATCAGTCCCCAACCTATACTGGTACATGGGGTTGTTCTTTCCCAGATGCAAGACTACATTTGCCCTTGTTGGATTTCATCAAGTTTCTCCCTGCCCAGCTCTCCAGCCTGTCTAGGTCTCGCTCAATGGCAGCACAGCCTTCTGGTGTGTCAGCCACTCCTCCCAGTTTTGTATCGTTAGCAAACTTACTGACAGTGCACTTTGTTCCCTCATCCAGGTCATTGATGAATATACTAAATAGTACTGGTCCCAGTACTGACCCCTAAGGGACTCCACTAGATATAGGCCTCCAACTAGACTCTGCCCCCTTGACCACAACTCTCTGGCTTCTTTCCTTTAACCGGTTCACAATCCACCTCACTACTTGATCATCCAGACCACACTTTCGCAGTTTAGCTGTGAGGATGTTGTGGGAGATGCTGTCAAATGCTTAAATGAAATCAAGATAAACCACATCCACTGCACTACCATCATCTATCCACCTGGTTATGTCCTCATAAAAGGATACCAGGTTTTTTAAACATGATTTTCCCTTGGTAAAACCATGTCTGCTAATCAAAGTGTTTACTCTTGGAAAACACTGTAAGAATCTAATATTAGTATCAATATGTTCATACAAGGGGTGGAGATATGCCAATAAACATAATCTGCAGCTTTTAACCCCTATTAACATCTGCAGTCTTCAGCTATTTCTATTGAAATGGTAGTGATGTCAGATAAATATTTATGCAAAAACTACATAGAATTGTAAAGTAAGACACTGGAAAATATGAAAGTATAAAGAAAAAATAATGTAAATCTAAATGAAATTTAGTAATAGCAAACCAAAACACACAGCAATTTCCCCATGGCCAGAATGGTCTAGGGATCAAGCCCTCTTCCTGAAATCCATCAATTTATCATAAAGCATTGGAGTCACTTTGAAATGATTCTATTATAGTCAGCAACTCCCAGATTGCAAATGGAAGTTATTAATCAGCCAGCTGAACTACAATATTTTCTACTGTCAAGACAACAACCACTGCTGACTCTAATGAATAAGAGAAGGGTTTGTCTTAAATTAGGATGCACCTGTATGTGATAACTTTGGTTTCAGCATTTTGCTGCCTCATTTTCCTACCCAATTAGCCTTTCTATTCATTAACTTTTTCTTAACTTTCCTAATCTCAATTTCTACGTCAGTTCATAGGATCACAGCAGAAACATGACAGAATAAATTATTTCAACATTTTATTTTCTTCATTATCTATTGGGAAAATTCTGTTTGGTTTTGATTACACTGTTATGTTGTTAAGAATTGAAGTTAATAACATTATTGTATTATTCTTATATTCTTTTATCATTGTAATATAAAAATGTTTATTAATCGTGGGGGACTATAATTAATTCTGTCTGTTGGGATGAAACTTCTCTAAGTAAAAACAATTACAGAGAAGACACAATACAGAAATACAAAGACTTACTGTAATAGACTTAGAAGAACTACTAATAGAGAAATTTCTGTCTCATTCTTTTTCTTTTTTAAATGTTATGAACAAAAAGCTATTAAAATATTAACAAACATCCCATAGCAAGGAAGAGATTAAGCCAGCACTGGAGAACATGAGAGAGAGAGGAACTAAGAATGCAACAAGGTTGTGTAGAAACACTTGGGGTTATACATGAAGTAGCTGGGACATGCCTAAATGTGAGACAGTAATATGTTTTATGCAATGTGTCATGTTTCCTTGTACACAGTCAGGCTGCCATGTTCTGCTGACCTGGGCAAGAGAACATATTATGATCTTCAACTTTTTCTGTCCTTGTAATGTGTTTCTGCAGGAAATAAGGAACATGTCTTTATAGGGAGATACTCTTTGTATGTTGATCTTTGTCTCAAAACCTTACAGAAATGTGTGATCGAGACATCAAAGTTTAAAGTTGGACTCGCTAGGTTCACCCTATCACAAAAAGAGAGCAGTGTCTTAGGATCAAGACTAAGTAAAATAAAAGAAGGAACAGTGACATATTCCATCTGAAGAGACACTTGTAAAGGATGCATAAAGGATGCATAAGGCACCAACTGGCATGAAACTGGAGCAAGAGGCTGACCGCAGGGATACAGTCTAAAGTTAGGTCAGCCCCTGAATTCAATCCTGAAAAAGTGTCAGTAAGCTCTGTTGCTTGAAAGACAAGCCTGCAAGACAGACTAGGGAAGAGACCACAGGTGCAGTTTGCCCCTATACTGTCATAACAATAAATAAGGCTATCTGTCATGATTAAGCCATCTGCAGAAGTACTTTATACTGTCCTGAACAGATGAACACATTTATTCATTGTTACAAGAAGTGCTTAAAAAAACATTGATTTTGTAAGAAATAGTTTATGTCTCATAACTAAAAGCAGTATTACAATAACTGTGCAGGGAAAATTTGTATTAAGAATGTTAAAGGTATTTTGAAACTATTTAATTGATTTATAAGTGACGATACTCAACATTTAAAAAACCAACAACAAAACAACACACAATAACAGTTTAAAATGCTAAACACAGCAGCTGCTGCAGAAGCTTTCTGCCTAGTACTGAAAGCAATGATCCAGCCATCACTGCCTGGATATTTTATTCCTTTTTTCTAGGATTTACTTAAAGAGGCCAGGGACCTCATCATATATCAACAAGTCATATTGTAAGAAAAATAATAATCTACCCTACAAGTAGCAAGTTTACAAAAATATGCCCCATCTATCCTCTTACTTTTCTTGCTGCAAAGATACATACTCAATCTATGCAATTAAGGGTATATATGTCAATCCAGCAAATCATGGGATGATCTGTGGGACAAAAACTAAATTAAAACTGAAAGTATAGGATCTGGATTGAGATATAGTCTTGCCCTACTCAGTCTCTTGTGCTGTATAACGCAAAAGCAATGTGATTTTTTTTTTGTTGTGGTTTTTTTTTTAGAAATTTGAATAATAACTACATTTCTTTTTCTACTGCTATCTCTTTGAACAGTGTTTAAGAAAATGCACCCTTGACGTGCTCCCTAAATGTTATAAGGGGAAAATAAACAAGAAGTATAATTTATTTTATGAGAAGCAGACAGGTAGATTGAGATATATAATGTACTACACTGATAGTCTGCAGTGTGTGTAAGTGAAACCAACACTGGAATTAACTTCAGTTTCTTTGTTTTTTCCTCTCTGCTGCCAGCCTCAAATACCCCTTAACTGCACAGCTAGACTATGAGTGGGAAATGACCAGGACATATTTGGTATTCTAAGAAGATCTACTTGTTTCCTCTTCTCCACATTATCTCCACTTCACTTCAAAAAGCTTCTGTGGCAGCATTTTTGTCTACAGTCATAAGCTTTTTGTGGACTGTGATATATAAGCTTATCTAACACGGCATCAGACTGCCATTCTTAGCCTTTTCTGTTCTGCTTCACATAATAAAGGTGAATCTGCTGTTTATCTTCTGTGGTTCTCCCAGACAAGAAGAGGACCTAATCAGAGATAATTTTCTAATAAATGAGCAAAACTTCAATACAAATATGATGTCTTCAAACAAAATTCCTCTCTACCCCACCTTAGATTTAAGTATACAGTTTAACTGAGCAAAGACATTAAATGTGAAATATTTCCCAGCTTTACAATAAAGAAGGAGAAGATTAAGCAAACCCACCACAGTTCTTCTGTGCTACTATTTAGCAGCCTTGCATAACTTCAACTGCTGTTGGAGCATTGCTTTAACAAGAGTAAGCTATAAAAGAGTAGTAAAATTGCACTTCCCCACTTGGGTTGGTTGGCTGATGTCTCCAGCGGAGGAAAGTACAGATCTTGTTAAACTCACCTTTTTTTTCACCAGTAAATACAAAGTCAGGGCATCTCTTCAGTTTTCTGGACAGCAAAAGAAAAAAAACCCAGACTTTGCAATAGCGCCACTTACTGCAATGTAATGGTATCCCTCTAGACATTGGGATGCTGTGGAACATGTGAGCATCTTTTTCTCATGCTCACCAGCTGATTTAATTTGCTGGAGGAATGAACCTGCCCCTAGGAGATTTCTTCCCAGGCTGCAGGTGGTAATTCATGGTTCCAGTTCTTTCCACATCCTTGGGAATGTATGCCCATCTTCCTTTCTGTGCCCCATCCCTCTCATGTATTCCCTTTCTGGAACCTATGGAAATTCCACCCTCTTTGTCCTGGAGTTTGTTTGTTGTGTTTTTTTTTAATTGGTTTGTTCCACCCACTGGGAAAAGCCAGGAAGAAACTGTCCCACTTCTCTCCCCTCTACTGCAAACAACCAAATGATATAAATAGCAGGTCTGGGTAGCAGCGTCATTGAAGACAGATTGGGGCAAAACCACGTCATAAAGAGCAGGGCATGAGAGTAATATTATAAGTGCTGCAGTACTGTGGCTGTATCAGGCTGTAATTATTTAGAATTGTAGTGCTAATGTATAACTGTAATGGGTGCTATAAAATCATGTCCAGTTGGGAAAATTAAATAATTGCTTGTCTATACCAGCTGGTACAATTAAAAACCAGACAAGCCTTTACTAATTCCTGTGGATTTTTGAGCAACCTGATACATCATGAAGAAGGAGTAACTCATTACAGGATCTATATTACAGTTTGTGGAGTGAGACCTATAAAATATATAGAGAAAAATCATTAATGGCAACAAATTAATTTTCAAAACTGGAAAAAAAATCTTGCCTTTTTTATAATGAATCCCAAGTTATGAAGAAGTTTGTGCTTTTAGCTATTTTGTATCTGAATGTCAAATCTAAGGGAAAATTCTGTATTCTTATAATGTGCAGAGTTATACATGGCAATTTTTCGTAGTCTAGAGAATGCTGATCAAATTTTCCTTGTTTTTAAAAAAATGCCTTAGCTGAAATACTTCACCAGAATTGAGGTGGTTTTTTTTCCCCTCATCTGCTGGAATTAGGTACTGAAGGAACATGAATACATTGGCACATGGCCTTTTCAGCAGTACTGTGTCCTCTGGCTGTAAAAAATAGTATCCTTCAGTAAACCTCTTCATATTCCCTTTCCTCAGTAATAGTGCAACCCGAAACATTAAGGAAAGTTGTTGCTACCACCCTCTACTCATGCAAATTTATACCACAAAGATTGGCAGCTTTGTTCTACTGGCAAACTAGTAGCAAGTTTAGCACATTTTTTTTTTACTTTTTTTTTTTTAACTTTTTTTTTTCTAAGTAAATTATTTCAGAAATAGGCTTTGCTTACTTCCTATAGCTGATAAACTTGGTCACAGCCCATAGTCAAACTGGAACTTGTTCACTCTATGTCTTTTTAGCATCAGTGCTAAGTGGAAAAGATTTTTCTGAAGACTTGGAAATGCAGACAGAATTGCCATGAACCTAATCTTGTACAGTACAGTGTGGTAATGTTTTTCAGTGTGCATAACACTGCTTCTGCTCACGGTATGAAACTAAGGAGAGCAAGACCCATAGTGAAGTTTCTGTTGCTAATTCTAATATGCTGTCTTGGCTTCTACTTAAAAATAACTATGCACATGTTTGTTATTACAGTTCCTCTTATTCGATCACTAAGTCAACAGAGTGATCTCCATCAAGACAGCTTGTATTTATCACACTTCATGTACTTAAATTTTATGTCACCCAATTAAGTAAAGTCCAAGGAAATCCTTGATTGATCTTGAAGGTAACCATATGGTTAGCTAGCAATTCAGCAGAAACTAATTTCATTACCAAATTCACTTTTATGCAATTATTATTAAATACTATTGTTTCAATGTTTGTTTTCTGTAGTCTTTCGTTGGCTTAAAATGGCAACAGTAATCGCTGTTACCAACATGTTTAAAAAGGGCACAAATAGCACTTACACATGCTCCCCAATTGCCATTTAGATAGTATAGAATACTCCTTAGTACACCATCAGGTAGCAGAAGTTGAAAGTGGAATAATAACTAATGTTTAGCTGGTTTTGTTCACTCTGGGTACAACCCTGTACATACTCCTTCAGATTCCAGTTCTCCATTTAAAGCAGCACATGAAGAAACAGAAATCCCTGACCCCTCCTGTGTTCCGAGACGCTGCATAAAAGACAAGTGGTGCTGTATCAGTCACATACAGGCTTTTACTCACTAGTCAGCATAGTTCAAACCCCCTATATGTCAGATTTCACTTGAGCTGATACACGCTTACTGAGTTGTACAGCATATGGTTGGCATCACTGAATTAAACTGAGTATCATGCAGATTTTAGTGTTCCTTAATGGTCAAAATACTGATATCTTATTCTTAAAAGGGAAATTGTACTTAAGTACTTTTGAACTAATCTGGTAAAAAAATAATGAATTCAGGGCTCCCTCCTTGCTCTGCACACCTCCAGGATGCCACGGCATGATGAATATATGTAATCTTGCCCTTGCAAAGGAGAGTAGTTCAAAGCACATTGGATAGAGCTGCTCATATTCAAAATTCACCCTGCAGACTCTTTTTTGTACTGGATGTTTTGGCTATATTGACTGAAGTGAAACTGGAAGGCCACTTTCTAGTATATGATTCAGGATAACCAAGTATGTTGTTCAACTTTGATAATATCTAATTTGCAAATAAATCTATTTAATTTATCAAAGACAGGATCTAATTATCAAAATATGATTTTGGTAGCTATTATAAATTCTGTTATTTAAGTTTGTTCAGGTAGTTTTGAAAGAGTGACTACTATTGTCTATCTAATTTTTAGCTTCTTTAAAGGGATATCCACAGTAATAGAACCTATCCCACAATGGTAGTTAAGGTGATACTATTCTTGCATTTTTTAATTATTAGAGGTCTTTTAAGTTGTGCTGAGAAAGATTACAAGGAAATTCAGTGTAGAATGCTACAAGAGGGAAAGGTACAGAATCAAAGAGTTGCCTGCAGGCACCAAGGTCCCTTGTTACAGCAGTTCTTTTTACTTGCACAATTAGAATAGTTGTTTGAGCTTGGTAAGATTTCAGTGCATATCACATTTATTTCTATTTTATATTTATATCTTGTGACAATACTATTCATATGGAATGCACAGGGCTAATTTACTTATGTCCTAATATGAGTAAGTTGGTTGATGACTTTTGTGATAAACTGTTGTGCATTAAAATTCTTCCCTGTGTATCGGATTATAATTATACCAGTGAAAGAGGACATTGCTAGGATCTTTTGACATAGCAAGCATCCTACTTTCTTTAAGTGTCCTCTAAGAAAAAAAAATATCATTTTAAGGTGGAAAGGCATGAGAGAGATAAATAAAGAAAATGAACACATTCACATTAAGTTTAGCCTTTCTCACCTTCTGCAAAGCACTACATCTGCATATAATAAAATAAGACTTCCTTCTTCATACAGTATTGTCATGGTTTAATGCTCCAGCAATTAAATAAATGACAGATGCTCTCTATTAACTGCTCTTCCTTTCCCTGTAAGGAAAGGAGTGAGAATAAGGGAGAGACACTGGTTGGAAACTTAACTACACAGCTTTGATGAAACAATAGTGATGAAAAGGAAAAGAATGAAATATCTACAAATATCTACAAAACCACTTTTGCACACATCACCACAGAGGCTGCAGGACAGGCCTAGAAAAGTCCTGGGCTCAATTTCTGGAATAAGTAGCAGACAGGAGCTGGATGCAGGAATGCACAGATTCAGGAATGCACAGGTTGAGATCAAAGGCAGACAAACGGATGGAGTCCTCTCAGAATGTCAGCCTTAGATGAAGAGAACTTGATCCTAACGATCCCTCAAATTTATCCTGAGTATGATGCGTATGGGATGGAATACTTTGTCTGGTCAATTTTGGTCACCTGTCTGGTCTGCTCCTCCCCAAAGGAGGGTCGCAAGTGTGACCCCTCTGCTCTCTGCTGGTTCTGGACTATAAGATGATTTTCAGAACCAAGCAGTGGCCTTGGTTCTACATACTATTCTCCAGCAGTAACTATGAACATAAAGGGTTATCAATCCTAGAAGCAAACACTGAGAAACATGCCAGTAATTTCAGCAACAACAGCTACTTAGAAGGGACTTAACTGAAATGTAAAATCACTAGAAAGAAAATTGGTTCTATCCTGGTTCAAATCAGGATAAGTAACTTTCAGTTATCTGAAAATACACGTTCTAGTACCATGTTCAAAAAAGAAGATAACAGACAGTTTCTGTTAAAAGAAAATTCTATCAAGGTAAAGAAGAAAGGAAACAAAAGAAGCTGTACATTACTAGTATGTGGAGTCATTAGCTGTGCCAGGTCTTTAATTGTCATAGAAGAGATGACTATTTATATACCAAAGTCATTAGGACTCTTGAGCTTGTTTAAAAAGAAAGAAATTTCATTAATGAATTCTCAGTTTTCAGGCAGAAAACATATCCTAAGCAATTCTGACCTCTGTGATGCAGAAGTGAATTAAATGCACCAAAAAGAAAAAGTGGGAAATCCCGTTAGGAGAGGCAACACCATGTAATGTAGAATAAGCTATGAAAGACACAACTGTTTTTTGCTTCTCTGTGTGCAGGAGCTGTGATAGAAGGTGGTGAGACTTCCTCTCTTTTGATGACAGAGTAGTTAAAAAAGCAACTGGAGAAGTGTTAAAACAACCTAGTGTTGTTACAGTCTGGTAGTTGCCTAAGATCGTTGTGTTTCCAGGTTTATTGACTGTTCCAGCAACTGCAGAGATGCAAGACAATTAATTTATGTTGATGAGCCTGGACTTTTTGGTGATATGCAGTATCATAGAATTATTTTGGTTGGAAAACACTTTTAAGATCATCAAGTCCAACCTAGCCCTGCCAAGGCCACCACTAAACCATGTCCTTAAGCACCACATCTACATGTGTTTTAAATACCTCCACGGACAGTGACCCTAGGCAGCCTGTTCCAGTGCCTTATAAACCCTATTGGTGAACATATTTGTCCAAATACCCAGTCTACACCTCCTCTGGCACAATTTGATGCCATTTCCTCTTGTCCCATTACTTGTTACTTGGGAGAACAGACCAACACCACCTTGTTACAACGTCCTTTCAGGTTGGTGAAGCAGGTTGTCCAGACAGGTGGTAGAAGCCCCATCCCTGGAAACGTTCAAGGTCAAGTTGTACGGGGCTATGAGTAACCTGATCTAGTTGAAGATGTCCCTGCTTACTGCAGGGAGGTTGGACTAGATCACCATCAAAGGCCCTTTCCAATGCAAACCATTCTGTTTCTGTGACTCTAAAGGTAGAGAATGATAAAGTCTCCCCTCACCTTCCTTTTCTCCTCAATAAACAACTTCAGTTCCCTCAGCCTCTACTCATAGGACTTGTGCTCTAGACTCTTCACCAGCTTCACTGCCCTTCTATGTACACACTCCAGTACCCCAATGTCTTTACTGTAGTGAGGGGCCCAAAACTGAACATTGTATTTGAGATATGGCCTCACCAGTGCTGATTACATGGGAACAGTAACTTCCCTAGTCCTGCTGGCCACACTATTTCTGATACATGCCAAGCTGCTGTTGGCCACCTAGGCACACTGCTGGCTCATACTCAGCCAGCTGTTGATCAATACCCCCTCGCCTTTTTCAGCTTTCCAGACGCTCTTCCCCAAGCCAATAGAGTTGCATGGGGTTGCTGTGATGCAACTGCAGGACCCAAAACTTGGATTTGTTAAACCTCATGCAGTTAGTCTCAGCTCATTGATCCAGCCTGTCCAGATCCCTCCATGGAGCCTTCCTACCCTCAAGCAGATCAGTACTCTCACCCAACTTGGTTTCATCTTACTGAGGGTGGACTTTAATATTTTCATCAATGACCTGGACAAGGGGATAAAGTGAACCGGCCCCAGTACTGAGCCCTGAGGAACACCAGTTGTGACTAGCTGCCACCTGGATTTAACTCCACTCACCGCAATTCTTTGGGCCTGGCCATTCCATTCAGCCAGTGAAACACACACGAGCAGCCAGTTTCCTCAAGAGAATGCTATGGAAAGCAGGGTCAAAGGCTTTACTGTAGACAACATTCACAGAGTTTCCCTCATCCACTAAGAGGGTCACTTTGTCAAAGAAGATGAGGTTAGCCAAGCAGGACCTGCCTTTCACAAACTCATGTTGACTGGGCTGATAGCCTGGTTGTCCTGTACGTGCTATGTGATGGCACTCAAGATGATCTGCTCCACAGCCTTCACCAGCACCCAGGCCTGCAGTTTCCTGAATCCTCCCTCTGGCTCTTCTTGTAGATGGGCATCATATCTACTAACCGGCAGTCAACTGGGACCTCAACAGTTAGCCAGGATTGCTGGTAAATGATGGGAAGATAAATGGTGAGCATTTCCACCAGCTCCCTCAGTACCCTTGGGTGGATCCCATCTGACCTTGTGTCTATCAACTTGTGTCTAAGTGGTGCAGCAAGACAGCAATAATTTCCCCCTGAATTACAAAGGCTTCATTCTGCTTCCTAAAATATGGAAGCAGTATGTGAATATTAAAGGATGTATAGTGAAGATTTCTGAAGACGGCTATAAAGACATTTTATTCTGCTTAGGTAGCTCATATATACAACATGTATCAGTCCACTGGGAGACAGTGAAAACACACAGAAGTCATAAAGATAACATGAAAATGACAATTTTTTTTAATTTTTTTTTTTAACCTTAAGAGACTGGAACGCACAAAATAAAGTAATGTTGCCAGGGAGAGTGGGATGACAGGCTAGGGGGAAGGGAGCATCCAAATTCTACCATCCGTTATGGACAATGCTCAACACAATGTTAGGGGGAAACAAACTCCAGAAAAATGTATTCTACTATGAAAGAAGGCAGAGATGTGAACAAAAGTGAACTGAAAGAACTGTGAAATCTATGAACAAACCATAAACCAGCAAGTCCTAGCCTTGCAGATTTCAAAGATATGATCTGCTATTGGCATATAATCTTCATTACCTAAGGGGAGAATCTGAAAGCAATGCCAGACACACACTGAATGTTCCATTCTTCTGAGTTACATTTTACACACTTTTACAAGGACAACTTTGATAGGCTCTTGGTGTCCTAGCCAACGCTATTACTACAAACACTGAAATAATGAAACCCAACTTAAAAACTATAGTTTTGAGAGATAAAACTGTCTTCTATGGTAATGTATTTCCATATATACTTACTTCTTAGATTATTCTTGTGCTTCTTATATGTGATACAGCAAGACAGACAATAAAATAATTACAAGAAAGCCAGTGCCTGCATAAATTCCTGTTTACTTAGAAGTCAGCAGGCAACCTCCAAATTCAAATTCACACATCCAAATCAAAGCTCTAAGTCACAGTATCAGAAATGGCTAAGTAAGCCAAGTCTGTTTATCCACCAAAGTTAGGAAGAACGTGTGTTAATAATCCAAACCAGAAAGAAACAGTATAGAAAACAGATTTTGTGTTGAGGGAAAAGAAAGCTTTACATAATGTTTTATTGTTTGCTGATGGAAAGCTACTTATTGTATAATTCTGATGTTTATACAGTGTGGCTTTATACATCTGCAGTTGCCTTTTTAGTACACTTTACATGAAGAAATATACTTTGCCACTGCAATATAGTGAAAGCTCTCTAAATCATTATAGCCCTTATAGAAATCTGAAAGAAAAACTGGATATGCAAGCTCTGTTTTATTTACAGTATGAAGTAATTATTGTAGTTGTTACAGTAGTGTACCTTTCATAGTTCTTTGGTTCAAGTGAGATCTTGGAACTGACTAGAGACATTATTTATTTTTACTAGCTATTGATAGCCTTATAATTTACAAGAGAAGTAAAATGACAAAATAGCTTGCCAAGGACATTAATAAATATTCTAAATAAATACTATACCCATGTACAGGCTTAGTGGATGTTTCTGTCCTGGTTTGAGCCAGGATGAAGAAAATTTTCTTTTTACTGATTGTTTTGTTTGTTTTGTTGGTTTTTTGTGTGTTTGTTTTTGTTTTTTGTTTTGTTTGCTTTTTCCCCCCAGTGAACTCTCTTTTTTAATCAGCACTCTTTGCTGAAATTAACAGTAAGCTTTCCAGCTAGTGGACTTTTAACACTTGAATGTTATAGTTATAACACTAGAATGTTTATAGTTACTGCTGAGAGACCAAGGCCACTTTGCTCTGCTTGTAGGATCTGCTGCTTTGGACACTAAAGGAGCATAAGGATCATATCTACAACCCTCCAGTAGGAAGGAGCAGACTAGACAGGTGACCAGACGGAGTATTCCAGCCCACTTGCATCATACTTGGTATAAATTGAGACCAAGCTCTCTTCTGTCCATGGCCAGAGTCCAGGGAGGACTCCATCTACCCATCTTTCTTGATTCCTAGGGCCAGGAGTTTCTGACCCTTGTATCTCTACCCTCAGCTCCTGTCTGCTCTGTTGTCAGCTTGGGAGACAGTCTGGAACTTTTCAGAACTGTCCTGCAGCTCAGGTAAGTGCCATGAGTGCTGGGAGAGGGGGGGAGGGAGGGAAGGAAATAGGGGTTTTGCACACTCTTGCACATATTTTTATATATTTGTACATATTTTCTTTTTTCACTACTATTTCATTAAAGCTGTCTAGTTTCATTTTCAATCAAGAAGACTCTGTCCTTATTGTCTCTCTCTTTTCCTTATCTATCTATGATTCTATGATTCTATGATTCTATGATTCTCTTTACTAGTTCTTATATTCAACTTTCAATGTTTCTCTGAATACTTGTTAAATTATTTGATTGTAGAATCAAATGAGAATAGAAATAGAATATTTAACATATAATTCCTGTTTAAAACAACTGCATATATTAAAATTTGATAGAAAAAATGTTTGGTTTTTAGGATGTATTTTAGAAAATGTAGGAGATTAGCATAACTGCTTTTATTTTTAACAGATACTACTTAAAAATCAAGAGATTTCTGCCTTTCAGTTGCTGAATCAAAAACATAAACACATATTACCCTGATATATAATTCCCTGTCTACCATTTTTGTACATACTTTTGAAATTCCCCACTTGGAGGACAGCAAACTGAATTGCCATTTAAAATGCATTCAATCACAGAAGTCTTGATAGAAATTACATTGACTTCCCCAATTCCTTTCTTTCAACTTAACAAAAAAGGTTGTAGTTCAAGGATTTATTTACCAGGCTCTTGAGAATTCAGTGCAAATTTGTGTTATATTTTTTAAAAGAATGCCAAGGAGACTTTTGTGTTTAAAAATGAGCTTTAGTTTGACCCCACTACTTATAAATCTTAATTAACTCATTTTTAGTCATTTTACGATTTTTCTACATTTACTAATTAGCAGAAGTACAATGAACAAGATTATATCAGCATATTTATAGTCTACCTCTCTTCTTCAGGCCATCAGCCTAGACAGGGTTACAGCAGTACAATCGGTAACATCAAACCTAGGATTTCTCTTATGTATCAAAGGTGTTCCTGAATGGTATCTCTGGCACTACCATATCACTTAGTATATTCAGTGGCTTTGTTTCAGCTTGTGCAAATGTCAAGCTGTCACTGTTGAAGATTTTCCTTCTCTGTTGTTTTCTAAGAAAGATTTACCTTCTCAGGACAGGACAGCCAAAATACTGCACAACTATAGTTCCTACTGAAATATGTGGATCTCCCCATATGAACGGCTAAAAATTTAAAGAACTATTTCATTAATCCTGAAGATACGAATAAAACAAATCATCCCTATCTAAGGTAAATATCCACCTCCATATGTAGTATCACTGCCATCCTGAAAATGCAAATTGGTCCCATGTAACCCAGCTCTCTTCTTAAGCATTAAAACTATGCCATGCATTTTCTGGCTGAACACATATTTGACACTTGGCACCCTCCAGAACTGCTTATGCATAATCTTTTCTCATTATAATTTTCTACCTTTCCAAAGCTCTGTGGAGACCTTATAGCAGCCTTCCAGTAACTGAAGGGGCCTATAGGAAAGCTGGGGAGGGACATTTTGCAAGGGCATGTGGTGATAGGATGAGGGGGAATGGTTTCAAGCTGAAAGAGGGGAGATGTAGATTACATATTAGGGAGAAATCATTTACATTGTGGGTGGTGAGACTGGAACAGGTTGCCCACAGAATTTGTGGAGGCTCCCTCTTTGGAAGTGCCTTCTGCATGTTACAACTCAGCGACCTTCCCTACCCATTGATATTTTTCATTCTTAAGCTTGTCCAGCTGTTTTTCAAACCATACAAAATTTAAGTATCTAAAACAATCCATGGCAAGAAGTTCCACATAATATAGAATCAATCTTCTGTATTATACTAGTAAAAGCTACTATACTTTTGTAATTTGTGTTTGGAGTATATATTTGGGAAAAAGTTCAGCTATCCAGTACTGTATACATACATACAGATATATATAAACTGCAAACAGCATATTGGACTGGGCTGATGTGGGCAGTCCTTACTCATATAAACATTTCAGTTTAGATTAAGACGCCTTAAATTAGCCTAACTAAATCTAATCTGTAAGCCATTTATGAAAGAAAGCACCTTCAAGTTCACCCCTGACGTTCATTCTTCCACATACTATAAAGTCAAAAGCAATAACTGAATGACAGAACTATTAACCCAGCTGAAGTTTTTAATCTCAACTATTTTGGAAGAATAGCAGGTGAGAATGGCCAAATATCTTCAAAAGATAATATATAAAACCAAATAAAATTCAAAACTATCCCAACACTTCTTGTCCTTTTCTTTCATACTACAGAAGATTGTTATGAATTAAATTCCTTTTAGAAATATAGCATTCTACTTAAAGCCACTCATGCTGCTTGACCATAGGTTGAAAAGTGAAACAGTTCATGAATAATATAGAAAATGTTCTGTGATGCAAAAGGTAAACCCTTAGCCCCCCACTCTTCCCAATAAAAGCAAACAACAGATGCTTTGAATAATAGTGAGTTGCTGGAAAAGTCAAGAGACATATACTACGAACTATCAGAGAACCCATTCTTTGTTTTTAGGTAGTACTATTTTTCTTACTCAGTGGTGGATAGAAATGTTGGCAGAGAATATTCTACTAGCAGATGGTACTTAAGTCAGAATTAAATACTGCAACAGTACTGCGTTTGAATTCCATTCAGAAAGAATGCTTCCACACAAGAAATTACTAAGTAACACAGGACTTCTTGCACTGGAAAAGAGGTGACTGAGTGGGAATATGATAGAAGTTCATAGGCATGGATAAAGACTGTCAAATTTCATTTCTAATTAAAAAAAGGGAGAAGGCATCAAATAAAACTAGCAGGCATTGTGTTCAACATTTAAAATTAGTGTGTAGCTGAGGGTTACTAAATGCAAAATAGGCACATCTGGCTCCAGAAGTCTGGAAAGATGTCAGTTTTGTCATGACTTGATGTTAGGAAACAGGTAGAGTTTTCAGAAAATAAGGCACTGAGGGAACATCAACAAAATCACCTCAAATGAAAATACCATCATCATGCTTAGAAATTCTATATTGAGTAAATGGGTGTTCTGTGAAGTTCTAAAATGCTACTTTATATTTGAATTATTAATGCTAAGCAGCATTTTTGTGTTACAGCTCTGTGACTTCAGATTTGTTTAAGTCTATTCCAGATTGTGATTGCTCATATTAAATTAGACTCAGATCAAGAGTGGTATGTACTGGGGAATGTAGGATCTGGTACCATTATTCACCATTTGCAATGCAAATAATCACACTGTATGTACTGACCAGATTTATAATTTAAATGAAAACTTTCCATAACAATTGATCACATAACGTCTTCACAGACTATTTTTTTCTGTTCCCTCATGAGATGTTCTTCAAATTTAGTTTACACATTTTTGCACTGTCAATACTTTTGCTTTATCTGAAGTATGCCATGTTGTTATCTTGAATAGTCAAGAATTCACTAAATCTATTGTAACTTATATCTAAATATAAGAAGCCTGAAAATAGGAATTGTGCTTTTCTATCTTGTTTCAAAACAAATGTAATCACTCTCAATTACCTTTGAAACCATATTTTGAAGAAATTCTACTGCGGCAAATGATTCGCTACACATTTAAGATGTGCTTTATGTGTGGACTGGAGTCCTGAATTTTGTTTGACTTTGCATTAATTTATTTTCTGAAAGTCACAAGATAAACCTATTTGAAAACTCATGAATAAAAACACTTTCACTACTGGTTGTTCTGTGATCTAGGTGGCGGAGCAAAACCATTCACACTAAAACTGTATTTTAGTTTCCTGTTTTCTTTAACTCTCTGGACACATCAGTAAGATTATGTTTTTACTCAAATATAGGCATACAATTCCAATTCATTAGTAGCAATGAAATTCCAACTTTTTACTGAGAAACACCATAGCAAATTTAAAAATTCTACCAGCTGCATTTTTGTGACAGAACAGAATTTGGCCAAGTGTTGAATAAAATTGCACCTTTGGGCCATGCGACAAACATGTAAACAACTCTTTCTATGGAATTCCACTGGCATGCTTTTAAAACTGTCCATCTTTCACTGAAATTTACTAGATGTGGAAGGAAATAAAGATCAATTTATCCTAAAAATTTCATTAGTGTGGAGAAGACTCATTCAAATAAGTTATAAGATAAAGCAAACATGTAAATTCTTTGTTAACTATGTTCTCAATGAAATATTTATTTAATATCATCATAGACACACTTGCATGGGAACACATTTCCTACCACACATGCAAGTGTTTCATTTAGTGTACTTTGTTGTGACCTATAGCAATACTGAAGCAGCTAAACCTGACTTATTTCAGCATCAGACTATTTATATAGAATCTAACCTTGCTATGCAGGTAAAAGTACTTGCTCTTGGCTATTACTTAGCCTGACCACAGGGCTTTCTGGAAACAGCAAAAGCTTTATAAGTGTCAGCTGATGGCTAAATCAATGTTTATGCATGATGTACCTTTGAATAGCAAACACTTGCTGCCCGCAAGCTAAACAATGTTTTTATCTGTTTGCCTATTTCTGGTCCTTCAAACACAGTACAGGGTGTTGCAAATCGCATTTAGTAACAATTATCTGCTGGAATTTCATGAAGAGAAAAGTAGCATGATTAATGAAAAGTGACACACAGGGATTACTTTGCTATGCCAGTCTCCTGGGTGAATGGGTGACACTGTTGAACCAAAGCTTGACCTTTGGTACTTTTAACAAGGTCATCGTGGATGCTAAATGCTTGAAAGATTAGCCACTACAAATGTTCCAGTATTACTTAATGATGCTGCCACTAATGAACTGCAGGTAGCCAATTAAATATAATGATACAGTTTTCACCTCTGAAACAAAGGTTGAATAAAAAAACCAAAAAATGCCATGCTTTCTGTCAAGGTGTTTAAAATACAACCTTGCAATTCTTAGTAGAACATGTTTTTCTCACACATAGGTAATTGTGAGTCTAAATTTGGATAAGCCAGAGTCCAGCTTTGAAGAAACGGTGTACCCAGCTCCCCACTGAGTCATTGCTTGGTAGCTGTAATGTTTACACCTCATTTTCCTGCCCAAACAGTAGAGTGGCTCAACATCCGACACTTTGTTGTAAAGGTGTGTGGTGTTATTATAAGCCCTGAAGTTTCCAAAATAGCTCTATTGTCACTGAACTAGCATCAGACCACTTGCAGCAAAGCAGTGTAAATGTGAGTTAAGCCTCAAGGTAAATAGCTGTAAAATAAAACCACTAGTAGGATTAAACATATTCTCTGTTACAGTATTGACTCACATTAGCTACCCATTAGTGTAGGTAAATGTGACCAAATGAAACTGAGAAAGGAAGCTTGAAATTGTACCTTGGAGTAACAGCTGACTGGAAAAAACATACACGCAGACATAAGGACAAATAAAATAAAATTAAAAATCAATTTTGAGATTACTCATAATTGCTTTCACACCTGTTAATGCATCTTTGTTCCCTATGGGAACTATATTTGATCATTTCATCAGCCAGAGAGTCCACAACCTTTCTTAAACTGACAAAACAACTATCCCGCCACAAATTTGTATTAAATATAAAACTGGAAAGACACAACACTACAAATGGAAGAATGCAAAGTATGTGAATGGCCATTTCCAACAGAACACTGTTTGCTGTAAAGCTGCATATAAACCTATGGAATTGTTCTATCAGAATCCCTATAAATATATGCAGTTTACTGCAGGTTCAGTGAAGTTCATCACATTAAAATACAGGACAAAACCGAGTAAAAAATGTACTTCCAATACAATTCCCTGCAATATAGAAAAGTACATACCTTATTTGTACTATCGTCTCATGATTCTTTTCTACTCTGCAAAGAGCAACAACCTTGCTGTTGCCTGCAATGTCTACACAATTACGAGGACGGGAGTAGGGCAGCACATATTCCAAGCCAATAATATTTACAATGGCATTAATTAAACAGCACATGTGAAAGTCACAGATCTGAGGCTGTATTACTGGTCCCATCCCAGGCAGAGCTGAAGAATTTATTTCTATTAATCTCAAGGATAAGAGATGAAGCCATTCAGAAGAATAAACACAGCATTTATATCACAATCCTGTGCTCTAAGGGCCAGCTCCTCCACTCTGTTTTCTGCTTTCAGTAGCAGAAGAATGTACTAAAAAGAAATCTTATGGTGGGAAGATCACGTTGTAATTATCTTTCATACCAGAAAACAATGTAAGACTTTGAACATTCTACATCCAGAATCTATTCTGCCTCTATGTAGTATTTTCTGTTGTATGGCAGATATATCAAGACAATATTATACAGAGCTAGACAAACCAAGAAAGCAAATACAGGATTAGAAACATTACACATGGCAAGAGAGCAACATTAGTTTTTGGGGTTCTTTTGTGTGTTTTTTGTTTGTTTGTTTGTTTTAATGAGGCATCAAAACTATTATATTAAATAACAAAATTTTATTTTTGTATGGGAACTTGTACACCTTTTATGAGCACTACATTTACTGTAAGTGAGGAAAAAAAATATTAACCTGAGAAAAGTCAAATGGTTAGATGAGACTTCTATTCAAGAAAAGGATTACCATATAAAATAAAAGACTTCTTAGAAATGCTTGTAAAATGTCTGGTGAAATTCATTAGTAAATGTTGCACATTAAGATTCTGAGGTTTTTACTATTTAACTAAATTAAAAATAGAGCTACTCTACAAATTTTCATCTAGAGTTACTTGGTTTGTAGGGAAAAAAAAGGGACACTGCAAATTCGGAATCATTTACCCAAACTTTGATGTTGATCAAGGATTCAGAGAAGCAAGAACATACGTAAATCTTGCCCTTGCCACCTTAGGGCAGACAGGAACCCAGGTAATCAGAAGAACAGACAGAGCCCGATTTTATGTTTTCCTGCACCAGCACAAAGGAACTGCTACATGGGATTCTCAAAACTGGCCCTTCTAGAAGCCTGTAGCAATTCATTCAAGCTTCAGGGAAAGTTTTGGTCTTTGAATTGTAATTCAAACAAAGAAACAGCTCTTGGGGCTCTTATCTTTGGAAGTCCTTTATGTTCAGACTGTGACTAAAATAAAAGTAAAAAAATAAGCAGCTACAAAGATTTGGAGTTCAAGCTCTCTGACTTTTAAACTCTTGTTTCTGAATGTACATCTACGTTATTGCTCTCTTTTCTAATAATTAAACTCAAGTCTTTATTTAATTTGAAATAAAAGCACAACACATCCAGGTTTTACTTCATACTTGCAAGTGTATTAGTATTTTGTACTATACAGGTAAAATTTTTGAACCCTATTTCCTTTCAAACTTTATGAAAAAAAAAACAATCCAGACTACTAGAAATATCAATAACCAGTTATCAAGAGCACATATTATTGTAGTTTGCTGTTACCTTTAGCTAATAGCCATTATTAACTTCAAGTAAAAACTGACAAATGGCCTATTTCATCCTAAATATGCATCTTCTAAAGCACAAATATTTGAAAACAAATTAAAATGGTAACAGCTTTGGAACTGTAACATTACTGACTGCTACTGAAAGTCTATTAAGATACCTTTTTGCATACTAAAATGTTGGAGTGGAAAAGCATGATCTATAATAAAAACTAACTACATATAATAAACAATTACTCAACAATTACTCATTTTGGAAGACTGCTTGAATACTTTTATTTGAGAAAATTTTACATTGTTGATTATAACTATGATATCATACCTCTTAATACATTTTACAATTTGCACATAATGGTTCCAAAGGAACTTGCAAATGACAGTAAATCATAAAATTCATTTTGCTTTGCATCAGTTCATTCATCCATGTTCCAACTAATCACCTAATTTCAAAATTCAATAAGCCTAAATACCTGGATTTATGATACTTTGTCAAAATTAACAGGGAAATATCAACAATGTAGAATTAGAAGTCTGTCACAACTTAAAGACAAGCACCTAGTTGAAAACAATTAAAAAGGCTCTGCAGCAATAATTATATCCACAGTGTTAGCAAATAAAATAAATTAAAACTGATTTTATTTCTGCTTTGGGAGATTGCAGGAAACACTAAAAAGCTTTAATTTAGGCACTTAAAACAATGAAGTTACTTTGAAGTAAAACTTTAAAGAGAATGAACTGAGCTTACAGGATTAGCTATGCTAAATTTCACATAAAATGTGCATGTAGATGTATTTTACGATTCCTATCTATTATTCCATAGCTACAATGGATCAGAATGCTTTTATTTTGATCAACAACAATTTGGTTATAAATTATCTCCTATAATGTTATATTTAAGAGAATGCAGTCATCTTGCTATATCAACACGGAAAAATAAAAATGCAACTTATATTTCAAGATAGTAACAGTAGCATTTATAAAACACGTTGACTTTTAAAGATTCAATGGTTTAGAATCCATTGTTTCTACATCAATTACCAGCAGCATAAATATTGCTATTTTTTAAAGACACCACTATAGGCACACTGTATCTTACCTACAAGCTGTACAAGTTCTGGAGAATTGCATTTATGTTTATTGAAAAGGAGCTTTAGTTTTCATTTGTTGAAATAACTGGGACAAACACAAGTATTGTCTTGAATAATTTGCCCTCTATTCTTTAGAATTCTGTATTGCAATGATTGCAATTAGGATGTAACTAATCTATAGGCAAAACTGCAAGCAAAGGAAATAAGCATGCTATTGGGAGTGTACACCTTTTATGCAATACTCGGAATTTAAAAGAATTGTCAGATGATATAATTTCATTTGAAAGAATTAAAACCATACAAAATTCTTACAGTTAAAAAAAAAAATCTACACTCCTCTGTTGCCTCTTTAATTAAGTTCTGAGAAGTAATCAGATGCAAAATAACTGATGGTAAAAAGTCACTATGCTGTTCTGAATATTTTATCTCTTATTCCTGTAACCGTCAATCCACAAAGGCTGCTTTTCATACAGCATATAAATAACAAGATCTACTGCCTTTCTGGTGATTCATGTTAGCACTGTTCTATGATTTATTGTTAAATTATTTCCTTTCTCTTTCACAGCTATTTTGATTTCCTTTTTCTGATTAATTTCTCTGAATCTGAAAGAGCAATATTCTTTAAATTACTATAAATACAACCAAATATACTCATACATGTTATCAAAGTATTCCTAGAAATACAATTAGTAGTTTAAAACCTTGCATACAGTTCAATATCTTTCTGCTTCCTTTACTGAATGTGATATTTTGTTATTAGCCCTAAACAATAGCATTTTCCCCCTAATATCCTTTTCTATCTTCATCTAACCAACTGTATCCTAACCCAAGTATTTTATCTTCTGATTATGAAGAATGGAGATATCAAAGTACTTTAATGAGATCTGTCAAACAGTTTCCTACTGCTTTTGAGAATATCTATGAAAATATCACAGTGCATAAGTACCAGTGTTAATCATCAATTTTCAGATTCTGATAAAAGATTACATTTATATCAGTGTTTCTGTCAGGTTCTTGTACATCAAACCAAGGTTCTAGTCTTGCTGTTCGAATACAGACATTTGTGAAAACACCAGATATTGTACTTCTGATGCATATTTTAATAATAAAGGTTTTCCCTGTGCTCACATTTAAATACTCTTTAATAATATTAATCATTATGAAAAGATCACTCCAAACCATTTAAACTAACTTTTTGGTGTAAGAAAAGATACACTAACTTTCAGGTTGGTATCTATACATATACAGTCATCTGCAAAAAATGCAGACACTTTTTGCTATTTTTGAAAATCAACTGTCTATCCTACGCTTGGAATGAAAAACCTCATATTTTGATCTTGATCATTCTTGATGATAAAAAAAAATAAATATCCATATTCCTTTGATGGAACAGGGTAAAATTTGGTATTTGAGCAATGGAAATATTCAAATGACTGTTAAATAATGCCAAAAGATCTTTAAAAGACTATATAATTTTTGTATTGTTTAATTCAAATCAGACAAATGTAGTTTCTAAAAGCTTGCTCATTAACATTTTTAGAATCAGCATCTCTGCCCATGCCTTCAGAAGTATCTACAAATACTATTATAAACATTTAATATTGTTAAAATTCTCAAGTCCTAAATTATAACTAGGTATACAAGAAGTTCTGTTTCAATATAAATGATCAAGTTAGGTACTTTGGCTTTAAACTAAAGGAGTAAGTTTGGCAATCTAAATGAAGCATGCCTATTCCTGGTGAAGAAGCAATGTCCTAAAGAACATGACTTCACTTGTAAATATCATCTGGAACAGAAAAGGCAGGGAATTTATTGTAAAACTGTTTTTTTTTTCTTTTTTAAAAAATGCAGCTCTTATACAATTATCAAGAGATAGTAGAATTGGAATTCCTGTTATGCTACATGAACCTTTCAGTGCATTTTCAGTGCAAATTTCCATTTTTCAGCATAACATTAAGATGTCCTAGACTAGAAAATGCATGTAATTAAGAAATGGCTAGTAAAATAAACAACATGTGCACAGGAAAGGCATCATTCTTCTTTCATTGTTTGAAGGCAGGTTGCTCTACCACACAGCTGGACATAGTCTACTATGGCGCACATCGTCAAGCCATTTATAGAGACAGGTCAGGAAGGACTTGGGGCTCTGAAGAGGAGAAGTGGCTTGGAAACAGAAATGATAATCCTTGTGTTTTTCAAAAACTGTCCAGCAACTTCGTTCTCCTGTGATCTCCCGCTCAGTGGCTTTTTAAATCCCAAGTGCTGCAGTTTCTCCTGACTGCACACATGCACACATTGTCACAGGTCCCTCCTTCAGAAAAAGAAGTGTTATCCTATTGTCCATTTTACAACAGGAAATGTCGAAGTCAAGATGCTCAGTGGACCAGGGTGGCATTTATGGGTCAAGAGGCACATTCAAATGCAAGCTGATTTTCACAGCAGGGTTGTGAGACACAATGACACCTATAAGTAAACCCCTAAGCACTGGTTCTGAACAAGCCTTTTTCATTTTTTTTTCTTTCTTCCTTTTTTTTTTTTTCCTTTCTTTTTTTTTTTTTTTTTTCTTCCACTGGATACAGCATCTCAGTTGGTTTCTCTCAGGAGAAAATAACTTCACGTTGGGGGATTACAGTAACATGGAAAGAGAAAAGAAGGGTTTGGATTTCTATCACTCACTTGAAAAAAAACTCCTGAAATTTCACTTGTATTATTTGCGCTGTTAAGACAAGCTGCACAGAACAGTCACACACTTTGTGACACAGCTTGTGAGATCTCTGCCATTTGGCTGTTAAATCTGTGTCTTGCTGCTTAGTCCTTTCTACAGGATTAATTTCTCTGATCACATTATGTTTGCATAAGAGACAGACTACTGGTGACACTCTCAGTTTGAAAGCCTTGGTCCTTACCTAATACATTTTTTTTTTAAATCAGAAAACAGACAAACGGTTGTCTTGAAGAAATCTTTTAATAATTTTTATTCAAAATAAGTCCATGTGAAATAAAATACAGGACAAGAAAGATCAAAATCTTGGCAGTGAAGGAGAAAAAGTTTTATATCTTCACTTTTTGAGAAATTGTTTTGACTGTATGTTTTCTCTATTAAAAAAAAAAGTGAGAGCATTCGATGAACATTAGTTTTCAATAATATAAAATTAGTTCTTAGCACGTGGAACTGATTAATTTTATTGTAATGGAAAAGTGATTTAGGAAATACTTCAATCTATATCTTATCAGAAACAAAACTTGTAGTTAACTCATCTCACCTTAGAGCTAATCTCCCTGAAACTGATTTTGGTTTTAGTGTGCCTGACTAACTGAGGAACCTACAAGACACTTGTCAGATGTCCCATAAGAAATGAGGATCTTCATTTTCTCATTGGTTTTCTATGAACTCTAGGCACTTTCAACAAAAGACAGATGCTTAGAGCTTTCCTAAAATTTATAATTTTTAACCTTTAATATCTGGCATAAGTTCGATCTATACTAATAAACAAAAAATCCTTATGAATTTTACTGTTATCTTACTATATTCCTTTTCTTCTCCTACATATTTATTTATTCAATGCACATATATTTGGCTTATGAAGATAATGTTTTCACTTTTTTTTTTTTTAAATATAAAATCTGAGCAGCTTATCCTCTAACTAGTATCATAGCTTTCAATAACCTAATGAGGTTTCCTATTATCTTTTCTTATTTGGATCTGTAAAGTCACAATTTCTCTTTGAAAATATTGATATCCATGCACATAATAACTCTGTGACCATTACACATTTTGTCATCACTACTGAAAACATATTTGGGTTTTAGTCCATTAATCAGGGAGCATTGAAGGAAATAAGCATACTTCTAAAAAACATGAATGTAATATTTGCTATGTTCAGGGAAAGCAATGGAGTAAAGAAAAAAATTACAAACCTAATTTAATTTAAAAATTCAAATTATCAAAATATAATTTATATCTTTTTTTCAAGGATATTACGCAATACGAGTTTCACTTGCTTTATTAGACTATTTTTCCTCCTGACTCAGACATTTTAATTAATAAGAAACTCAAATAAGGATCCCATTTGAAGTGGGTGATATCATTATTTTCTCTACAGAAAGCTTACAGAATATGTCATCTCTCTTTTTAAAATTATTGCACCAGGAAATAAGGGATAATTATGTTGGCAGCACACTTCCTTCTTTTAGGTCGAGCAAGATGTCATGTGGGAGGTATTGCCAAACAAATGGAATTATGAACTAGCCAATGTAGTATGTAGGAAATCTGAAGAATCTTCCACATTACAGGAAGTCCAAACATCTCTGCTTCAACTATACATAAATTGGAAAGAGAGGGAAGAGAAAGTTCTTTGTATACTTATTTCAGTACAAACAAATCCAGTGTGGCACTGACAAGTTCACAGACTTCATGGCAACATTTTTATCAGAACAATGCTGGTCATTTGGAGCTGGGCTGCCAACATTTCTGCATAACACTTTTTGGTATTTGAGTCTTTTCACCACTTGGCATCAACTAAGTTCAAAAACCTGTTTGTAACAGTAGTCTTTATTGTACTGAGGCTGCACAGAACAGCAAAACTAGTTTGCCCTCACATAGCAAAGGGCAGAGTGACTCAGAAGAATATGCAAAGTGATTCTACTTGGTTGATTTCCATTTGTCTCTGAAACAAAAAATCTCAATCACTAAAATGTCATGACAGGTCAGACAAATGGTAGAAATTCCCTCAAAACTTTAAAAGTTACACCTCATCTGAGAAAGGCCCACTAACAGATGGAAAAATGTTTGTAGGATTTGGATTGTGCTTAGTATGACATGCACAATTTATTAAAAAAAAAAAAAAAGACACCAAAGCATTATGTAAAGCATTATGTAGAAAACAACTGATTTTATAAAAAATAGTGCTTTAAAATTATTGTAGGTGGTATGATCAGAAAAGGCTGAAAGCTACATTCTCATAGATATATTTATCTCACTTCTCATACAATGATACTGGACTGGTCAACTTCTGCATGTTTTGTGAGTACCAAAATTTGTTTCATTCACTGTTGTTTGTTGTTTTGTTGTTGTTGGTTTTTTAATAGTGGATGTGTTTAATTAATGTTTATCCTTTTCATAGGAATTAAAAAAATATTTTAACTTCAGTGTAAGGAAAACATATGATTTCCAGAAAGATATCAAAGAATTTTCCTCCAAATCTGCAAAGCATGCAGGATAGTAAAGAAAATGGAGGATAACGCTAGTATTTGCAAGTGTACATGATGTACACAGAAATATTTTTTATCCAAGGCCTAACACATCCTCCTTAAAATATGAAACAATGCATATATTAAACAATCTGTAAGTATTTTTTTATAACTCCATTCAGACTCCTAGATTTGTACAGTGGCAAGGTATGGGTCATATTCTAACCACACACGTACTCTTTTCAGCCACGCCAACTGAGTTACTCTTTGTTTACATGTTGGAGATCAATACTGGACCAAAGGGAATGTAGCAAAGGAATAGTTCCTTTGTTTTATCACAAGACCTTTTAGTATAATTTTAACACAGATAAATGTATTTTCAAGCAGACAAACAAACTTAGGCTTATGCAATGGAGGCAGGGTTTTTTTTTTGTTTTACAAGCTAATGCCAACTGGTAAGAGCTATCCATCACCTGAAAGCATGTTACACTTATCGTCTGTCTCTGATCCTTTCCATTAGGTATTTCTCAATATTGAAGGCCAACAGGAAAGTGAGCAGTTTTGTTTGGTATATTTTCTAATTTTCCAAATGTGTTGTTATTTGTCATATAGTGTATTGTTTGTATCTGGTCTGGTGGGATACTCTACACAGTTTTTAAAATTGATGTTCAGGACTGCAACCTGAAACGAGTTGATCATAACACATAACTTATTAATTACAACACTGACTAGGAGATAAGACATCTTAATTAGACACTTTCCTTATTCTAAGATTCACAGAACAAGAATGTAAGCAATATCTCCTTCTCCTGGAAAGGTAAGGTAAGGGCTACAGACAGATGCACTCCTTTGGTCATTTAGAGCTGGGCTGCCAACATCTCTGGGCACTGCTAACAAACAAGGTGGTAAGTGGCATCTGTGTGCACCTGGTTTATTTCAGATGACCTGCTATATTGCTGTTATCAGCTGATCACTTCATACAAATTGTGATGGACAAATTTTTGTCAAATCATGATGTGAGTGACATGTCATAGCCCAACCCTGTTAGTGCAAGAAAGCATTACTCTTCTAGGAACAGCATCTGGGTTACATTTAGAGAAAGACAAGCTGTGTATTAGACATAACTGTACTATTATTGGTCTTAATGATATGGAAACCATGAAGTACAAAACTAATGATAGACAGGGTACGTGTGTGTGCAAGCATGCTTGCCATGTAAGTGGTTTTTGATTCAGGCAGGAAAATGTGATTTATGAGGACTTACCAGAGTGTCAGTAAATTTTCATCTAACTTGCACACAGCCAATATTGTCTTATATTTGAAACTATCTTTTTTGCAGAAATATAAACAAACTTAGGAACACTGGCTAATCAGCATTTCTATTGGTAAACAACTTAATCAGCAAGATTAAGATTGCACTGCGATAGGTAAATTATTTGCTCGGCCTGGTTTCTGAGCTTAAGCAGGAAGTGGAGAGGTTAAGGACCATATGGGAATGTGAAAGGGAAATAGATTGATGGAGCTGCACCCTGCCATCCTGAGGGAAAAAGCAGCAGGTGGTAGCTCCACGAGAGACAGAAGATCCCCAGCCCTCTGGTCATCAGGCAGAAGGATGGGAACTAAGAAAGGACGGGGGGGAGGGAACTGAGGCAGGTCCCTGCTAGGGGTAGCAGAAGAGTTCTCGCTGGACCCTCCCCATGTTTCCAGGTGCCCTGACAGAACAGATACAGAGCTGTGGAGATATGGGACCAGATAAACAGGGATGCTGAAGAAGCCCCATCCAGGGAGCTGCTGAAGCAGCCAGCTCCATGCAACAGGACTGCTTCTAAGAAGTTGCCGAAGCAACCAGTTCCTCATATTAAGACTGCTTCTGAGAAGAGAAAGAGGAGAGTGATAGTGATAGGAGATTCCACTCTGAGGGGAACTGAAGGTCCCATATGCCGGTCTGACCCTTCCCACAGGGAAGTCTGCTGCTTCCCTGAGGCCAGGGTAAGGGATATAACCAGGAAACTTCCTGGTCTGATACTGCCCTCAGACTATTACCCTCTTTTGATCTTTCAGGTAGGTAGTGATGAGGTGGAGAAAAGAGGTTTGAAGGTAATAAAGATTTCAGGGCATTGGGATGATTGGTCAAGGGCTCGGATGCACAAGTTGTGTTCTCCTCTGTCCCTCCAGTCTTGGGGAATGATGAATGGGTTAACAAAAAGACCAGACAGATCAATGCCTGGCTCCAAAACTGGTGCTACCAACAGGACTTTGGGTTTTTTGATCACCGTTTGATTTACAAGCTACTGGGCCTGCTGGCATTGGATGGAAAGACCCTGTCCCACGGAGGAAAAAGGGTGCTAGGGCAGGAGTTAGAGGGACTCATTGATAGGGCTTGAAACTAGGTTGGAAGGTGGTGGGGCATAAAGCCAGGTTTACTACAGATGAGCTTAGGGGTGGTGTGCCCATGTCAGGGATGAAATCAATAACACAGCTCAAGTGCATTTACACCAATGCACGCAGCATGGGAAAGAAAGAGGAAGAGCTGGAAGCCCTGTGTGCAAACACAGGGTTAACTAACAGGTTAGTAACCACAGAAGTGGTCGGGTCAGCTAGTCAGGCAACCTTACTGGAGGCCCAGCTTAAATGCCTTTATACAAATGCAGGCGGCATGGGGAATGAACAGAACGAATTAGAGGTGAGTGTGAGCCTGCAGGGCTATGATCTCATTGGCATCACTGAGACCTGGTGGGATGGCTCCTATGACTTGAGTGTCAGAATGGAGGGTTACAAGCTCTTTAGGAAGGACAGACAGGGCAGACAGGGTGTTAAAGACCAGCTGGAGTGCATGGAGCTCTCCCTGGGGATGGATGAGGAGCCAACAGAGAGTTTATGGGTTAAGATTAAGGGGAAGAAAGGCCAAGGTGACATCATGGTGGGGGTTTGCTACAGGTCACCTGAGCAGGAGCATAATATAGACAAAGCACTATACAGACAGATTGGAGCAGCTTCACATTCAGAAGCCATGGTCCTCGTGGGAGACTTCAACCACCCTGACATTTGTTGATGATCTTTAAGGTCCCTCCCAACCTTAATGATTCTATGATTCTAAGATGAATATATTTCTCTGCTAAAGGTTCTACTAATGTATTAGTATGTATTACTAATGTAATGTATTTTGTTTGTGGTTTTGTTGTGGTTTTTTTTTACACCTCTTTGTGTATGTCTGATTTAGGCTGTAAACTCCTAGAAGCAATAATAAGCTCCCTTTTCTCACTCTTACTCCTTTTTTCTCACACACCCCTACCCCCATTTCTGCTTTGTACAGTGCTGTGGGAACTGAAAATGCTTGGAAATACAAGAACCAAATAACCTTCTGATCTGGATGGCAAGTACAGTAGCTCAGGAATTAAATGGTTTGTGTAACACGACATCAAGCAAAGTCTTCAGAAAGACTAAGGTGAGCATCCTCAATAACTGCAGTGAAAATGTGATCACCTACGGAAGTTACCACAATATTTTATTTATACCTTATTCTGATTATTCCCTTAGTCTCTGATTTATACACCACTAGTATGAAAAAAAAAAAAAGTTAATTAAACCTACATGTTTTATTTTTCTTCCAGTTTTGTATAAACCTTTCCTTGTTACAACATTAGCAATTTGCATTGCCAGTCAGGATCTTGTACAAACTGTTTTAATATTTCTTGCTGCATATTTTGTACAAAAGTGTGCCTATCTCCTGGCACAATTTCCTAGTATCTTCTCTGTCAGATAAGGAACAGCAAGACAACAGCTCTGGCATACATTTCTTTCTGAAAGGTCTACTTTCCAAGAACTGCTAAGAAAGGACACAGGAGAGCTCAGAAAGTTTTGCCTGCACACAAAAAAATATTTGAAGTGTCACAGAACTCTGGCTCCTTAATCTAAGGTTTATAGGGAATATACAAAGGGTACATACCCATCTGGACATGCCCGTAATTCCCATTATAATCAACAAGGGTTATAAGCAAGTTGTAACAAAGAATACATCCTTGTGTTTTAGCACTGCCCCCCTTCAACAGTGTCTAAATCAATACTAATGTTTTGGCAGTTTTACTTTCAATACATTCTGATGAATTTGAAATTCAATTTGCACTTAACTAATGAAAGAGTACATTTTAATCCTCCTAATGAAAGGGTATAGAACAGCTCTTGGAGCCTGAGCCAAAACTGAGAAAGTCAACAGGAAACTTTCACTCAATTTTGGAGAACTTTGGAATGGTCCTTTAATGAATAACGCACCACTCAGCCCCACTAAAGAGAAAAAGATCACACACAGAATGCAGTAATATTCTACACTTAACCTGGCAAACATAGCTGCTGCTTTAAATGGAATTTTTCCATGTACCCCATTCCAGACTTCAGAAAACATAGATAACAATATACACTACACTGGAGTTTAAAAAAAACAATGTACATGTGGGGGGAGGGAAAAAATACTAAAGGAACTTAAAAATGTAACTGTTCATTTCTGATGTCCTATCCCAATCATGTTTCTCCCAACACAACCTTTATTACATTCCTAAAAAATATACAGTAAGCATTAGGCTGGGGAAAAAAAAAACAAAAAAAACCCAACAAAACCATTGGGCAGACAACTGTGCATAAAGATGTTTGTACAGGGAATGTGAAATTTTATTCCTGATGAAACTAACTTTCCAGACTGTCCTGGAAAAGACAAGAGACAGAGAAACATGCCCACACATGAGACTAGAAAGTCAGAAGAGATTTACAATGTGAAGTTTCTACATGAGACCCCATCTGGAGTACTGTGTCCAGTTCTGGAGCCCTCAATACAGGAAAGACATGCAGCTCTTGAAGCGAGTCCAGAGGAGGGCCATGAAGATGCTCAGAAGGCTGGAGCACCTCTCCTATGAAGACAGGCTGAGAGAGCTGGAGCTGTGCAGCCTGGAGAAGAGAAGGCTCCAAGGAGACTTTAAAGCAGCCTTCCAGTACCTGAAGGAGCCTACAGGAAACCTGGGCAGGGAATATTTACAAGGGCATGTAGTGATAGGAAAATGGGTAATGGTTTTAAACTGAAAGAGGGTATATTTAGATTAGAAATTAGGAAGAAATTCTTCACTGTGAGGGTGAAGGTCCATAACTGAACCAGCTTGCCAGAGAAGATGTGGATACCAGATGCCCCCTGTCTGAAAGTGTTCAAGGCCAGGCTGGATGGGACTTCGAGAAACTTGGTCTAGTGGGAGGTGTCCCTGCCCATGGAAGGGGGGTTGGAACTGGGTGATCTTTAAGGTCCTTTCCAACTCAAACCATTTTATGATTCTATGATACTCTTGTCTCACAATACTGCTATTGTAGTATATTTGATGCTTCACACTGGTTTTAAAAAAATATAAATACTGGAATGCTGAAGTTCACTGGCTTAAACAGCAATGTTAATAATGTTCCTTAAAAAACTAGTTATCAATTTGTGCCTTCAAAATGCTGCTTTTGATTCAATTCAGTTTAAGTAACTGCTTCATTCCTTTAAAATTGTTTTATTCTGAACATTTATTTTCATAGAGAACATTACCTACACATACCAGGAGATCACTATCTATAAATTATGTACGACTGAAATAGTAGTGTATAATAGCTCTACTTAAATAAATATGCATTATTTATAATGTCACAGGTGAAGTACTCAAAAAATAGGTAGTCTGCCAAGAATCTTATTGCACTAATAACTTCTCCTAAATTCTGAACATGTGTAGTACTGGCTTTTTTCTCCCACTATTTGGATACTCTTAGAAAAAACTGTAATAAAATATTTCAAAATAAACATAGCATTATTAATGTACTTCTTATTTGCCCTAAGGCAGCTCTGGCATAAATCTATCATTTAAGTTCTTTGCTCTTCTTACATTACATACAATGGAGCTAGTCCTGATCTCATTTATATTACCTTTTAAACTCATGGAACTTCATGAACATTATAGAAACAATGCCCGATCTACACCAGATGACAAAGACAAATGAGTACCCATTTGTCTGTTGTGTTTCTCTGTACCTGTCTCTCTGTTGTGTTTCTGTTTCTAAATCAGTGCTGAAAGCCGAAGTAGCACATGCAGTATTTAATGTAGCAAAATGAACTCAAATCAGTATCTTTGTCCTATATTTCTACTGAAAACTTTACCAGCACTGTGACAAAGCAAGGCACTTCCTCTAGCATTCCTGGTATTTCACAGAAAAAAAATGTATCTTGATTAATATCTCTCTAATTACACAATTTCTTCATATTTTCAACACTTGTCATTGTCTGTGATGAGAACAACAGCATCAATCAATTCAAAACAGGACTAAAGTACTTGGTTCTCAAATCACACAATAGATCTCTTTCCTTTTCAGAGGGGATTAATGTATCAGTATCAATGTAGTCTGGGGCACTAATAATCTTGAACTATCAGGAAAGAAAACATGGCAACAAATTGGCAGCTTTCTTCAGTTGTTGCCACCATGCTGAAACTAAAATATAAAACTTAGAAACATGCCCCTCTACCTTAATATAATTATTTATGTATGCTCATTAAAGTTGTTTGCTCATTCATTAAAAGTGTACAATGCTTCATTCATCCAAACAGTATAAATCTCTAAATTCAGTCAGTCTACTTGGAATTAGGACACTCATATATCAGTTCTTAGTCTTCCAGGTTGTTGTTTTTTTTTTTTTTTTTTTTTTAAATTAACAAGCTACACTTCTATTTGCCAATGCCTTTAAAAATTAAAGAGCTCAGTCTGTAATGGTGATCTCTCCAAAATTATGGCACATCTCTGCAAGCAAGCAAAGCGATGGAAATCAACCCATCCAGAACATGATGTGCACATCTGGAGATTTCCAGATCTGTCATCTTCAGTGTTCAGCCAATCACTTATCCAGTATCTAAATTTTTAAATGTGCTATTGGTTCAAGGTGCCTTATTCTAGATGCCAACCGCACAACAAGATATTTGGTAGTTTTCCAGCTTGATTTTCAGAGTCTAGGCTCAATTATTGAGAACAGCACTTTCTGAAGCACATTTGTAATTATACAGTTAGAAGACATAACAAACAATCTCAAAGACTGCAGTGCATTAGGCAGTTCTTTAAACTTGATTACAAAGGTAAGATCATTAAGTTATTTTGCAGTGCCCTCTGGCAAGTGTAGGAAAGAATATTTTCCTGCATTTATGTCAATGAAATTACGGATTTTGCCATATACTTGCTTTCTAACTATTGCACCCAACTCAGCTTTCTAGTATCAGCCTAAACCATATTCTGCACAATTGAGGAAGCCAATGAATGCAGAATACCCACCTAACCCCCACTATACAACAGTTCAAAAAAATAATAAAATAAGAATCTAGTATTCTTATTCTGGAGTATTCTCCATTTTTGTAAGAGAGAATAGAAAATAAAATTATTATGCATGTAATACTGACTTCATTGTTGCTGAAAAGTGCTCCTTCTCTTCTGAAATTTCATCTAGTTGGTATGAAAAACCCAGTACGTTTTAACCTTTAAACAGCATGAGGCATGTGGACTAGGAGAAGAATCTTATTTGCACTCTTGCTGAAAAAGTTTCATGGGATTAAAGTATTTTAAATATTGGTCTAGATCCATATTACATTCCTCTGAATAACATCAGCCCAGCAATGTTTATGCTAGGAGAACATGGGTTGAACATTTTAATTTTTTTTTGGGGGGTAGGTAAATCTAATCCCTCCGCCTTGGAGAATATTGGTTACACTTTGGGGTTTTTCCATTTCTAGTACAGCTTTCAAAAGCTGGTGAGACAACAGGACCAAATCACATTGCAGATAACACAATCAAATTAATTAGTTACATTCTCTTTCAGAAACTTATTTTTCTAAAACTTTTAAAACCTTGTGCAAGCATATGATTAAATAGGCAGCCATATACACTACATATACTAGAAGATCTTTGCTTGGATCTAGGTTGTCTAAAAGCCATGTGTTTAGCCAGCCCAACAGGAGACACTAGCTTGACCTCCACTCTGTAACACCAAGGCTCTCCTTTGTCCCTCACTCCCTCATCACCTTTAATGTAGTTCTGTGAAACCAACATCCATTCTTCCTTTACCCAAGCTTGCATGCATTTTCCATGTAGCCAGAAACCAGAGTGCCCTGTTGTTTTCCCTTTCATACTCCACCACACTACGTACCTCATTTGATGATGTCCCACCAAAAATGTGTTTGGAAGATGGGCAAAACTGATGGCTGCTATGCTGAAAAGCCTTGAAAGAGTGCTGTTGAAGGCTTTGATGCACTCACAACACCACAAGTACTTAAGGATATAGCTATGCTACACAAGCAGCAGAGACCCACACCTGTGGGGTGGTGTCTATTTTTCTTATTTTTCTAGTTTTTTTGTATTTATTGAACAAATAATGTTCTGTTCACTGACACCTAAAACATTTATTAAATCCTGGAGCAGATGTGATTCAGAATTAGGCTTATAAAATACACAGAGGCATATAGTTGACCTGAGTATAAATTCAACCAAATATTTGAGCTGGAGAAAGAAATACCCAAGAATCATCATACCACTAGTCTCACAATAAAAAGAAAGCTGAATGAGTAAACAAACACCTTGCTTTGTTACATACTTCCTAGAGTTGAATCTATAGCTTACATAAGATATTTCCCTACATTTGCTTCCTTGTTCACATGTGATTCCCAAGCCTGTAAACATTCCAGCAAATTATTTTATTGAACTTGATGTGAATATTAAAATATTTACTTTTTTTAAATTTTGCAACACCTTTGACAAGGAAGGACTCAATAAAATGCAGAAGAATTAACCAGTATTAGCTACAAGATGTCAGGCTTGGATCCTCTTCTGAGAGGAGCCTGATTTCCCTGTCTTCATGATTCTCTCCTACTGTCTTCCAAACAATCATTTTTGAAAGCAGCATCCCTCTTAACACAGTCATGTTAATGTATTTCCACAGAACCTTCTGTAACATTGAGACACTATTTCTTCTCTTATTTGCCACTCTAACTTTGTAGCAAAGTCTCAGATGGTAAAATTTTTCCCAAAACCTGTACTGAACAAATCCCAACCAAACATGCCAAGTCAGGTTAGGTACTGACTACTCATTACTATGAACAATCTAAGAATTTTTTTTTTTTTTTTTTTGCAAGGGTACAGTGTTTCAATAAGAGAAAATATTTGAAAACTCAGACTATTTTTAATGCCATTAATTGTTACAAAAATATAGTTAGCTTGGTGAATCTTTCAGATTTCTCTTAATTCCTAAAAATCTGAATTCACGTGACAGTTTCATCCTGACAGTTTCAGCCTCACAATCCTTTCTTCCGACTCCCTTTCTCCTCAGAAAACTCCACCAGGTTAATGTTTTTTTGCACACCTGTTTCAGGGTAAGGAGTTAAAATTACCACAATAAAGACTCAGAAGCTGGAAAATTCAACAAATCTCAATACCTATTCTTGTACAAAAATCTCAGGATGTTAATAAGCAGTTTTATCACTTCTTCTCCAAACCAGTGAAGCCTAACAAAAGTAATTACCTTCTACCTGTATAGTCCTATTTGCTACAAAATGTTGACTGACAAGGAACAATAGTATACTGGTTGTAGTAGTTGTTTTTCTTTTACTGTATTGGAGCAATACATACTAAATACTATGCTCCATTCTACTTGATAAGAGGAAGAGGAGGGAGAAGAATTCTATTTAAAAAAATAGAAATTGAAAAGGCTTGATTGGAATTACTGTGCACGACCCTCTTCGCTGAAATAAAGCCTCTAACTGTTTGCTGTTCTATAGACTATGTAGTCTTTCAGTTAACAGCAAAAAGTGGCCTTTATGGAAGATTATCTGAATTAATGAAAATGTAGTTTGGAAATTATGACATAATCACCCATTACCACAGAAAACATGCATTCAAATCCTGAATCAGTGTCTGTTGAGCTAAAAAGACGCTTGGTGTATAAAAAAAGGAAAGCAAAAGCACATGACAGGACTTTTGGCCTTCGTGTCCATGGTTATAAGAAAAGGAAGGCTTAATGTGTTATGCATATGAAATGAATGGGAAAGGACAGAAAGTAGGGGAAAAAAAGGGAAATTATATACAAAAATCAGCCGAAAAAAGGTTTTATCTAGTGGAAATGCTTTGCAGTGCTTAAATTCTGGTGCACACAGGAATAAGTATCTCAGTAAAAATCTGAGAAGTCATGCATGGAGCTAAATCTCAAGTTCCTGAACACTAGAAGGGTGACAGCTGACATTATTTATTAACATTAACAATAAATATGCATTTTATAATGTTCCAAACAAAAGATGACTAAAAGTTTTCTCATCCATGAATAAAAATCACAGCAACAATAGGAGAGATCTGTGAGTTTAGCTTGCCTACCAGTTTTTTAAAATTTATTAGACAATTGGTGGTGCTTTACTCTTACTGTAAAAGCTTCTTTATAACAAATCAGAAATGATACTGTAAATGAAATGTTTAATAATTAAGTTATTAAATGCCCTCTGAACAATCCTTTATCAGTTTGATAGGCATATGGTATACTCAAGTAGCTAATAGGGAGTTGGGAGAGCTTTAAAATTTAAAAAAAAAAAAAATATGGGGATTTATCTGCCTCATGAGCATTGCTGCAGAAGTCCTTATTGCTGTTCCGAATGTGGATAGGCATGAAAAGAGATTTCCTTCCCTGTTTTTAATAATTTATTAATTAAAACCCCCCAATCTTTCTTTGCTTTCATTAAGTGTGGAAAAGCTTCATTAATATAGAAACCACCGTAAGTTTCTGGCCCCTATAACAGTTCTCCCATGACAGCAATAGTGACATATCAACAATCAGTATTCTGCATCCTAATGGTAGTTTTCAAGCAAGCCTCATAGTTCAGACGGGGGCAGTAAAAGCTTACGCTATCCCTTTAAGGCTTTCTTGATGTCTTTTGGCATTCTTTTATAATTACAGCTTTTACTGTAAGTACTGTACTGAAGGCATTGTGCTGCAATTCAGTCTTGAGAAATTATTGGAGATCAGTGTAAATGCCACTTTTTAAACAACTAAACTGGAAAACATTTAACTTTCCTTTTAGAATACAAACACAACTACAGCAAATATGCAATTAACTATCAAAATAAAATGCTGGTCTGGGATATTTGGACAATTTTCACACAATTGCATAGCAATAACTTTGTCCCTCTCCATTTTCTAACTCCCTCTAATGTCTCCAAGCCAACAACAGATAGCACTCACAGATTTTTTTTGCAGTTGTAAAAGGTATGCATAATGGAGCAAAAATATTAGGTATGAGTTTTAAGAGATACAAGCCTTGTAGGAGTCAAGTATCTTAAATACTGGTGCTGTATGCATGACTATAATACCTCAACAGGTATGAAACGTACTGAATGAGGATTTCCCAATAAGATGGAAAAGACTGAGCAGATGTGCTTTGTACCAAATGATTTTCATATTTCAATGTGACAAAATAGATGAGCCACATAAAGCTTAATTTCAGTTTCAAATTGCAAGCTGGAATAAGTTCCGGAATAGTAAACAATTAGCTGCTTTATTTTCTTTTTAATAAGACTAAATTACCAGATAATATCTATTGGCATCAATTTGGCTAATAAAAATCTATTTAAGAGAATTTGCCATCTTTCCAGTTGCTTTGCATTTTGATTATCTTTAAACTTTGCCTCAATTTTCTCATAGAAAAGCTCTCTGTAGTAATTGCTTTAGCATTTATTCCAGGTCAAGTGGTTAAGTATGAATAATGATGTGTCAAAAATGTACAGTAGTGCTGTCAATAGAGCAATTACCATTTAGTTAGAGATTATTATGGCACAAGAGCACATTAAGTGGGCACAGTAAACAGAACAACAAAGAAAGAAGGGGCAAAGGGACCAATCTGTTTTCAAAACCTGCCAGTTTTATACAGTGTGTGTTACTGACAGATATTAGTTGTTACAATAAGAGCAATTAACTCCATAATCAGCTTCACTCGAAAGCATTGGATTAGAATGCTTCCAATTAGAACAAGAAGTTAGAAGCATGATTCTGTAACATTTGCTTCATTTTAAAAAATAATCTCACAATGGCTGTATTTTCCCTTGAACATCTCACATTGCTGTTTGGAAAGTGATTGCCAGCCAGCATTATGCCTAAAATTAACCTGAATCACTAGAAAGCACACAAGTAAAAATACAGCATATGTCTGTCTTTGGTCATTGGTGGTGGTATAAAAGCTAAGACGGTTTTTTTTCAACATGATTTTTTACAGCAGGAACCTGATTTTATGTCAAGTTGCAATTTTATGCATTGCTAACTATAACCTGAAAAAAAAATAAAATTACCAGTAAGTCACAGGCTGAGATGTGTTTTTCTACAGGCTCTAATAGCTAGCAGTCACTTTGGTATAGTAGCATAAAACTTACAAAGTTCTGCCTACAAAGCTATTTGTTTGGGTGTATCTTTAAATAGACCTCTAACGATGTTAAACACATGAAAATTACAGTCTGGCAGAGCACAGAAGTGTGACCTCTCAAGAACTGTCTCCTCCAAAAGAGAAGTTGTCTGTATTATCCAGTCTGTCCACACTGGCTCAAGAACTAAGCAATCTCTAGAAACTCACAAGTTAAAAATGTATGTGCCATACAGCCTCCAACACTAAGTATTAAAAATTAATATTGTAAAAACATATATGAATAAAGAAAATCTTGCTTTCTGCATATCTTATTCAAACTCCTCCTGTGCTTTACATGGGACAATTACAAGGTGATCCAAATTAGTGAGCATTGATTCATTTGCCTCTGAGTGCTAATTACAAAACTTCATGATGTCCCACTGCAGTTGGGTATAGATAGAAGTAGGAAGGCACTCCTTCTCCTGAAAAATTTACCTGGGTTTCACAATTAGGTGATGCTAAACCTCAACATGGAAGAGGTGGTACAATTCCACTATCTCCTATCTGCATATCCATTATTTTCAAGCTGAACAGAAACTATGAGATATGTTGGCTTCTTATAAAAAGAGATTACAGTGGATGTCACTTTGAGATCCAAGCTTTATCGAATATACAATGCATGGGAAATACAGTACATTTTTGAGCTCCATATTCTGGAGGATTGGATGTTCTCCCTATACTGAATTACAAATTATTTTAGTTAAGCTCCACTGCCTAAAAAATAAATTGGGAAAAAAAGCAACCATGTAACTTGGTCAAGAAGGAGTGTTTCATAGGAGCTTACTACTTTTTGAGAGGTAGGGAAAACATTAAATATTTATTTCTACCTATGCTTCATTGTGACATTTTCCAGAACATCATATAAAAAATTTATAAATGAGACAATTCAATCCTACTTAAAATAAGTAATTTGTGGCCTTAAATAATAATTATAAATATTTTTATCTTTAGGCACGTTTTAAAATTTCAGGCCCTGTAGGTGCCATTTGCCCACTTCTTAAGGAAAGCTTATAGTGATTTGAAAGCAAACTTTTCATTGTAAATGAACCAAAACTTGAAATTTTCCCTGCTCCCATGCCCTTACAGTCTCCTGTGTTACATTTTCTGAATGTAATAGAATCTGAAACTTTCCCTTGTCCCTTATGAATGTAATTACTGTGTTCTTCACACAGTGTCTGTAATAAGCACCGGGATCTAATGACAAGCATCTCTGAAAATCAAGCAGCCTCACAGAGTATCTTTCAAATTCTTTTTAAAATGAAACCTATTGTTTCCACAACTGAGCTTGAACCGGCTGCTAACACAACTTACACAATGAAAACTGAGAAAATCAGATGTAGTGTTTGAAAATTTAAAATGTTTTTTTATGTGCCTATGTACTGTGTATCAACCATAGTCAATAAGGAGCAATTTGTATCACATTGTTTCCACTTGTATTACAGTCTTCACTGATTATAACTTTTTCTTTACTAAGACAGTCAAGCAATTTATTTTAATCTTTCTAAGTAATTTGAAAGAAAGGTAGTTTCTAATAATTAGAACACTAGAGATCACTAATTCAGATTCAGGACAGAAGTACTCATAAGCATGTTCGAAACAGGACAAGGCAAAAGCTGTCCTTTAAAGATCAGCTAAAAAACATAATTCTATCCCATATATCTTGTATCATGCCTCAGCCCATGCATGTATGTAAGTGATATATGAGTGATAACAGAAATTTAATTTGGAGCTCTTTGGAATTTACCCAGCAATTTCTGTAATGGCTTCCCTCACTAAAGGAAGCATGTGGAGAGATTTCATTAAATTAATTTAAAGTAAATCAAAATAATTTTGATTGAGCTTAATTCTTATTATGATCTGCATGATTAAAAAACATTTACAAAAAAAGTTGTAAACTATAGTAATAATAGGAAATAATTAGGCAATAACAGGAGAAAACACAATCATAGAAATACATTTCCATATTAATAATCCCATATAAGCCAACAGGAAAATTCATACACTTGAAGATGATTCAAAAAGTGCTCATGAGCTTGCCTACACCTTACACTGATATTTTTTTTTACAGTCACTTATTGTAGTCATATAATGTCTCATATCAACAGTGATAAACTATAACTCAAGAGATTTTAAAAATCTCAAACTCTTAATTTGTAGTCCTAATACACTGTTCCATTTAAATAGAAACACCAATCACATTAAAAGATGAAAAATACATGGCCATGATTAAACAGAGCAACAGAAGTAAAATATTATGCTCTACAAGGTAGTTGATTGTCCCACTTCATGATTTGGAAAAAATACTTTATCTGTGTGGAGACAAATTCAACCTGTCAAAATGATAAAGAGTTTTCCATTCAAAACGTACCTGATATGCTTCAACTACTTAAAATTCCATATGCTTAGCTCAGGATAGGCTAATACATGTACAGTGGGGAAAAAAAAAAAAATAAAAGAGAGACTAGAAGCTAAAAGAGATTAAAAGTTCATTAAGCAGGCAATATCTTAAGTTTGTGCAATATTAAAAAGCAAAGCAGCCTCATACAATAATAAATTTGCTTTGATTTTTTTTAGGTACTACCTTGAAACAGCATGTATGGTATCACAAATAATTATTAAAGAACTTGTATTAAAAATAAAAGTATTGTTTTAAGGCAATATGTTTAGTAATTTATCGGTTTTATTTTGAACAAACTAATTTTTTTCCTTTCTGGAGCAATATGTTTATTTGTATGTATTTACTTGCAAAGTTTTTTTCTCCTAGGAATTTGCTTTGCATCCTTGTGAAATCACGGAATCATAGAATCATAGAATCCTAGGGGTTGGAAGGGACCTCGAAAGCTCATCTAGTCCAACCCTCCTGCCAGAGCAGGGTCACCCAGAGTACATCACACAGGAACGTGTCCAGGTGGGTTTTGAATGTCTCCAGAGAAGAAGACTCCACAACCTCTCTGGGCAGCCTGTTCCAGTGCTCTGTCACTCTCACAGTAAAAAAATTTTTTCTGATATTCACTTTAAACCTCCTATGCTCCAATTTGTATCCATTTCTCCTTGTCCTATCACTGGTCATCACTGAGAAAAGCTTAACTCCATCTTCTTGACACTCACCCTTTATGTATTTGTAAACATTGATGAGGTCACCCTTCAGTCTCCTTTTCTCCAAACTAAAGAGACCCAGCTCTCTCAGCCTCTCCTCATAAGGGAGATGTTCCACTCCCTTCATCATCTTTGTGGCTCTGCGCTGGACTCTTTCAAGCAGTTCCCTGTCCTTCTTGAACTGAGGGGCCCAGAACTGGACACAATACTCCAGATGCGGCCTCACCAGGGCAGAATAGAGGGGGAGGAGAACCTCTCTTGACCTACTAACCACACCCTTTCTAATGCACCCCAGGATGTCATTGGCCTTCTTAGCCACAAGGGCACACTGCTGGCTCATGGTCATCCTCCTGTCTACCAGGACCTCCAGGTCCCTTTCTCCTACACTGCTCTCCAGCAGGTCAGCCCCCAACCTGTACTGGTACATGGTGTTTTTCTTCCCCAAATGCAAAACTCTACACTTGCCCTTGTTGAACTTCATCAGGTTTTTCCCCGCCCAAGTCTCCAGCCTGTCTAGGTCTCTCTGAATGGCAGCACAGCTTTCTGGTGTGTCAGCCACTCCTCCCAGCTTTGTGTCATCAGCAAACTTCTGTACCCTCATCCAGGTCGTTGATGAAGATGTTGAACAACACCGGTCCCAGTACCGACCCCTGAGGGACTCCACTAGTCACAGGCCTCCAACTAGATTCTGCCCCATTGACTACAACTCTCTGACTTCTTCCTTTCAATGAGTTCTTGATCCACCTCACTGCCTGATCATCAAACCCATACTTGATCAACTTATTTACAAGGATGCTGTGGGAGACAGTGTCAAATGCTTTACTGAAATCAAGATAGACCACATCTACCGCTCTACCATCATCTATCCACCTAGTAATTTCCTCATAGAAGGCTATGAGGTTAGTCAAACATGACTTACCCTTGGTAAAACCATGTTGACTGCTCTTGATGACCCCCATGTCCTTGATATGCCTAGAGATAGTGCCAAGGACAAGTTGTTCCATCACCTTTCCAGGGATGGAGGTGAGGCTGACCGGTCTGTAGTTACCCGGGTCCTCCTTCTTGCCCTTCTTGTAGACTGGAGTGACATTTGCTATCCTCCAGTCCTCAGGCACCTCTCCTGTTACCCAGGACTTACCGAAGATGATGGAGAGTGGACTAGCAATGACCTCTGCCAGCTCCCTCAGCACCCTTGGATGCGTTTCATCCGGACCCATCGATTTATGGATGTCCAGATTACTCAACTGATCCCGAACTCAATCCTCATCTACCTTGGCAAACTCCTCCTTTACCTTGACTTCATCTGGGGCTATATGAAACTGGGGCTCATGGGGAAAGCCTGCAGGAGTAAAGACAGAGGCAAAGAATGCATTCAGCACCTCTGCCTTCTTTATATCCTCTGTCACTAGGGCACCCACCTCATTCAGCAGTGGGCCTATATTGCCTTTGGTATTAGTTTTGTTGGCTATGTATTTGAAAAAGCCCTTTCTATTGTCCTTAACCCGACTTGCAAGGTTAAGTTCCAAGGAGGCCTTAGCTTTCCTAGTTGCCTCCCTACATTCTCTGAAATAGGTTTCACTTGGAAGCTGTGAACAATCAGGATGTCACAAAATGTCAATAATTTGCATTGTATTGTACCTTTGATAGCTATTTCTATACTGACCCTTGCCTTTCCTCCCCCAGCCTCAAAACCTAGCACAAAAAGAGACTGCATTTATGTTAATCAAAATGAGCTTGGAGTAAGTATAAATTAAAGGAACATTGATAGTAATTACAACTGGAAGGAATTACTGGGCTACATAACAAATTCTGTTAATGAAACTTAATCAAGAATATTTTTTCAAATTCTAACAAATTTATTCATATTTTTCTAAACAGGGAATCTTATATAGTAAAACCTGAGGTGGTACTTTAGTATAAAATGTTGCATCAGAAATATACAAGTCTGAAGGACAAACTTTTATCCTTATCAGAATTCCATACAACTCTCACCTTATTTTACTTTCAAATACATGAATAAAATAGGATATGAAAAAATATCAATAAATGAAAAAATTAAAAGCAAACATATGCCATTATGAAAATTTTGCAGAAAGGAAATGGTATAACATTTCCAGATGTTCTTATCTTATGTTGCCTGCTTGCATTTTGCTGTGTGCTGTGTACTTTACAAGTATTAAAGAAAAATCAGGCCTTGTACCACACAGACATAAAAATTAATAATGTAGGTAACATGAAAACTGAAGCAGAAAGGACATATAAAAATGTTTGGTGGATGTTCATTGAGACGTAGTGGTGACAGAAAAGGCCAGGGAAGCAATATAAAGCTTTCCCATTTCCTTTCCCCCTGAAGATATCTTGTAGTGCACACACACTGAAGAATATAATACAAACAACAGCAGAAAAGTCTTGAAAGTGCTGAGCGTCCATGAGGGTGGAAGACAAGATACTTCAGTTGCAATAATAATTTAGACTTTTACGAATCTTTAAGTCCCATTGTAATCTGTAAAGGCCAGTTACAGAGTTGGGAAAATGAATTAATTTTGAATGTTCTTGTAGCACATGAGAGAACAAGAAATGTGTGAAATGCTGACTTTGAGATCATTTATACTGGGACATCTATCCAGATTTCTCTCTAGTGTTTATTTTCAAAACCCTCAAAAGATGTCGGTCAAAACTGTCGGTCATTATCCTGAAACCTAAAGAGTGAAAGCCACTGTAAAGTTATTCCACTTTATCCTATTAGTGTAACTGAAGGTGGCACCCTGTACGAAAGTCCTAATCCTTAAAAAGAAAAAAAAAAGAAAAAAAAAAAAAAGTGGATTACGCCATTTCATAAAACCATTTGCTTTTTACACTTCAACTTAAGTCAATTTCAGAGATTTTAAATGTTGATTTTGATTGCTGACCTAGGCCAAATCTAATAATCTCTCATTGCATCTTAGGTCAATCATCACATTGAAGGAAAAAACAACAATGAATCACATTTAAATAAAAGTCTACACTAGTATCATGCAAAGCAGAATAGAACATTAATTTTCTCATGCTCAAAAATTAAAAATTCAGTACCAATATAATTTATTTTTTCTTTTTCTTCTGGATTAGGAAGTAGAACTGGATCTGCCATTCTTTTAAGAAAAGAAGCTTCTCATAACTTTCAGATTCCTACATTTACAAAAGAGTAATGTCTACCCATAGGATGTCTCTAAATGTCTAGACTATTAGAATTCTTGCACTTATCCTTTCCTCACAGTTTTGTATATCATAGGATCACAGAATCACTCAGGTGGAAAAGGATCTCTGAAAGTTTCCAGTCCAGTTTCCTGGTCAAAGCAGGGCCTACACTGATTTTACAACAGGTTGCTCAGGGCTTTTTCTAGTTGAGCCAGAACTCCCACAGGCCCAGAAGACTTTTCATTTTTTAGTCAAAGCCTGCCTGCTTCAGTTTGCACCACTATGAAGAGCCTGGCTCAGTTTCTCACTAATCATCTTGTAGCTACATACACGTTACTAGGTCCCTCCAGAGCCATCTCTTTTCCAGGCTCAACAATTTCAGCTGAGAATTTCAGCCTGTCCTCACAGGTTCTTTAAAAACAAATCTTCATTGTCTTTAAATCTGGTATTACCAGGACCTTGTATACAGCCTGTTCTTGTGTTCATTTCCAGTAAAAAAGTGCTGTCCACAGTACAAAATTTGAAACAAACAAACAAACAAAAATCGCAAACAAAAAACAGACCTTAGAAAATTTCTTTAAATTGCCTGAAGAATTAAAAGTAAGCAAATTAAAGTATTTTTTGGTGAAGATTAAGAATGCTACTGAAAAATCCTAAATGCTGTTTGTAAAATCAGTGGTCAAACGCAGTTCATGACTACTTCCTAATTTTCTCATTTCGATTACTGAATCACTGATGAAGTAATTTTTATCCATCATCCAGACCTAGACTGGTTTTTATCACCCTCCCCTTTGAAGAATAGTGGAAAAATAATTTCAGGTCATTCATGTGATTAGAAATATTTTCTCAAATTGTTTTCCAACTGTCATTAAACTGCTGGATCATTAGGTAGAAAGACAGTGAGAGCATCAGTTCTGGCAGGATTTTAAGGATTTTAAGGATATTTAAGCAGTGTCTAGTAAACCCTCATGAAGTCACTTCAACCACAGGAATTTTTAAAAGAGTATGGTGCATAATTTTGGCAATAAAACTTAAACCTATTTCAGTACTCCTACAAAATCACAAATTCTAAATACGCTATTTGTGTAAAAAAATTAATGCCTTTCATTAGATCAGGAGGAAATAAGTGAATTGAGTAGCAGGCCAAGATGCATACCACCATGCACAGAGTCAGATGATGTGTTCAGTTTGGTACGTTTTTATGACAGACTAACAAGAACCCACAATGCATACATCAAATGCATTTGGTGTTAAGTACCTTGAATCTGGAAAACTTCCCAGATTATGCATCTGCCCTTTTAGCTTGTGTTACACAGGATGAATCTGTAAAGAAGGCAATAAAAGGATAAGGCCAGAGGGTCAAGACTACGTTATCTTATTAATAACATTTTCAAGAAGAATAAAAGCTTGCAGCCTGTAATAAACCAAGAACAGAGAATAGCTCTTAATATAATCTTAAAACACCATTTAAAATTCAATGCATCCAGCCTTGGCAGGTGAAGAATCAACTCAGTTCACCTTCTGGTTTTGACAGCTTTTTTCACATTACACTTCTGAATGGCACATAATCATAGAATAGCTTGAGTTGGAAGGGACCTTAAAGATCATCTAGTTCCATTCCCCGTTCCATGGACAGGGACACCTCCCAGTAGACCAGGCTGGTCAGAATCAACACCTAACAAAGGCATTAGCACATTATTACTTAGACACAACAGCTCAGTAAGAACTTTTCCTGTAAATTATCGAGTGTCCTCTCCCATCAACACAGACAAGAGGAATACACAGAACTTTGCAGTTTGATTGCCTGAACTCTTAGAAACCATGGGTCACACAGTCTATACTCTGCTACCAAAAAGAAAGATCTATTGCAGGAATCAAGGACGTGGACACATACAAGATAAATGGCATGACATCCACTACATCAGTTCTCTCATTAGGAGATGGATTTATGGTTTCAAGGTCATAATAAAAACCTTTGGTTCCTGTGAGCTTCCCTTGTGAAAAAAAAACAAAACAAACGAAAAACTCAAATCCCCAAACAAACAAAAAAAACAACCATCAAACACTTTATCTTCCAGTTTAGCTTTCAAAACCATGAGATTTGATTTACTGCAATGTGGGAGATGGCACTAGGATTTCTGCATCCATTTGTTTCCCCTAAAAATACGGTATTGTATTTTTTGTCATCTCTAACCCTAAACCTCCCACTGTACCTATCTTTCTTCCACATCTTTAGCATCAGCCTAGTCTTCTTCAGATCTTTTGTTCCTGCCTACCATTTCATGAGACTCTTCCATGAGAGGCAAGTTATTGTGCTTCTGCATTGTTCCTAAATCATTTGGGCCTACTATCAATAAGGGAGCGAAGACAGACATCAGATTATTTCTCTATACCTGTTATATTATTCAGTGTAAATAAGCAAAACTGAAATATTTAAAACAAATGCTGGAGAGGCAGAGTAGCACCACAAAGCATCTTTTCCTTACTGTGCTGAAGTACCATATTCCATGGGAGAAACCTTGTATTAATCAAAATTAATAAAGCCAGTTGCTAAGATATATATAATTTTACACCTGGCACTATTACCATGGTAGTAAATTTTTGTTTCTTTACAAGTCTATTACCTCTTCTGCAGCAAAAGCTCTTGAGACACTGATTACAAATTGTACCCCTGTAGATTTTATGAAACAAGAATTAAGTCCCCATTGTGTTTCTAAAGAATTAATAGAATACAATAAATCTAAAACAATGAAATTAGAATTTAAGAAGGGAGAAATGTCATAATATCCACTTAAAAGGTTTCATTTTCATGGCAATTATACCAAAGCGGACTTAATTTTTCAATTATTTTGCAGTATTTTTCTGAGAATCTCTACCATATCTGTACGCTGTCAAGTAGCAAGATTACCTAAAATAGCGTATTGGCTTTATCAGCATCTATGAAACTTGGTGGTTACCATCTCTCCACTGTAAATACAAGGAAACAGATATGTGTGAGTCATTTACTGTAGCTATATTGCTCCTGCTAATGTATGATGTAAATGATTTAACAATTACTATGAACACTAGAGCCTTAAGGAGCAGTTGTCTAACATGTTGCCCTCCAACAACAGGCATCCATCTTCCCCTAGATGTGTCGGGAGCTTTAAGCAGATGCATCATGCCCCAAGACTGATTCTGTGGCCTACCTGTGGAAAACCCTACGTGTATCAACTGGAAAATAAACCCCTTAAATTACAGAGATAACTCTTATGTAGTTATGAAGCTCCAATTTAACAGTGCAAGTCTGCAAGGGGGAAAAAATAGCTTCCTGCATCGGCGGATTTCTGTCTCTTCCTCTGCTCTCAAATGTCTTTAACTCCTTAAAGTATTTTGCAATATCACTAATAGAGAAGATGAGAGATAAGATACTGGCTGTTTTGTATGCCTGTAACATTGCAGGTATTTCTGTGATGCTTTGAAATATAACATTGTCCTACGCTTACCTACTGTTTTGCTCTTAATGTTCTAATTATCCTCCCATGGAGATAAGTCTAAATGTGGTGAATATTTAATATTAAATGCTTGGTTTTAAATGACTTCATCTGCTAAGCAAAATTGATTTATATGTGAAAAACCAAAATAGTTATGAAGCAAAAGACTGGAACAACCATAACAGCATTGTTCTATGACAATCAAATTATATTATTTTAGTAAAATTAATTAGGTAAGCATCCAAAGTGAAACGTGGCTGTAATATTAGCAGATGTTTTATAGGATTATATTTGTTGATAGGATGAGGGATAACAGTTTTAAGATGAAAGAGGGCAGATCAGATGAGATATTAGGAAGAAATTCTTTACTGTGAGGGTGGTGAGACACTGAAGGCATTTGCCCCGAAAAGCTGTGTGAATGCCTCCATGGAGGTGTTCAAGGAGAGACTGGATGGGGCTTTGAGCACCCTGGTCTTGTGGGAGGTACCCCTGACCATGGTAGGGCAGTTGGAACTAGTTGATTTCAAGGTCCCTTCCAACCCAAGTCATTATTTCATTTTGTGATTCTATGATACATCTTTTCTACTGCAATATATGTTGTGTGTCTTATGCTACACATGAACAGTTTCTCTACACATTAACCTAAGAATGAAAGAAGAATATCTCATGGTTTCCTATGAAAGAATGTTAAAAACTGTATTTCTTCGGATTTAAGACAACATAAAGGTTAACATAAAATATCAAAGAAAACTGTTTATATATTACTTCCTTCTATGGGATATAGTGTTTCACTTATATATATTACATTTACAAGTTTACATAGAGAAAACCTCTAAAAAAATGAATTCTGATGTTCATATAGAAAAAAGAAAAGCTATGGAGTGTTGGGTTATTTAAAAGGAGAAATACAGGACCTTGAAGACCATGAGATTCTAGAGGCCAGGTTAACAGCTATTTTTTCACTAAAATATGTATCTAATGGCTCTCAGTTTGCTGAACTTTCAATTAAATCCAGACACCTAGGACATAAGTAAATTATAAGGCGGCTGTCAAAAATTTACATTATTAAAGAAGGCAAATTTTACCTCAAAAAAGATGTATTCTGCAGATTTGGAAAGACTGGATAATATGTGACAGGCTCTATATCTCCTGAAGTATGGAAACTTCAGATGCAGGCAACATAACAAGATTTTTCTATTTCCGAGTAAATACTTTTTTTCTACATGTTTTCAGAGTCCATAGATCTTTCTCAACATGCTGTACTAAATGCAAGATCTGTAGGAAAGATCAAAATCTACAAATGTTCTACGACACAAAAAGAGAGCAGGACGGATTCAGGACATTGCCAATGTACAAAGTTACCACAACAGTTCTAAACCTGTGCACTAAAACTCCTGGATGACTCCAGGGAATATTGCATATTGTTCATTTTAGAAAAGATGAGGTCTTTAAAATAAAGGTCCTTGAAAAAAAAAAGATCCTTGAAAGTCAAATCTAGCAACTGCTTTAAACCTGAACACACTATATCAGTCAGACATTCAATTTAATTTAGGATTCAGTAGAAGCAACAGGACAGCCTATATATGTTTTTTTATCTGTGGAGAATTCTATGCTTCAGAGGCAAAAAAACACGGTCCCACTTCTTTTCCTACACCAAAAAATGCACATGAGGGTGGGAAAAAAAACCCTTTTGCCCTGCCCATATGAAAACAATGCAAATAACAATGCACTCTCTATTCAACGCCCTTCAGATGTATCAGCACCTTAGAAATCCAAAACCTTGTAGTGCAGGCATAATTTAATATTTTTGAGAGTTCTACTTATTTTCATAATCCCTTCTCTATGCTTATCAGACACCATCAAAAACAGTTTTGGCATCTTGCACCTATTGTCCTACCTGAAGACTACAGGAACTTCAGAACTGCATTCTTTAGATGGCTGGAAACATTTTAATTATTGAAATAAACCTACTCACGGCAAATTTTACTTCCCTTGATTTTTTTGATAATGTTATCCCTTAATACAACTAATTTTTATCCTGTCTTGGTACTTACTTGCCCCCAACATATGTTACTGAAGAAATATTATAATCCTTTTACATCTTCATTTATGTATAAACAAACTTAGATTTTGAATAATATATTATAGAAATAGATATTCTTTCCTCTGGGTCTCTTGCTATTTCCTTGCATGTCCCTCTGTACCTGCAGATAACATCAGAAATTTGAAACATGCAGTGTCTCTGTATAGAAAAATAACTTGCTAAGAGATCTTAGAAATGTTTTAGCTTTTTCACTTCTGCATCATGCCGTAATTCAGAGTTCCTCTCTGACTGGGTCCTAATCTTTTTATTTTCCATCAATCAGTTACTGGCCTTACAGCAGAAAATCTTTGATACAGAATCTCTCTCTCTCTCTCTCTGTATATATGTATATATATATATTTCTATATTTCTATATTTCTATATATATATTCTACTTCTGAGGTGCACCCATACAAGATTAAAATCCTTTAATTTGCAACTCCAGTTTGTTATTCCTGCTTATAGTTGACTTAAGACATTATCCTGCACCAAAATATTTATAGGTACAGAAGATTAACTGATCCACAGCTTCATTGAACCTTTGAGCTTACATTAATAAAAAACTCACAAATGTGTGGAAAGAACAGGTTTGCCATAGACAGACCACATGTCCCATAGATGCAGACAACATGTCCCATAAAACTGAGTTACAAAGCATACCTTGATTCCCTTTTTCATTTGAATGTTGAAGTCTCATGTTGCTGTTACACACAATTTGTCAGAAATAAAGGAAACTAGTACAAGTCTACTAAAAGACAGTCCCAACACCCATGTACCAAAAGAGATGTCCAAATACGATGCCTTCACTAGGTAGCAGTGATAGGTAGAAGTGTGAACATCATATGTGACAGCTTCATAGATGTTACACAAAGGGAAATATTTGACAGAGGTTGCAAAGTCTGATCTCTGCATATGGTCTGATGTTCTTACAAAACTCCAGTTACGCTATATCATATGCTAACTTGCTACAGCATTACATCCATTTTGAGATTTTATGGTTGATAATAGCTGCAGGCCTCTTTTATCAACCTGCAATGTAAATAAAAAATCAAGAGGAAAATCAGTGTGAGCTTATTATTTGTAGGTAGAAAGATACAGAATAATAATTTCATCTTCTTAAGGCTTCCATGCCTGGAATTAATATGACTTTAGGAATAATGCTGGGATGGGTAAGTTGACTCAAATGATAATATGAAGCTGTATTTGGAAGAAATGTAGAATGTAATTTAGAAGTAATTTGATCTTTATAAAAACTCTCAACGGTGGTAAATTATAATGACAGTATAGTTCATCAGCTCTGTGCTGAAAAAACGGTTCTGAGAAAAGCTGTCTTAATGCAAAAAAGAAAATTATGCTAGTGGTTCAACTGGAAATTCCTAAAGCTGGTGAACATCAAACTAGGATCTCGTAAGGATGGCAGTTCCCAAAAGAGGAAGAGGATGATGAAACAGGTGGAATCTGACAAGTCATTTTGAGAAAGAGGTGGAAAAACTTTGGGTGATGCTGAGTTTGAAAGACTGGAAGAAAGATCAGCATAAATTCAGACAGAAACATCCTCTGTTTTCTTCAGATACAAGAGAAGTACCTGTGAATAAAGCCTGGGAGAGGAAGTTGGAGAAATTCACTGAAAAGCAAATGAATAATCTGTTTGCATTGTTTCTTATATGACTTACTATTTGGCAGTAGTGTTCGAGGCATCCTGGAATACTATATAAAAGTTATTGCTATTATAAAAATTGTTGTTGTTATTACTGAACTAATTCCTATTAGGAATATGATACAGGTTCTGCAAGGTAGGATCCTAGAGGTACACTACTGTGAGGCTGCTATTTTTTCACTACAGAAATAAAATCCCTAGATATGTAAGGGTAAGTGTAAGCCTGTAAAGACTTTAGTTTTATAACAAAACATACCAAAAATAGTCCTCTCAAGAGATAAATTCTTCAAACGTGACTAGAACCCTTTTTGGCAAGCTTGAGGATTAAAGGCAAAATGTGGCAGCTTTTAACATAGGGCAGCTGCTGTGCCCCAACGCAGTCATCCAGACCTCAACATGGTGACTATTGCACCTGTTGTGCCTGCAGGTTGTAAATATATCCTTACCTTAGGCAGTTCTTTCCAAAGACCTGCCTAAAATAACCTGTGGTAAGAAGAAAGCTAACCTAACAATACGAGGACTTCAGTCAAGTCCAAATGATCATATAAAGCAAGAAAATTTCATGGATAGCTACACAGAGCTACAAGCAAAATAAAAAGTGTATTTCTCTATACTATTAAAGTTAACATTTTGGATTTAGACTAAAAATTATAAAAAAACTTTTTCTTGAATTATCTCATCAAATGAAATGCCAGAGACACAAACAAAGGTCTACTCAAAATTGCCTTGTCAGTAGCACTGAAATAGGTATCAAAAGCAGAAAACAGAAACAAGCACTCAGAGAAGGTATAAATATGGCAAGAACAAAATAGAGTACACTGCCCACCTTTGATATGTAATATATGGTATCTTACCAAAGAACAAGAACTAGTTACTCAGTAATATAAATTCATACTCTCAAATCCAATGAGCAATCTTAACATACATAACTACAAGTTCCGAAACCTATGGAGGAAAATTCAGAATAGAATCAGAAGTACATGACCTCCACCGACAGACATTACAGATAAACAAAACAAAACTATTTTTACAGCACTTCTTTGATATCTACAGTCTCATCTATTGATCCAACCTTTTTTAGAAGTTATATCAAAAGCTACCTTTTTCAGCAAAGTTAAATTCAAGTCATCGTGATGTGACAGTATCTTAGCAGCATGGAGATCAACCTAACCTTCATTTTTCTTGTCAACAGATATTTTAGTTTTTCTGTTTACACTGTCTAATTTTCAATGCATTAATATCTTTGAACAGTATATCAGGTTAGTTTGACCGTGAATGTATCCAGTGAAGGTCTAAATTTTGTCAGTCTCTGGAGAAAAAGTTCATTTGTATCCAAGGCAAAATCCCCAAGTCTCAGAACTTTGTATCACAACTATTATGGGCCATGATGTAGAAGAGTGATGATTGTAAGAAACAGAGATCTCTACAAGGGGTACTATTTGAAATTATATATGACCAACAACAGAAAAAGTGGAAGCTAATTAAATAAATTTAAGTACTCTGTAGTATGTGCAAACACCAAGAAATTATTTGACACAGTTACTTCTAGGAACTAAAAAAAAAAAATCTTTAAAAATTGATAATAATCAGAAGAACTTCTGAATGAGAGAAGGGTCCTGAGACGTATGTGCCACTGTTGGGCCTTCAGTATCTGGCTTGTAAAATTCACAGATCTAAATAATGTTTGAAAGATAATTTCAAAAATTTAAAGAGAAACACCGCAGAAAGGTAACAGCCAGACAACTCTAAAGCCTTGCTGAGAGCTTTAAGTATTTGTGTATGTAGTAGTGCAAGATTTGCAATCCAGGATGCTCTCAAATTAGAAGCATAAATCGCTCCTCTCAGGAGCAGAATAAGAATCGCTTCTTTCATTTAAAATACTCCCAGAAGAGGAGCAAATTATAACATTCATATTCCCTTTCTCCTTCTCATATCTCCCCAGCTAATCCAACTGACCAACAACCAAAGAACCCACCATAATATGGCAAGCCTTTATTTTAGACTGAGCTCAAAATCATGTTTCCCCCTTGAAGGAGACTAACCAAGTCACTACAGGACATGCTTTTTCTCTCTGTATAGAAAGTGGCAACAGAAAAAAGTAAGAAAAAGAAGGCTCTGATTTTGGAGCCCACCAATTTCAGTAATTCCTTTTTATTTTTCTGTGTTCTCAGGACTATTTATTTGTTTTACATTACAGTAATCATTGGATGATATGCAACGTTAGAAACCCAAGACTACTCCTTACTACATCTTACAGTTTTTGTCTTACAGAACTCTAACTCCCGCTCCTTCTCTCTCTGACACAGCAACCACAAATTATTTTCTGCACAGTGACACAGCAGAAAGAGTTATATAAGTACATCTATCAGCCTGACAGTCTAAGAACTCAAAACCTGGTGGTCCTCCCACCTGAAGTAAGGACTATAATTAATTACTGTTCTGCCAGGCTGATGAGAGCCATTTGACTCCTTACATCCTAGTGTCTTTTTCAGTTGAAGTGGTTGTGGCTGTCTGTGAGTTCAATCTTGTCAGTATGAGTTAGGCCTGCAGTGGCAATCATTAATTTATCATTATTTAACAAGCTCTGGCAGCTCCAGATTCCCTACTTTCTACTTACTCCAGTCTGTCCTGACTTATCTGCAAATCTGTGATTTTAGCTGCTGGTGAATGGAAGCAGAGGGTCAGAGGAAGCTAGAGAAATATTTCATTTGACCTGAGTCCAAAAGAACTCTCGGACACCAAGCTCATCACATAGAGGATATACCATACTAAGAAAGGGTACCAAATCTGATTTTAAAAAGCCAAAACAAAACAAAAAATCATAAACAACAACAACAAAAGAACCTGACCCAACAAAAAACAAAATAAGCCTTCTGTAAAAAGGTACAATCAGATATTTATACATGTGTTCTCTCACACGTGAAAGGAAAAAGCATAATAGGATAGAAGTGGCCTAGAGCACTGGGAACAAAGGGAACCTACACATAAGAGGTATGTTGAGAACATGATGGAATCCTAAAAGTTAGTATTAATGTAATGTAATACCTATGTATGAACTATACAGAAAGGACAGGCTAGGCTGAAGAATAACAATAACCATACACTGTCATTAATCCTAAAAAAATACATTAGTAATCTCCCTGCAAGCTCATATTTCTGCTACATTGTACAAAAGATAGTTTTCTTTAGCCAGCTCTTTACCACCTTTTTCGTTTTATACTGGTCCCCATTCTTTCCATCTGTACTGAGAGTTTCTGATGAGGCAATACATCAAACATTGTGCATATCTATCACATGTTCCTTATTCAAAAAACCAAACATAAAACAGTTCTCTTGGGGGGGGAGAAAATCTGGCAAAGGCTCTTTAAAGCCATTCCAAATTTTATCCCATCCTCAGTTTGACGCCCATGCATGCTTCAACTGCTCTTCCTTATTCTTTAAATCTTCCCAGGTTAACTAATTTCTCCTTTTCTTGACCTTCTTAAATTTAGGTGTAAGCAAATCTCTTTCTTATCCACTACTAATCTTTTTAAGTTTTCAGACTATTCAGTTTGAGGAGTCAGCGAAAGATGAATAAATCTATGCACATAGCTATACTTTGTGCAAGTAGCTGTGTTGTAGTTAAAACTATATGGTACTAGGCACAAAGTGATGATCACTGCTGGACCGTACTTTGGGGAATCCACCCAGGTACACCTGCATTGTGTGCCCAAGATTGCTGTTGACTGCCCCTTCATACTTTTCCATGCTTAATTGATTGAGGAAATGAAAATACAGCAATTTTGCATCTGACTCTGCATTAGGTCCACGCTACACTTAAAATAGGAAGCTCAATGCCATTCCTAAAATAAAAAACTTTCATAAGCAAGGGTGCTACATCTGGGATGTACTGGCTAGAAACTTCCAAGCTGGTGGCCAGTAACATGCTCTTCAATTATCTGGGGCATTCCAGCCCAGCACTAATTCAGATAATAGAAACTGACTGAAAAATTTACTGTTTGCCAATTGCATTGTATGACATACAATTTCATAAATTCATTAAAATCCTTGTAATGGAGCTATTTCCTTCCATATTGTTTCTGTTCTTTCAGTATTGCTCATGAGGGATTTTCCCAACCTCCTCAAATTACACATACTAAACTTCCATGTGCTGTCACTTCAAACTTGGCATCATTAATACTAGATTAAAGTATTGGAATGGAATCTTCTTTGCTTTGAAAGTTATTTTTCTAATAACAACTTTAATTGATTTAAATAATCTAAGTATAATGTCCCTTTATAAACAACCTTAAGATAGACAGGTTTGACCTAAACACTGTTTTGTATATTTGTGTAAATCACAATAAAGGTGGATGAGAAAATCCCCCCAAATACATATATTAATGTGAAAGACAATGAAAACAACATCGAAGAGTTGTTTATAATTGCTAAATTATTGCATGCTTATCATTCTGTAAGGCCTCTGAGGCTTTTCATTGGTGGAGGAAGAATAACGGATGACATGCACCTCAAAAAGAGAATTCATTAATTCTTTATGACAAATGCATTAAGACACTTAAAATGATTTAGGAAATCAGTCTAAGTGCAGCCCACAAAAACATGGAAGTCTGAAGTCCTCTCTTGATGTGGATCAACTGTTTGCTGACAGGTTGCAACACACACTCTTCAGTCTGAATGCACAGGAAAACTGTTAACCGTAGCAACTGTTCTCTAACAACCAAACAATAACCATGCTAAAAAGCATCCTAGGAAGGAAACAAGCTGTGACAAGGTTGATTGGAAAGAAAAGTGTTTCTGGAGATACAGAACATTTGCAGTAAGAGAAACTTATCATCATCAACTAGGATAGGTCTTTTCGGGACACATCTAAGTAAAAAATCCCATGATCATAGAATTGAATTGAATCGAATCACCCTGGTTGAAAGGGACCTTGAAGATCATGAAATCCAACTGTTATGGTTTGGGAGACCCTGGCATAGTGTTGGACACCTACAGACAGAGAGGGTCCTTAGGACTCTGAAAGACTGGAAGGGGTCAGTATTCCCACCCACTTCCTGTCACAATCTATAAAAGCCAGGAGAGGGGGAAGCTGGCCCCTTCTCCCTTCCTGCTCCTTTCTCCCTGTTGGTTCCTTCCGTTTCCCACATGCTCACTCCAGAATCCAGCTGCATTGGGTGCTGTGAGGACCTCTCCCCTGGAGCAGTCCTGCCTTTCCCATATCCCTGTGATCATCAAGATCAGTTTTGTATATAAATACTTACCTGTTCTAAACCTCCCCTGGTGCAGCTTCAGGCCATTTCGTTTCATTCTGTCATTATTCACTTGAGAGAAGAGGCCAACTCCCACCTCCCTACAACCTCCTTTCAGAGAGCTGTAGAGGGCAATGAGGTCTCTCCTCAGCCTCTTCTTCAAACTAAACAATCCCACTTCCTTCAGCCTCTCCTCATAGGGCTTATTCTCCAGACCTTTCACCAGCATGGTAGCTCTCCTCTGGACATGCTCCAGCAACTCAACATCCTTCTTGTAGTGAGGGGCCCAGAAATGAACACAGTACTCAAAATGTGGCCTCACCAGTGCAGAGTACAGGGACACGATCACCTCCCTACTCCTGCTGGCCACACTATTCCTGATGCAGGCCAGGATGCTGTTGGCCTTTTTGGCCACCTGGGCACACTGCTGGCTCATGCTAACTCAACTGTCAACCAGCACCCCTAGGTCCTTCTCTACAATGGAGCTTTCCAACCACTCATCCCCAAGCCTGTAGCTTTACATGGGATTGTTATGACCAAATTGCAGGACCCAGCACTTGGCCTTGTTAAACTTCATACAGTTGGCCTCAGCCCATTCATACAGTCTGTTCAGGTCTCTCTGCTGAGCCTTTCTACCTTGAAGCAAATCGATGCACTCAATCCCCTCATCTAGGTCATTAATAAAGATATTGAACAAGACTGGACTTAAAACTGAGCCCTGGGGGACACCACTGGTGACCAGCTGCCAGCTGGATCCAATCCCATCCACTACAGCTCCCTGGGTTCGGCCAGCCAGCCAGTTTTTTACCCACTAGAGTGTACCTGTCTATGCCATAAGCCACCAGCTTCTCTAGGAGAATGCTGTGAGAGACGGTGTCAGAGGCCTTCCCAAAGTCCAGATAGACAACGTCCACAGCTCTTCCCTCATCCACCAGGTGGGTCACCTGACCATAGAAGGAGATCAAGTTAGTCAAGCAGGACCTGTCTTTCCTGAACCCATGCTGGCTGGGCCTGATCCCATGGCTATTCTGCACTTGCCATGTGAGTGCACTCAAGATGAACCTCTCCATGATTCTCCCTGGTACTGAGGTCAGGCTGACAGGCCTGTAGTTCCCAGGATCCTTCTTTGGGCCCTTCTTGTAGATGGGTGTCACATTGGCAAGCCTCCAGTCGTCTAGGACCTCCCCTGTTACCCAGGACTATTGGTAGGTGTTAGAGAGAGGACTGGCAATCTCCTCTGCTAGCTCTCTCAGTACCCTTGGGTGAATCTCATTTGGCCCAATAGACTTTTGAGTGTCTAGGTGCTGCAGCAGGTCTCTGGCCACATCCTCATGGATTGTGGGGGGTTTGTTCTGCTCTCCATCCTTATATACCATCTCAGGAGGTCGAACATCCTGAGGGCAGCTGGTCTGACTATTAAAGATGGAGGTGAAGAAGGCATTAAGCATCTCAGCCTTTTCTTCATCCCTGATATTGTAAAAGATACCTTCTTTAGTTGAAGGACAGTTCATGGAAGAGAAAGACAAATACTGATTGAGGTGTCTCGTAAAGAAAGACTGTGGATGCTCCAGAAATTCTCATAAGTCAATAGAAGAAACAGAGGCAGGAAAATTTAACTAAAATATACATAAATATATAAGACACCAGAAAGAAAGATAGTTCATTATTTTTGCTACATCTATTATGCTTCTTATTCCAGTACTGTAAATACTCAATAAAGAAATTCTAGGTCTACTGACTGACAAAGCTTGGCATCTGAACAGTTCTGTGGTTCCCTAACATGCAGGACTGACTAGCTGGAATATAAAAAGTTAAGTGTTTCTCCACGGAGGGCTAGTTCTACTTCATGGGTCCCAGCAAGACTAAGATGAATACCTGTACATTTAAAAGTAGTGCTGTGCTACAAAAGACTTTGCCCATAACAGAACAATTTCTTGTAAGTTTTACTATCAGTTTTGTTTAGATGGACAAAGCAAACTATTAGGTTGACACATATCAGTGAGTTACATGTCAGCAGTGTTCCTCACAGACATTTTGAAGTTCATGAGGTCATGTTTTTGGGAGTAAGGAGAAAGCAAGTATCTTTTGTGCCTCACAGGTAGAAAGACTATATGTGAGAGAAAGTACAGCTTAACCCCTGTAACTCTGCTGAACATATGAAATGTTAGCAGAACTTCAGGAGAGCATGCCTATGGAGTGATATAGATAGGCCAGGAGTACTGCAAACAAGGGGTGGAAACAGGAATTGTGAGAATGTAGTAGTTTGCACAGCAGTTCACACAGAAGGGAATGTGTAAAACACCTTGCTTTGTAGGCCCACAGCCCAGGGAAGTGCTCTAGATCTCTGCCATAACGGTGAGCGATCACCTCTGAGTTGAATCCAGTGTTTTTACAGAGGAAGCCCCTGAGACTTGTTATGCTTCCACCCAGATGGAACTGCTAAGGAAGGAGTCTTCAGTACAGAAGGTATGTTGCGATGAGTGCCCAGACTCTTCTTGTGGAGCAAAGATAAGCACCTGTAAATGATCTGTTGTGTCAAGTGGCCAAGTTGCAGGATACAGTTAAAAGGCTGTGCAGTATTAGAGGGGCTGAGACAGACCTAGATAAATGGATTAAGAACCATGCTCCTGTGGTGGACACCACAGAGAATGAGGGATCTTCAACCCCAGTGACCCACCAAAGCAGGAGTCTTCTTCAGACCCACCCTCCAGCATCAAAACTAAAACCAGGTATGAAGCTTTAACAGCTTTGACACCCGCAAGCAAGGTCTGCAAGGAGAAACTGCACCAGCAGCACATGGTGGATGCTGCAAAGAAACTGTAAGTGGTCACAGCAGGAGATGCTCTGTCATGGGACACTGAGGCGCCCATCTGCTGGCCTGACAGGCAGTCATGAGAGCCATGCTACCTAATGGGAGCTAAGACCTGAGATGTTGCTGGGAGGGTGCTACAAGTTGTCAAGAGCACAGACTACTCTTTCATTTGGGCACGAATGACAGCGCAAGCTAGAATGTGGGCAGACTCAAGAAGATTACAAAGCCCTAGGGGTGCAAATGAAAAGTATTGGTGTCCAAGTTATCTTTTCTTCCATTTTACCAGCTGGAGGAAAGGGTTCAGCCAGAAATAGATGTATAACACAAATCAACTTCTGGCTTTGTGGCTGATGCCACTGTGAAGGTTTTTGCTTTTCTGTCAATGGCACATTCTTCACTGACTATAGGCTGCTAAGGAGGGATAGGATCCACCTGGATAGAAGAGGCAAGCAAATCTTTGCCAGCAGGCTGGTCAGCTTGGCAAGGTGGGTTTGAAACAGAAGTACTCAGGTGGCAGGGTCCAAAGTAGCAATGTTCATGGAATTGCAATCAACTAGGGAATATGCCAAGCCAACCAGAGCCACAGCAAATGTTCCTCAGCAGTCTCTCAAGATGAGAACCAGAAGACCAACCACCTCAAGTGTATGTATACCAGTGCCCACAGCCTGGGGAACAAACAGGAGGAACTGAAGCTCCCTTCTTAGTCAGCATGGAAACAATGAGCCATTGGAATAATAATCTCCCCAGGGAAGTGGAGCATTCCCCAACACTAGACACTTTTAACACTCAGCTGAACAGGGTGCTGGGCCATCTTGCCTAGACTGTGGTTTGGGCAGGAAATTTTGGACCAGATGATCCTTGAGGTCCCTTCCAACTTGGTTTTCTATTATTCTGTTTATGATTTTATGATCCCAGTGTGGCACTTGGCACCAATTGGAGGCCAAATGCACAAATGCAGATCTGTGATTGTTATATTGCCACAAAATCAACCATGCCTCAAGATTAGAAAGATATTTCACATTACAATCTTGAGATGTTACCAACAGAAATTAGCCGAAGAGTTACAAACTTAATAAAATTTAATAGAATTTAGCATTCAATTTAGCATTCTAATCCTAGGGATGAATATGCTAATATTAACACTGTGTATATTAATATTTCCTTTTCATATACATCTATACATGACATAAGCTGTATTTATGTTGATCTTTAGGGTTTATCTATTTAGTAAATCTTAACATTTAAATAATGTTAAATCAAGTCATAGTGGAAAGACCCACTGTTCAGTTCAATTCTGTTAATATTTAAGTATGTTCTGGCACTTTACTTACTCTGTCACTGCAAAATACATGTTCATGCTGTAAAAAAAGCAACAGAAAATAAGTCAGAACTCTGTCATGTACTTGGCCACAACTGTAAAGAATAAGGAAGTGAAGTTGTTAAATGTTCTCTGATTCCTCTCCCCCATCTTACCTAAAGGATCATTTGGATCCATAGACTGTTTCTAATTAGCTGCTAATGACCTAAGCATTGTGCAAGTTTAGCATCTTCTGTATCTCATTTGATTTCCCCTTTGGGCTAAAACAATATCAAGAGGGCTAAAATGAAGACAAAATACACCTCTATGATCCCTGTGGTTATTGGACTAGAGACATAAAGGAAGGGCAAAGGGGAAAGACCATCATCATCAGTAGTTTTATAACTTGTATTAAACAATACAGAAGTGATTGTATCACTACGGAGCCTACTCCTTTACTCTTTACAAAACTCAGAGTCAAGTTCATGAATGGGAAGGGTTTGGTGTTCAGTCCTTCATGTCTAGAAGCAAGTTTTTAGAACTGTCGAGAAGGATTTTGAAAATGTTTCCTCATCGTTGGAAGATTCTTAAGTATTAATCAGCTACACTATAAAGAAGAAATATATCTTAGCAACAACCTGTCTCAGGTGTGTTTGAAAAAAAAATATAGAGGATCAGATGAACATTTTTTTGTTCATTAATTATTGTTTGGTAGCTTGAACTACCTAGCAGTTTGGGAAGTGATCTAAGTACATGTGAAATTGGCACTGACTTCAGAAAATGCATAAAAACCTCCAAGGTTTCAAAGTTAATTAACAAAAGTATTAAAGTAATCAAATTGCTGAATTTTTTCATTTAATGATAGTAATATTTGTGAATACTATGTTTACATACCTGTTTCCTATTTGCAAATAAATGAAGAGAGGGTAATGTTAGCCTTTAGTAATCCTTAGAGCAACTTTTTTTTTTTTTTTTTTTTTTTTTTTTAATTTGGGCTTATTATAGCTATATAATTGGTTATATATCATACTAAGAATTCATCCAGTTGTAAAACATCTCCACATATTTTAACTAAGAACTGCCTCAAGGTGATGAAATAGCAGTAATCCAAATTTTTAAAGCAAGACACAAAGTCTCTTTGAAGAGCTTTTGAATCTATAAATCTTGCACACAATCTAAGATATGCCTTAAAATATAGTGACCAAACTTGTAATTTAAAAGGAAAAAAAACACTAACTATATGCCATTACAGAATATTGACTGAAAGGGTAAAGTCACCATGATTAAAATGGAGCAATTCACTTTGAACTAACTCTAGTTGACTCCTCTAATGTGCCTGAGGATTGTCTGTGGCAAGCCCGGAGGAAATATTTTGTGCTTCAGTTAGCAATAAGCCTTGCAAATCATTATTCTTTCAAAGACTAACATAGATAACTGAGGATACCAGTAATGTTTGGGCTTTTGCTTGTACTTGAGCCCCTAGGAGTCCAATACAGTATTTAAATAAATGAACTTTTACAACTAGATTTCTATTATATGAACTTACACTATTTGCCCTTCTTAGAATCACAGAATTGTTTCGGTTGGAAAAGACCTTTAAGATCATCAAGTCCAGCTGTTAACCAAGCACTGCCAAGTCCACCAATAAAGCATGCCGCTAAGCACCACCTCTTAAGATGCAACTGGGAGTGTCTCAACTGAAAAAAAACAGAAGTACTACTGTTCAATAAACCACCATATATAAGAAGAACAAAATTACTCAAAGCAATTCACACAGTCTTCAATCCACTAAAACCAGTGTTATCAACAAAATCACCAGCTAAACTGTTCTTTTTGTTGTTTCAAAGGGATTGGCTACACATTATTACATATTTTTTTGTTTTGTTTTCTGGAAATAGCAATCTGTTACAACCAGCTGTTTTGTAATCCTTCAGCAGCAGAACAGTGGTGGGATTAAGAAGCCCTTGTGATTGTTGCACTTGCCCTGCGCTGATAAACATGTGACTTCCATCACAAGCACACTGACTGATGATGCCTGCACATTTTGCTACACAGACACTGTAAAAAACAACCGGACAGTCAATCACTCCTTCTAGGCAAATAACTGCTTTTACTTATGAAGTAATCTTGCATCATATTTTTTCAGTTTAGTTATTATCTCATCTTCTATTTCTAACCTTTTACAGAAAGTATTTTTTATCTTTGTGTGTGATAAATTCCAGCATGTTGCAAAGACTGACTTAAGGTTGGTAAAACTTCCTTTCAAAACTTAGCATAGCTTAGACTTTGACTATACTAGATTGCCAAAGCCCAGAATTAAATTTAGTCACATATGTGGAACTGTAATAAGTAAATGAAAAGACATATTATGGATCAATAAAGGTGCAATAGTACCTTTGTTGTATGCAATCTAAGTAGCAACATAATCCTGTACACACCTCATTGATGAAATAACATTATATTTCCAGGAGCCCATCTACACAGAACAAGCACTGAGTGAAGTCTATACTTACAGATTTATCCTATTCCAACATACTGGGCTTGTAGAGGCAACTTATCAGTCAAAGATAGTACTCCATTTAAAGCTGCTGCAACATTAATGTTGTTGCTTGTCTCAATTTTTCAGCTAAATAGAGGTTTTCTTTTTCACCTCACATAAAATCTTCAACCAGCTCAAGCCTTCTAATAAATTGCAAACTCTGTTACAGTAGATCTTCTGTTATGCTGCTTGTTACTTTAGTAAGACAGGAAATTAAAGCAATAAAACACTTTCAAAATGATAGGGCACACTAAGGCAGTCATTTTTCTTATGTTCCAGTATTATTCTTCAAAAGACCTTTTATGATACTAAGATTAAATTCTTTGAAGTCTGAAGAATCTGTTGAAAAAATTGAATCTCTAAGACATAAAGCTCAAATATTGCATTTACTCATGCATTTATTAAAACTGCGTATGTGGGATGGAATAAAAAAAAAAAGCACAGAATGCAATGCAGCTAAATAATATATGACCTGAAACATTTGAGATCCACATTAGAGAGTATATTGTGTGGAAATTTGATTTAATGCTAAGGAAAATCTATTTTGCTTTTGTCTCACCTTACGTGGCCAAATGCACACCAGATGTGGTCATTCATGTAAAAGGTTGGTAACTGCACAATGCAGCACAGAAAACCCCTCAAATACTATAATGGTCACTTATTTGGCATGCTCACATAGAGGAAATTGAATTAAGCTTATGAAACTGTGCATTCTTTATTAACCCAATAGAAAAAGGTCACATTGACTGCTCTTCTAGTGGTATGCACACTAAAAAGATTGAAAAAGATCATGTGAAAGAAAACTGTGGAAACAGCTAAGGCTCCTGATGAAACATTTCCAAAATAAAACTAATAAAAATGTTGATTTATCTCATTGTTAAGAACTAAATGAATGTAATTACATCTATTTGAAGAAAAAGGAAGAATGGAAAATGGAAAAAGGGAAAGAGAAATTAAAAAGAAGAGAAAGAAAAGGTAAAACTAACAAGCTATCAAAGATGATGCTCAGTGTCTGTTAAGTATTCATCATTATGTCAAATACATGGTAGAAGCAGATTCCTTGCTTACCAAGTGAGCTGACTTAAGGTGTTCAATTAGGAAGCCTCAAAAAAGAATGAATGTTCACCAAGTAAGACCTGATTTCTCTGTGATTTTAAGTTTTATATTAAATTTCAGTTTCACTGTAACTATCAATTACTTTTTAATTTAATTTGATCTTTTTAATAGAGATTTAAAACAACCTCTGTTGAGAGTTCCAATTTAGTACATGGACACTTTCATTTAGTAATATGTAACAATATACAGTTAGCAGCTACACCACTGCCATTCTGATTAAAATTTTAAGGTTGAAATTAAAAACAAGTCTTCTACTTGTCCTATACACTAATACACCATGGAAATAAAATGTAAATACATTAAATACTGTAGGTAAAGAGGCTATTTTGTCAATTCCCTTTAGTTCTTCAGTGACCACTTTTTCCTCCTTTAGCACAATTTTTCTTTTTTTTCATGTATGTTTGGTTAGAAATTAACTGGGTCAAATCCAAGATATAACCACTCAATAACTTATGTTTCTTTTCTCATTTTTGACACATTTCTTCTCTGTTGGAATTCCAAAGCAATCAACTACCTGGGGATATATACTTCTCCAGAGAACTCCCCTCCACTACATCGATTAAATCAAAAGCAGTTTTGGATACCTTCCAATACACTACTGCCATCTGGTCTCCCTTAAGCTTCACAAGCTGGAGTAGACTTGAATTGGTCAGAATGATGCTAATTTTCTAAATTATTTACAAATTAGGCATGTTCTTACTCTTTTTCCTTTCTTCAGTTTGTAAAGAAGTTTTCTAGTGACCTAAATTATCCTTGGAATCTTTTCAACAAGTCTATGAGACTGCATGGGGATCACCTGACTCACTGCACTGTGACATTCTTAATTTAAGAGTATGTCCCTTCTGATTCAGATGGAGGGAACTGTGAAAGTGCACTTCAACTTCCACGTAGCCTGTGAATCTGGCTGACATGTTTACGTAAAACAAGTTAGTGGATAAAAAAGTCAAGTCATTGGTCTTATTTGATATGGAAGAGAGATATGGCTCAGCAATATGACAGGTCCAAGGAGACGGAAAGCAGTACTAGACATAATATGGAGGCACCCAGGAAAGTAACTTTTCTAGGTTACATAGAGGTCCACTTCCAAAACCAGTAAAAATATAGTTTTGCTCTCTTTTTCCTATCAAGGGAATACAGATCACTTCCTCTGTTTAGGTTCTGTAGCATGTTTTCCACTCGATGCATAAAGAAACATGACCAAAATATGTCATATGATATATCTTTCTCTTTTCTGCACAGGAGAACAAGTATTTTCAACACAAAAGCTCGTCAGCATTTTTAAGGAGGGAGGAAAGAAGAAAAGTAGAAAAACTCTACTTACTTTATTCCATATACCACTTAAGGAATTTTTGTTTAAGATGGCAAGGAAATTTTGCATACCACAGACTGACCCAGTGTACTTCCCTGTTTTTTCCCAGATGACTGTAGGTTGATGCCCTTTGGCTTTCACTCCTTATTTTTGCCTCTTCCTACTGTCATGTATAATAGATAAGGAATCTCTTAATAATTACCAATCCCTCAAGGCCAGTGTGTCTTCTACTACCAGATCTGAAAACTGCATTTTAATTATGCATTCAGAATTGGAAAAACAACTGTGACTCTAACATAATCAGTAAAAATATGGCATAAAAGATCTATGAGAAAAATTTGCTCTGCTGCATCTTTGGCTTGAAATTTTAACAGCTACAACACATCAAATTTTGCAAGTACACTCCACTATACGACATTAACAGAAATCCTAGAACTCCTTTACTTGTGGCTAGAAAGCCTAGAACTCCTAGGAATTCTCCCATTTGCTGTAAGCCTTATGCCTTGGAACTGAGGAAACAAAAAAAAGTTATACTTAAGCCTTTTCTTCTAAAATATGGTATAATCATTAGCCATTACCTAAAACTTAAGTGTAAAAAAACAATATTGTGCATGAGTGCAGGTGTGCAAAGATGTATGTATAAATATGTGCACTTAAGTTTGTGTATGTGTGTGTGTGTACATGCAGATTGGTCATACTTACTACTAAATGTCACAAATTATGAAAAACCACAATTCTTGTGAGTTCTTTATTCATGTATCTATTTGAAAATTCCTTCTAAGGGTTGGACACTGAAGAAATTATCCATGGCTAAATATGAAGACATATTGAAAAGATGACTGTTGTGTTAATGTAATTATGTACCACATTCCCTGAAAAGATAAGTCCTAACTAAAATATGAACCCAAGAAAGAATTTGTGTTTGATCTCCAAGAAAGGCTGGACTAGAAAAAAAAATACATATGAAAATCTGAAAGAAATAAGAGAATGAAAACTATTAGAAATAATTCACAAAATAAACTACATGTGAGGTATGCCCCTCTGGTTTGCTGGTGTAATATGAAGACAGGGAGGTTTGCTGTTCAGAGAAAGGGCTATCAGCAGAGGATTCTTGTTTCTAAACCCCACTGAGCCAACCTCAGGCAAGTCATTCACCTTCCCTTTGCTTCAGTCAATCCAGCTTGAAAACGTAAAAAGCAGGACCTCAGAGAAGCCAGATGCTGCATCTATGCCAAGCCATCTCTTGGGTAAACAGACTGGGGGAAAATGTGGAAGAAGCAGACTATATAAAGGATGAGGAAAGAAGGGTTCTTAATGGTTTGCAAGAGGTTGAACAGAGGCCAAATACATCACCAAGCTAAGAGGGAGTATTTCCAAACAGAATTTGAGATGTTATAGCAAAGTAGGTACATTTGGTAGTGAGATTTCTCAATTTTAATATATTATACGCTGAATAAAATATTAATGTATTTTGCAAGTAATTTAGTAATCTACAGTCAGGAATAAGGACCCTTCTAGAGTGACAAATATCGTAAAAACACATTAGAAACTTAAGACATTAAATTTTTTTAAATAAAAGGATTTCCTTTCACATAAATTGAATCAACAACTCAGTTCAGTGAATTCCCCTCTGCCTCCAAACATTTTACTAAAAAGATGAATATGAGAATAGAATCGACAGCTTTAGGGTGTGATACACAAATAAAAGATAATGAAAACTAGAATTAAATTCATGGGCTGCATTTGTTTTCTCTGCATGCTTAATAGAGTCTCCCATTGTTAAGGACTCTGTAAGTAATCATAGATTTCTCATTTAGTCTGGAGGAAAAAGTGAGGGACTATGAAAATTAAAATGACACAAATTAAAAAACAGATAAAATATGTATGTTTGGACTACTCAGCTGGTATTTTTTCTGCCAGCATGTAAAAAGTTACAGATGCACTAAATATTTCAGAAACCATTCTCTTTACAGCATTATGCATGGAGTTGTGAGTTTTTGCCACTGAGCTTTGTTGATTTACATCGAACACCTAATTTAAATAGAAAAGGGATGGTTACATTTATTGCACACTTGAGTATTTAGGAATATGTAGTGATTTTGCAGCACTTCTCTTCTTTTCTTCATATAAAAGTAATCCGTCCAAAAAAATAGGAGCAATGCTGATCAGCAGGACTATGGCTATTTTTTGCTTTTCAGACATGTTTCATTATAGGCTGTGGATAAACATAGAAGTCAGTGTACTACATAATATTAATTCTAAACATATATTCTGATTGTCCTGATGAAGAGAACAGGTGAGACTGTTCTATGATATGCATAAGGTCAGAACACATAATCATCCTGGTGCATATTTCAACTGAAGAAAGTATCCCTGTACACCAGTGCCACAGCTGACTTAATTAACATGCATTAAAAGTTATTATTCTGCCACAAATTGTAAATAAAACTTTGGACCACTGTACTGTCAGTAAAGACTGGGAATTAATGATTTCATTACAATACTGATAGGGTACACTTGCAGTAGGAGTTCCATGATTCCTCCTGCTTTGGATTATTTTTTCTCCTGTCAGAAGATCACTGTAGGTCAGTTATGCAAAGTGTCTCTTTTTTCACCCAAGGAAAGTAGTAATGAAAAAACAATAATAGCTGTGTTATGACACTGCATGGGAGCAATGGGTTTAGAAGGAAAGGATGTGAAACTGGAGGGCAAGTAGGGACGAAACAGTTACTCTCCCACCAGCATGGATCTATGGGCATCCATTAAGCTGAGGGGTGGCACACACTTTTATAACTAACTTGAGAGAAGTGAATGAAATCTAATGACAAGAAGAAGCTGTTATCTAAGAGAAAAAGAAATACACTAAAAATGTGTTATTTTGTATACTTAGAAGTCTGCCAGCAAAAGTAAAATTAAGTTAAATAATTATCTCTAAGTGAAGAAAAAATCCTCTTCTTTGGACCCATTAACAGGTCTCATACAAAATTTCTGCCTCTGCTTCTTAATCTGTAAACAGAAACAAGAAGAAATTCCATCAGTTTCTTAATGCCCAATCATTATGGGATTTTTGAGAAACCAATTGGAACCAAATATCCCAAGGTCATAGGACCAAAACTGCTCAGTAACAACAGATACAAAAAGAAGCCAGCTCTGCTGCTGGGAATCTGGAAATGTCATGCCTGCCGGACTTTCTCTGGGACTTCAGCAAGTCTCAAATCAGAGAACCTCAAAGAAATCTGACTGCTTTTAAACCCTAGTGTTTAATCCTAGGCTTTAATCTTTCACAACAAGAAAACTTCATGCTAGAAAGCTGAAAATGCTATAGGCTTAATTAATTCTGTATAAATAACTCCATCACCTCTTCTCCAAGATTCAATATTGAACATAACTTAAAATTAATTTTTTTAAATTATTTTTTTATTTTTTAAAAAAATCAGGGCTACACTAAATGACAGTCATATGAAACAAGAAGTACTTTTGAAGAACTTTTCCTAACAGATGTCGTACCAGTGGATCCAAAATCCTACTCCAGGTTCAAAGACTAATAAATTCTTTCACACAGTTTTATGTTAAGGCAGAATTTTCAGAGTCATACCTGAAGTTATGCTTTCAGGAGGCACAAAATAATGTTTTGATTTGATGTAGTCCTATAACAAAATGTTTTCTGGTAAACATATGTTTTAATTAGAATATATTTCAATAATCAAATGTGCAAAGGATTACTAAGTTATTTGGGAAGTGACACAACATGAAGGAAACATAACCTTCTTTTCTTATTATTCTTTAAACTCAAAGCAAGAAAGAACAGAATTACTGATAAGGATGAAGAAATATGCTCATGCCTGCTAAAGATGCCACAGGCAGGCACCTGTAGCTGCTTATTTATCTTCCATTCCTGGTAGGTGAAGATCTAAGGGTTAACAAATTAGGACTAAAAGTAACTTTTCTGTTTCTAAATCAGACCTGTTCAGACCTGCCATATGCACTTGCTCTCATCAAGGATTAACTACATGACAAGCCTGAACTTTTAACACCAAACTCTTTTGAGACATGGGAGAGCAAAAAAAGGTCACACCACGTCCATAAAACTGAAACATGTACATTTTTCACAACATCACCACTCAAAAATGACTCCCTTTATTTTCTTTGACCTTTCCAAAATAACCCACCATTGATCTAAGAATGAGAAATGACAACCCAAATGTGTATTTTCTCCCCCTTGGAAGTTTAAGTGGGTGAAAACAAGCCTTGGTATACAGTAGCTCATGTTACCTTCATTTGGGAGTTGCCACCCAAAGTACAGTGCAACAGGATCTAATCTGAATTCAGATGCAACAGCCAGAAAACTTCCAAGAATAAAATATTGTGTTTCAGAAAAAGGAAAAGCTAGCTACCCACTTTCCTGGCTCCTTGCAGAAGCTGGACACGAATGTTAAATGAATAACAGCAAGAGGTAAGGGGTTAAAATACATTTAAGTTTGTTGCTACATATCTGTCCTCAACCACAATCAGGAGATTGTTATAAAAAGATTTCTCTATTGCAAATTAATAAAGTTTTCAATTTATTCTAATTTCTACAATGCTTTTTTTCAGGCCTGATGCTAACTGTTAAATAGTAAGTATGCAAACTACTGGAAAAATATTTGAAAAAAAAAAAAGTTAGGATTTACAAAATGCAGAAATAATAAAAGCCAGCATGCAAGAAATATCATTGTTCACAGATTTCTGGTTTGATCCACAGCATTTTTAACCCCCAGCACCTAGCTGTGGATTATGGTAGAGTGGCTCACCATTGTGGCTCTTCCTTTCAAATCAACTTTTGATTCACTTTCCTTTTTTAAGTTTCACACTCCCATGGAATAAAATAAGGTGGAACAAAGTAAGGTGGAATATGGGTGTAAACATTTAACTTGCTTGTGGTTTACTGTTGAATAATATGATAGCTATGAGAGTTTTAGGACATGTTTGTGAATGAAACGACATACTCACCTAAAGAAAATGTAGACATATTTCAAACTTTGAGCTTTTCCAAAGAACTCTAACTTACTTGAACAAAACAGGCTTTTACTAACTATATTAAAAAATCCTGTATTTTTGCAGCATTTTCAGTGCAACCTTAAAAGGGTGATTAATTAATATTCTGCATTTGAACAAAAAAGGAAATAAAAAAGCAACTCTGCAAGATCATAAATGACCAATGACTTCCTAGAATACAGAACTAAATCTGTCAATTAAGTGTGGGGGTGCTAGAGAGCTAAAGCTCACTGGAAGCTGGCCTGAAACGTTATGATTTTTATAAAATTTTTACTGAATTTACTTCACTAAAGCCATCAAACTTTTTACCAAAAATCAGGTAGCAATATTTAATGGTTTTTTTTCTCAGACGCACCACCCATACCGCTACTTCTTCCAAGGGGGAAAGGCTTCTTTTCCAAACTTACAGATTCTAACATGAATCCCCTCTTGCATGGCCTCATAATAAACTTTTGTCTTTCTCTGTTCAATGTTACAAAACACTTTACAGTCTCTAATTCATGTATTCTGTGACCAGGGCAGCTGCAGTAGTTCCAGCTTCCCTACCCCTGGGCTGGTACAGCCAGGCCAGGGCTGTGCAGCTAGGCCACACCACTGTGTTTGAGAGAAAATACTGTTGTCAGCAGTTTACTGCATAAATATCAACCCCTGGCTGTTTTGCCACAGGTCCAGCCCAGAAGCTGAAAGGGAAAATCAACTCCTCACCTCCTTGTGGCATTGTGTGTGGGAGGAAGCCAGTTGCCGTCCCTCAGGATTGCCAGGGCGGGAGGGCAGCGCTGGGAGCTTGGGACACTCCTGGGGTCAGCCCCTCGCCGCTCCTGGGCAGTCCTGGGAGGGGGGACTTCTCTCTCTCTGCAGTGACCCCTCTCTCTCCCCAGGCTTTGAGGAAGAACTGCCACCCACAGAGGCACTGCATACTGCTGTGCTGCCAGGAAAGGGCCCATCCTGCAGTACTGATTTGTTATCTGTTATGTTTCAATAAAACAGCCTGAGAGCACAGAAGCTTTCTGGAGGCCAATGTTAAAAAAGCTGGCGCGGGGGCAGGGGAGGGGGGAGGCAGGCAGTGGACTCTCCCCTTTCAGAGCTGTAATTGACTCAAGGCTTCAATCTGGCATAGGCATATTCTGCAATTTTTAATTTTTTTTTTAAATTTATTTTAACATCTCGCATTTATAGACGCATCATGGAATATTTGTCTCTGAGTATTGTTTCTTAATCTGCTAAAGGACAGAGTATTGCTTTTGGCCTTACTGCTGCTTTGCATTTGAATTCAAGTAGTGGATGGCTTTACATGTTTCTATCATGAATGACAGATAAAAACATCAGCTTCCTTCCTGTTTTTTATTCTTGTGTTGCTATAGCAAGCACGTGATAGTGAATTAACTGTGTCACAAGACACTATTACAGCACCAGTTCATCAAAGTACAAAACTACCATGTAACTAAACTTCCTCCAGCTTTTCTCAAACTTGTTTATACAGCTAGAATAACATCAAGAAAATCTGTTCTCCAGAAATCTTCACTTAAAGCTTCAGCAGTCATCAACTCCTTTTTCCAGATGACATGCTCCCTATAAAGATATAGGCACCAGGCTTTCATCTGCATATGTTCATGGTTTATATGAAATGTATTGTTACTTCATATGAAAGGGATAGTGGAGTAAATTAACTTTTTAAAAAAATGCAGTGAAAACTCAGATTTGAAGGACAGTCCACTTGGCAACATTCCCTAAACTGACTCTTTTTAAAGTGATAGGGCAATGTCAAGAAAAACATTAAGTATATTCATGAAGTCAGTGCACAGAAAGAAGTTTTTGTTTGTGCTCCCCTCCCAGTTCTAGCATCCCGTAATTCGAACACAAAAATGTAGCAGGCAGCACTGGCAGAGCCCGACCTTTCATGCACTGTGAGTTTTATACAGAAGGCCAGATCTCTGACTGTTTCAAAGGGAATATTTTCTACAAGATGTTTGTTTTTGTAATGTAATGATGTTCATTTTGATAAGCTTTTATGGCTGTCAGCATACTGATTGTTCACACTGTGACTCAAGGTTTCTTCAAATAGCAAGTAAGAACCACCAGAATATGAAGGAAAAAATATAACTATGTTACATTACAATCAAAATTTTGTTAAATAGTGAATCTTAATGTAAGGATTATAATAACTTTTGCCTATCTGAAGTTTTAAAGAGATAGTGCTCTAAAAATATTGTTACCTAGAAGTTTAAAAAAATCCTGGTCAAGATACAAGAATGCAGAGTGAATTTACAATACATGTTAAGAGTGAAGTACATACTTTTATGTGAAAAAGTAATACTTGGGATGCCTGGATATAAATACAATTAATTAAATTCATAGGTCTTTAAAATCACTGTTTAAATGTGATCTTAAGATCTCTAGGCATCCGCATAATAATACCTTCCTTACTACAAATATGAAGTATTAATTACTGTCTACCATAAAAAAGTTAATGTTTACTAAGAGTTAATAGATACTCATTTTGTGTTAATTTTACTTCAATGTTAAAGGAGTAGTTTCTAATTTCATGTCACAATGGTTTTTAATGTCCACCATTGTAAAGATGTAAAATCTTCTTACACGATTTATATTTCTGCTGAGTACAATTGGCATCTTTATCTGTGCATGCAGCTTCTCTATTCAATGAAAAGGTCAACTGCTTTTTGGCAATGTAAATATAGAACTCTACCTGACTCCTATCTGAATGATAAAGTAATCCTACACATTTTGTATTTTTGGTTACAGAGGCAATCAACTTCAAGAAATTTATCAAAGACATACTAAAATATATGATAAGAAGTCCTTGGATGCCCTGGGATATTTTCTGTCAGATAGCTCTAGGTATATCGCTTTGCACATTGGCTGTCTACTTGCAACAGAAATGCCTACTATTTTCCATTCACTGTGTGGGTAGCTGAGACACCTCATTTGGTTGGTGGCAAGTTTAATTGTGGCATTGTCACAATTAGGCACCTAAAGAGATTGGTTTGGATTGTGGTCAAAAGCTTTGGCTAATTTTGTTTTTGAGATAGACTACGCTATCCATCTGTTTGCTATGTCCACACATGAAGAAGACTGGAAAACTATATGCAAGAGAGTGTCTACTCTGGACTTTAAAGATTATAACTAAAATAAAATATTTTAGTGATTTAACATTAATAAAAATGTCCACACAGGGGATTCCACGTGTGGACTGTGCCCTGCAAATCCTCTGTACTCTGGTAAAAACTCTCGTATCTGTCTTCTAAAGCACAAGTTACCTGTGATAATCCAAAGACCTTTTTTTCTAGAAAAAGAGCCAACACTGTGAAAAAGCCTTGTGGAATCATGCTGAGCCCCCTTAAAATCCTGCAAATATTCCTAAGATATTCTTAATGATAACTTAAGGCAGCCAGTGCAGAATTTAGGGGCAGACCGAAATTATTCCTACTAAGGTGTGGAGTGCTGTGGTGGATTTACTACAGGATCACAAAATTAAGAGTTTGAAAAGTCAGTGGAAAGGACCCAAACTACAATTCTCTATCTCCACACTACCATTAACTCTTTTAGACTTTGGAGACATTTGGATCAGGCATTTTCTTGCTAATAGCTTATCTACCAAGTAAAAAAAATAACTCGTTCACCTACTCAGCAATATAAGGCAATACTTACTGCAAATGACTGCTTCATTGCTTCTAAATAAAACTTAAAGTTTAGAATTAAACGAGATCCAAATTTATATTAATTTAGTTTATTATTATTTTAATTTCTGTGTTTAACAAAATGATGTTCATGAGAACAGTCAAAGCTACAGCTTGAAGGAAAACTGATTTGTGTAAAAATGTCACAAACATCTTGGTTCCGTTTGTTTTAAACTTTGTTGTATAGTGTTAAGTTTGTTGACAGAACATCTGCTTATTTCATCCTTTGTAAGCTCAGATCTGTATTCTACTTCTGCTCTGTTTTCAAGGGAGAGTAACTTGACATATTTTTGGCTCTACAGTCATATCCAGTGTCAAGCAAAAGACTTCCGTATTTGTTGCTCCTATGAATCACTCATGGAACCGATCTTTTCCACACATTTTCCCCAGGTGTTAATTCAAAATCTGAGCCATCCCAAATGCCTACAGAACATCCAAATTAACTCCAAGAAGTCATCGAAGACTTACACTTTTCAAAAGCAGAACATCTTTGGAAACTGCTTTGGAATAAGTTCTAAGTCTTTGAAATATTGGAGACTGCCTACGCTGATAAATTAATCAGAGCCCCTGAGCACTCTTAGTAACATATTCTACCTACATCTAAAAAGCCTGTGCTCTTCCATCACTCTGTGGTCCCACATCATGTTCATGTGGTCCTATGACATAATTGTGTTTACTTTTTCAGCTCATAGGACTGGTGAAGGCTGTATTGCTGCTCCTCAGAATGCTGCTCGGCTATAATGAAGCTGTGGGCATGAGCTATTGGCTCACAGCAGTGTTTAAAGGTGCCAAGTACGGTGCAGAAATACCGTGGGACTGTGTGTAGTGTGGGGAGCCCAACCTGGTGCAGTGTGACCTTGCTGCTCATGAGGTCTGATCCCTCATTCATACTGTCATAGGGCTGTGCACAGGCACTGTCCCACATGGAGCTAGTGGGTTGAGGTCTCAGTTGTCACAATAAAGATACTAACAGAAAATTGTATTAATTATTAGAAAGGCAGTATTTGAGATTGGTCTTAGTTTTATTTGTCAAGAAAGTACCATTTTATTAATATATTAATCTCTGTGGGACTTTTTCAAATCAAATAATAGTTTTTAAAATTGCTTTTCTTCCACAAGATTTTTTTTAGGTTTCTGAATAACTTAGTAAATTTCAGGTTTAAACAAAATGAGGAATTTAAATGTATTTTTTTTTCAATATTGATCTTATATTAATTATAATAAGAAGTGTTCAAACTTGTTTACTTATGTTTTTAAAAATATAAATTACAATTTAAAAACCAAGCACAATTACAATTTTTAAATTAAAAATATAATTTATTAAAGGAAAAATCAATCATTTCAGATGTTCTGTTTTGAAAAATGTTTCAGATCTGGGAAAATGTCAAATGAGACCTTGTCTCAGCAACTAATTTCTGTTTGACAAACTGGCATTTCCTGTTTCCATTCATCTGTTAGACTTATCACTTCAGGGTAATTCTCAGTACTATATTTTTATCTTTCTTTGATACTTTCTCTATGCTTTCATTCTCTTTTTCTCTATTTTCTAGTCAATGCTTCTCTTTCCATTAATCCAAATTATTTATCCTTAAGTGATCTTAATCCCGTCATTCATCTTTTTCCTTTAAGCCGTTTGCTGCTTTAACAATAAGTAATTTAAAAATTCTCATTCCCATTTTCAAGTTATTGACAAAATTATGTTTCTGTTCTCTTTTGTTTCAATCCCCATTTTGGTTATGTTCCTGCCAGTCAACTCAGCTTTTGACTTTATGATTTTTTTCAAATTGTCATCTCCAGATTCTAATCTGTCTTGTTTTCTGCACATAATCATCAATAAAATACAATTATTCAATTGATTGTTTGCATATTTATATGTTTTTAGTCATATCTAAACTGGGTAAAAAGTCCATGCTAAAAAAATACCAGTTAATATACTGTTCTCCATTTTTCTTTAAAAATAAACCACCAGTATGAAGTAGGTTTAACATTTTTTTGAGATTACTAGCTTTTGATGATGAATTACAGAAAACATTAGGAGGAGGAAGCGATATAGATCTTAAAATATAACAATTTATGTAAGTGTAGCACCGTAAATTTGAGTGGTTTTTTTCCAAAACAATGCATAAAGATGTAAGAACCATATTCAGAAAATATTTTTTGTTTAAAAGTTGCATTAGCTAGTATAGTATCGTTAGCGTATTTTAAAATATTATTGCAGAAAAGATAACCAGAGAGACAGTTAACATCATTCAAAATGCATAATCTGCTTTTAGCTCTCTTCTTGATGTTGGCTAAAAGACACTGGCACCTGATTCTCATTCAGATACATATGTAGAAACAAGTTAGTCATTCGAGCCTGAAATTGCAAATTCACAAGCCCTATTACCAAAGCACACAACTGGCTAACCTCTTTGGAATCTCATTTTTTGATATTATCCTTGGTACCTCAAATTATTTTTCTGTTTAGGTTCAAAAAAACCTATTCCTGTTCCTATTCATCAGTCTCTCATGCAGAAATAAGCCAGCATCCAAAAGAAAAAAACAACACAACAATTGTGCTACCCTTGCATCCTGACTATGTCTGCAGAATCAAGTTCTTCTCTGAATATATTGAGTTTATAGACTTCCAAATGTAAACTGTTAATTCCCTCAAATTGCTTTTTATTTAATATCACACTGCAAGAAGATACAGGACAAGGATTTCATTTCCTCTTCCACCAAAGAGTTTTAAAACCCTCATGTCACAAGCTATCATCATCAGTCTATTAGTCTTTTTTATTCAAACAATCCTTTCTGTTGTAGCAATTCCACTGTATATTGAATAATCAAAGATTGTAAGTGACAGAGAGAAGTCAGAATGAGAATACCTTTAAAGCTTATTGGCTCAGCTACTCAAATCCTTTCCAATGCAATGGGTGGTTAAGAAACTTCCATTAGGCCTGTGATAATCAGTATGTAAAATGAATAAACATTTTTTGTAAAAAAAAATGCGACTAGCAACTTCTCTCACTGTACAGAAACTTTAGTCACTATGGTGGATTTTTATACTCACACTTCAGCCTCTTTTTCTTTAATTACTTCATATAAAGTAGAGTGTCTAAGACAATACATGGAAGAATTCCTATCTTAGGATATTTCCTAGAGTGGTTCTTAGAGCATTGTTCAGAGGGTGGAATATTCACACCTATGTATCATCTCCTCAGGATGTTTTCTAATAATTGAATTTGCATACAGAAGGTTATGCTATACTTTAGCAGAAACTTAGAGTAATTTGTGTTTCTAGCCCTCCCTCTGCTTTACTGGAAGCTCAGAATACAGTTCAGAAAATTCTATAAAATTTGACAACTCTTTAAATCCAGCTACGGTGAAACCCATACTTCAGAGGAGACTGGAAATTCGCTAGTTCACCTTTAAATAGTGACCCAAAGGAAGAGTGTTTGACATGAATCAAATTACTGAGATTCCATTTCACCACTATAAAAGATATAAGAATATGAGAAAATGCTTACCTTCAATTAATGGGAAGAAAATTATGGACTTGAAATAACAGCATGTTTTTTAAACAGTAACCTCAAGAATAAGGATATACCTTGGCTTCTCCAGCATCTCAGTTGGATTTTTGATTTTGTGACTGCATAATTAGTCTCTGAAAACTCCTCCAAATCTATAAATCTTGAAGTGTTCTTAAAGTAATAATAAAGTAATAAAGTTTGCTCCTATTGTTAAAGATGGCAACCAGAGCCACTGAAATAGCCACTGTGAGCCACCTTCACTTTTTCTAGCCAGAGAGAGAATGATGTGACCTTGTTTCCTTGCTTCTCTGCAAAATTTTACTTCCATGTTCATTGTTTGTAATAGAGCACTGAAATATCACAGGTTACTGTGGAGAATTAAGACATTATTATTCTCTTCTTCACTGAAGCTGCTTAATTAACATTTCTATCAAATTGTTTAATTTATCATATGTAAGGCTGGCTTCTACTAATACAGCCTTCTAAAGATGACGATAAAACTTCATACATAATTTAATGAGAAATATTACGTTAGCAGTTTCATAACTGACTTAAAACTATCCCCCACCTAACAGCAATTTTTAAGGTGAGTTAGGGTGGTTTATTTTTTGAATGAATGGTCACAGACACACACTAACCTGCAAAGACAAACTTCAGGACTATCTCCAAATACAATGCTTACAGTCCTGTACAATGTCAGATTTAACATAATAAGAATTATGACACATGCTTTCAAATGATATTCACAAACAACAAAATCTATCAGTTGGTTTCCAGACTTCTGTTGGCTTCCACTCAGTATTCCACTCCTTTAGGACATTTAACTTTGCATGAACCTGCACAGGGAATATCCAGTCCAGTTAAACTCCATAGAGGGGAAACCAAGCTTGAACAGGTGCTGAAAAATGAACATAGTACTAGAGTGCCTATCATACACAGGATGAGTAAAGGTGCTTGTCCTCTTTAAGTTAGCAAAATAATGGCAAAGACTACATTCTGTAGACATATAGTCACTTTCTATAAATAATTATGTTTTTAAAGTAATTATATGCCATGAAAGGAGAAGGACTACTTAAACTCAAGGGCACTGGTGGCAGAAGAAAAATGTTATACATTGCCCATGAATAAAATGAGTCTGGAGATTAAAAGTATTCTTAATTATCAGACAGCAGTGAAGATCTGGAACAGCCTCCCAATAGCACTAGTAAAGTGTAGAAAAATAAAGCACTCAGAAGCCACTTCCCATTAAGATGGAGTCTGATGTGTTTATGAAAGTTATACAATTATATTGAGTAACAGAAATTGGCTCCAGTGAACAAAGAGATAAATTTTCTATCCCATTTTTCTGTTTCATCTAATTGCTCTGCTCTGGACTGGAAGTTCAGTATAGCAAGTATCATAATTTTAGTGCTCTGGTTCTTTTCTTGATTTGTCTCTTAGTGCCTAAACAATAATCTGTTTGCTAACAATATTAGTTTGACATTTTTTCTCCCTCTAGATTTAAAGATTTTGCATAAGAAAAGACTTTTCAACCGGATTTATTTTCTGAGTATAGGAAAATCACAAAGACTCTAAGCATATTAATACATCTACTATTCCTTAATATGTAGGCTATTTCTATTATTGTTTCTCTTTAGTAAAAAAAAAAAAAAAGAAGAAAAGAAAGACAGTTAAATGTCACCGCTTAAAAAAAAAAAAAAGCAGGCAGCTTCAAACATGAAGTGCTATTGAATTTTTAATGAGAACAGAAATACTGAAAAAGTGAGACCTAAATTTGTGGCCTGTGTGGCAGAAAATTAGCTCTTGGGAGCTGAGGAAGAGAATGAAGAGGAGGTAGAGAAGAATTTTTTAATCTGCATTTTCTACAAAGATCACTGACAAGAATATCTATTAACTGCCTAATTTGCATAAACCTTTTGCAACTGAAGCTCTAGCAAGCCTTGAGCATTTAATTCTGAATTATCTTATTCAGTATTTTCCAGCAACATATTTACTCTTTCATTCTCTCCCATTTTTTCCAGGCATACTGGTGGCAGCAATTTCCCTACAGCACTGGTTAAGACTATCCCTCAAGTTTTCTGGTGTGATTGAGGTAAAAATAAAAATGCTCTGGTATTTTCCCCTGGGAGAGTGCAAGTAGTTTCTTTAGCTTAAATAGGCTTTAACTGCATCCCACAGAGTGATGCTTCATGGTGTATTATTAGTGTTATCAAAAAGGATGTTACTAGGAAGAACTGTGCGCTAGCCAGTGTTAAGCACTGCATGCATATTCTCATGTATATTTTACAAATTCCAAAATTTCGAAGTGGAGGGTTTTTTTCACAACACTTTGTTCAGTATTTTTACTGGTGGTTTTGCCTCGCTGATTTTTATTTTTTTTAATTACATGTCTTCGATAGTAATCTGTAAAACTCACACTGCATTTGCATGATCATAAGCACTCAAGAGAACCAGCAGCATGAATCTGCAGACCTTCTGTAACCCAAATAGTGGGTCAGCTGCAAAGGATTTTGTTGTGATTTCTAGAACTGCCCAATTTCATAGATTATGAAGTTATATTTAAAAACAACTACAAGAGTAAGAGAGCATTATTTCTTTATAGTGAAAGTAAGTATAACTTCCTAAAAACTAAAATTCTAGTCAGTATTTTGAAAGCATTCCATTAACATTTTGCAAGCAATCTAATTATTTTATATGCAAAACAATGAGAAGAAAGCTCCTTTTTTTACTAAACGAAACAATTGGCCATAAGGTTTGTATTTTGGGAGAACAGAGATAAAAAATGGGCATATTTCACTGCAACTCCTAGACACAATCTGTCACCTTTTTTTCCTCACAGGCTCATTTCCACACAGTAATCCTTCTGGTAGTCATACAAAGTCTGATCACCAATTTTTTTTTTCCCCATTATAAAGCTTGATTTCCTGTGGTATTAATTCTCCTAAAAATTCTTCAGAAGGCTGAATTATAGGTGTAGTAATTAAGTGTGAAATTCTCTGGAATACCTGGAATCAAAAAGCAGTAGACCAACTTAATCCCTGGAGAAGTTCTACTAATATCACTGCAGTGAGGCCAAAAAGAAATCTGACACACTTTCTTTAGGAATAATACAAGCAATGTCACTATAACTACTTGATTACTATTTGAAATAACAATATAACCTGCTATCCTTTATTTATATCTTTTCTGCTTGTAATAAAATCTTTGAAGGCAATTGAATTGTGCTACTCTTATGCCTTTCACTGTCTTCCAGTGGAAGACATAGAATCATAGAATCACTGAGTTTGGAGAAGACCTTTAAGATCATCGGGTCCATTAACCTTACTCTATCATGTTAAAACTACTCTATGTTTAAAAAAAAAGGTCCCAATACTAAGCCCTGAGGAACATGAAGGGTGACTGCTAGACCTCTCTTGAATGCTACTCTTCTTGGCATAAAAGATACTGCTGATCTATCTTCATTATAGTGTTGTTAGTATTGTTCTAAAGAAATGTCTGTTTCAAAATAATTAAAGCTTTACAGCATGACAGTAGATCTTGATTTTCAGTTGAATTATCTAGGAATTTAAGGACATATTATATGGTTACTTGATAATTCTTTCAGTGGCAAAACTGAGCAAACAGAAGTTTAGTGAATGCCACAGCATTTTTGCATTCCCAAGTTACCGGTTAAGGTCTTATATACTTATAAATTAATTTGAAATTAATGTATCACATTGTGATCTAATAACAATTTAAAGTAGCAATTCATTACTTTTCTTCCTTCCATTAGTGCTCTTTCAGTTATCTCTCAGAATTCTAGAAAAAAGGGATCTATTGCCCTGTTTTCTTCTTTACATTGGTGTAGATATGAGAAGATTCAGTCAGACAGGCAGTATTAGCATATTGAGCCTAAGAGTCACACAAGTAAGGTATTGTTAAAGCTTTTTATGTTTTCAGCTATTTTAAAATTAAATTTATTTCTGGTGCTTCATTACAGATATTCTTCACCTTTTTCTAGACTCATCTGCTGTGTGGGCATTCTCAAGTCCATGCACTCTATACAGGAAACCTTGTTTAGGTGATGACACATAGTTGGGGGAGACACTCCCATATTAAAGTACTATGTATTTGTTTTCTAGCAAAATAAGATGAGATAAACAGAACGTACAGCAAGGAATTGAGGATTTTTTAAAAAATAATCAGTCTTTCCTGAGACAAACCTAATAACTGGCTCCAAAAGCTCTCATAAATTATTAGCTTTTAAATCACTCAAAGTGTCTGAAGCATTTTATGTGTCACTGATGTACTTGAAGTTCACCTAAGAAACTGGATAATCAAAATGTGCCGACAAAAAATGCCAGCAGCTCCGCTACCTTGCAATCAATCACGTATCTATTTCAGAATGTAATTTCATCTGCTTCTGCTGTACACATTTAAATGTTGAGATTGTTACCAAGTGAAGAAGAAGACTAAAAACATTTGTCAGTTTTGTTTCCCTCCATCTGACTGACTGTATTTCTTTTCCATAAATCTTATGTTTTCTTGTAAATTAATACAATGTGTATAGAGACAAATATTTTATATTTTCCTTTGAATGTACCAGTGGTGAGGAGTTACTGTCTTTTGTGAAAGTTACATCATCTAAATAATCAATGAAGAAATAGAGAATTGTCAAATACTTGTTCTGGAAGAATTACACAGCTGTTTACAAGAAAAACTGGAAATTTGGGATCAGCGCTGAAAGGGGAGAAATACATTGGCCATGTAGAGGAAATAAAGGTGGATGGGTCAAGTCAAAACTGCTGATGCACTCAAAGAAAGGATTCCATACTATTCCAGTGAACAACTGTTTGATCTAAATTTTACATATGCCATCAAGGGTATACAAAGAAAAAGCTATTTTGTATTTGGAATTTTACATCATATTAACCATTACCCAGTTAATGCATGCAGAACAATGCCTACGCAACAAAAAATAGTAACTGATTGTGAAGGAAATGGATCCACCTCATCTAATAGCAAGTCAAATGATTCATTTCTGTGCTTAGTTTAATACAGAACAGCTATTAGTAACCTATGCATTAGATTTTTTTTATTATTATTATTTTTTTTCCCCCTTGGAGTTTCTCTCTCCTCCCATTTCTCCCCATGAATACAGAGTACCAAAGTGCTTCCTGTTCTGAGCTACTGGACCCATGCTGGGTGCAGCTCTTGAAGTTTGCTCAGCAAGGGCTAGAAGTAGACAGCACAGTGAGTTAATGGAAGAATAATTTAAAGTGAGTTGGGTGGCTAAAAAAAGGACCCACACGTAGTATTAATAAGGTTTGCCTTTTTTGTTTCTGTTAGTAATTTCAGATCTCTCCTTTCAAAACCTATTTCAAATCACATCTGGAACAGTAAAGTGTGTTTAGCTCTTTACTGTCACTTTTTGATGATTTCTATTAACCTTACAGTATGTGTACTGATGAAAAGTACACAAAGAAAAATTAAGTGCAGTTAAGAACAGTAATTTGGAATATGTACATTTATTATTGTTGAGATGTCAATAAATTATTTGAACTTTTCTTCTGCAATAGAGAATACCTCATATCTTACAGGTCTTGAATAAATCCAAGGACTAGTGATATTTATTTTCTTTCTTTAAAAGAGACTTTCACCATTACCCCTTCATACTCCAAGCATAGTTTTTCCAAGTGAACCCATGTTCTGATACAATAGTAAAGATGCCATACTGGACATTTCTGTGGTTAGGAGCTCCACAGATTCTGCTGATTAGGATATCTTTTGCTGCATATAAACAGATACAAGTTTCCATTTCAGGAAATTAATGTTTCTGTATAATCACTGAATAGCTCCAGTACAAATGAAACCCCTTTCTTTTGTTGTCTGTCCTTTGCAGCTCCTCCTCTACTAGACATATCTCCCTTTTTACTCTTCCTTAAGTCTTGCTACTGAAAAAAACCTATGTAAATTTGTAGTGCAAGCAGAATAAAATAGAAATTTAACTAGGTCCCATGAGGATGGAGATACACCTTAAGAACATGATGCCAAATGCAGAGATCTGGACAGGAACCAGAACCAGACAATCAGGTGGATACTAGTCAGTGCACTCTTGCCCGGACACTGTGTTTTTAAATTTTTAAAACAGTCCACAGTGTACAGCCTTCTCATTTATAATGCTGAGTTGGGGGAAGTCAGCAAGTGCCAGGAAGAAGCTGGTGATAATGGTCTCACAAGTTTTTTTTGGCCTTGGGCAAAACAAACATGAGAGAGTTCAGTCAGAAACTTGACTCAAGCTGTGAGGAAATATTAAAGGGAAATTTCAGCCCTCTTAATAGAATGCCTAACTTGCAATAAAATACAAAAGGAAAGAGCTACAAAGCAGGATTTCTTGGGAAGAGGCTGGTTCACTAAGTTCAAAATAGCTTCAACACTTCTCAAAAATATGATACAAGGTATCTTAGTCAGAAACAGAGAATGAAATTATCAAACTGCTAATGAGCACATACAAAAGCAGTTGAGCCTTTCACGTACTATTGCAATAAAACAACTAATTTATTTAGCTAATTATTATAAGAAGGACCATGTTTAAGACTGAGGGATGCTGAAGCTATTGACTATTTGTTTCTGTACTAAGTTTCCAGCAATGCTACTTAGAAGACTTTTGCTGTCCTTTTTGTATGGCTGCTTCTCCCTAGGGATTTTGCTTGCAACTGCTTTCAGTAACTAAATGACATGTATGTTATAGTGAACACCCTTGCAGGACAGGGATCCTTCTGTCTCTCTTAAAAGAAGCTCTGTGATTCTGTAATGACAGTATTAAGACCATGCGCAAATACAGCCTGAGAGAAGTAGTACAAGACTTCTTATACTAGATGTAAAGTGGAGGAAGCATGATTTCAAAACAATTCATTCGAAACTAGAAAATTTTGTAAGTACATGTAACTGAAAAACAGCAAAATATTTTCCAGTGATTTATTTGCCTTTCCATTCAGCATTAACGTTTTCCAGAAAGGCCTTAAAACTGAATTCTTCCAAAGAACATTGCATTTAAAGACAAATTTTGCCATTTGCATAAGCAGACACCAAAGATCAATTTCCCTTTGTTATAAAAAGCTATGCTTACACTGAAATGTTTTGTTTGGGGTTTTTTTTTGTTTTTTTGTTTGTTATATACATATATATATATACAAGAGCATAAAAATAAGTTTAAAAGTTCGGTGCCATCTCAAAATGTATCAGCTGTTGCTTGAATTAGCAAACTGCCAGGTTTTTAAAGGTGCTTTTAATAGTTCATAAGTATTGCTTGTTTGGCTTTTTATGCAACTGAAAAAAAAAGTTACTGAAATGTAGAGCAAGTAAGAGGACAGCACAGTTAGTACAAGTTTAAGCAAAAGTCTAAAATCCTCTCCTGCACTGTGACAGCTTGATGATGAGAGATTACTTCCCAAGATCATTACTGGAAATATGTTCACTAGTAAAAATTAATCTATTGATGCCCACATAGTACAAGATTTTAATTATTCATCCATCTTATTTATTACCTAATACGTGTAGGGTCATTTAGTCATCTTTCTGTCCTTCCCTAAAGAAGTATGTTCTCTGGGCACACGGGAAGAAATAATAGTTTAATACACTTCAGCTTCATTTTAGGATGCAGCATTAAAATAAGCTAATCATTCTTTTATTTTGTATCCATTGGACAAAGATAGGAAAAAACTGTGTGTAAGGTCTTCTACAGTTTGCTGCAGTTAGTGAACTACTAAAAGGGAACAATGCTTAATGTAGTAGGAAGACTAGATGCATGCAGTTCTCTTGATTACAGTGTTGTAAACTCTTAAGTTTGCTCTTCAGTCTTAGAATAGAACCATTAAGGTTTGGAAAGACCTCTAAGTTCATCAAGTCCAACTGTCAACCCAATACCACCATGTCCACTAGATCATCTCCTGAAGTGCTATGTGTATGTTTTTTGAACACCTCCAGGGATGGTGACTCCAGCAGTAGAGAATCATAGAATCATTTATGCTGTTTGCTTGGGTCTCCCACTCGATTAGTTTGCCATCAGGAATATGAAGGTCCACAGAGAAGTGTTGCACAAACAAAATTTACATATTCTGGTGCTTTAACTTCAAGGTAAGAGGAATGCAACTTCCCCCCTGGCTTATGCTGAAGGGATAAGATTCATACAATACAAACCCACTTTTCTCACCCTTATCCTTGTCATACTGAACCTGTATTAGACTAAAAATAAATACTTGTTCAATACTTTTTTAAAGAAAATTTGACTGTGGCATTACCCTGTCTAATAACACAGGTTCTCAGCATCCATGTCTAGCCTTGATAGAAGGGCCTCTAACCAGCCCAATAATAGTCTCAAATTTAAGATTTGAAGCCACAGGAAGGATGATACAGATAAAATATATTGCCCACTAGCCTGCAATGAGATTAACAAGCTTAGAGCAAGACTGTTGGCATGTCTATTGGTCTTAAATCATCATACAGTTTGATACTACCAGCAATGTGAGTTACAATTTACATTTACTAAAAAAAGAAGCCTGGGGATTTTCATTATATCAGTATGGATAAATTTCACATCCACATCTGCTAAATTAGAGGAGTGTAAAAAGCATACTGCCCAAGAAAATTTTTCTATCTAACAAGCAGCATAAGTGTGGCCCTTTCTACAGACAGACATGCAATTATAACTTTTGTATTTATCCCAGTTAGAACTATGCTCCTTCTTCCATCTTTTTTAAATTTTGCTTTTATTTTTTAATTTTTTCTTTTTACTCTTTATTGCCTTCCCGGTTTGCTTTCTGAATATAACATGGTTTGCATACTTTTGAGCTGCACAGTTTACCTGCAGGATTGAAGAGTAGCTCAAAAAATGCCTACTGCTTTTTCAGTTGGTTGTTTTTTTTTTTAGTTCTGCATCAAGTAATTTCAATCTCTATTAAAGGATGTTCTAGCTGTCCTTTTTATCAAGACTCTTTTATTTTTCCCCCATGTTTGAGGATGAAAAGTATGGTTTTATCAGAGGACAGCAGTTATGCACGAGAGACTGCTCTATCCTATATTAGAAAGTTTCTCATGCCTTGCACTCCTGCCTCTAGATTGGTAGGATGTGTGTTTTGATTTATTATTTAGAATTACTTTCCTACCATATATTAAATTAAAAGTTTTGAAAATAAAAATTCAATTTAATGTCGTTTCAATAATAAGAATGATACACATGTGAAAATTCTGTGTACATATTAACCTGAAAAGATGATTTAAACTCACTCTGTTCCAGGCACCATTTTTCAGCGTGCTGCTTAAAGAGACTTCAGTGACAGGACAGAATCAGGTTTTTCATTTATATGACAAGTCAAAACACTTAATACATCTTCTATATTAAGGTCAGAGTTGTTGTAACCCAGTATTCAGCCATTAGTGCTTCAACAAGCAAATATAAAAATTGATATGAAATTATTCCAGATTCATCTGGAGATTTTAAAATGCCTTTTTCACATATGTACAATTCAAACAATATCAGATAAAATCCTAGAAATAAGTTACAATGTTAAGCTGAGCAAAAAAAAAAAGTCAAATATTGAGATTGTAGGTCCACAATAAAAATTCTTTCCATATACCAACTTTATAGTTGTGTTTAGAGTATGATAGTATCAGTAATCGACTCAAACATCCACAGAGCTAGATTCAGACATGCACTTCCTACATCTGTCTCTTAATGCGTTGTTTTTTTTATTAAGGATAACAAGACATTGGATTCTATGAATTTTGCTTCCAAGTCTCCTCAAGGGCTTCATACATTTCCAGTTTTCTACATGATGTGAAGATTAACAGCAGTGACCTGTACAGTAACCTTTATTCTGATCTCACTTGCAGTGTTTTTACTGTTCAACTCTAATATGTTTAATTTTCACTCTGAGAATCTCCTTGTTTCACTTAGGCCAAGTTAATTTCATTTGTACACATTTTTTACACAGAAGCTTTACAGAGGAAGAACAGGAGAGCACTGTAGTGTAAATAAGAAACATAAACTGCTGTAGCGATTACTCCCTATGATGCTTATCTTCTAGAGATACAGAAGCAATACCAGGCCAGTAGCAGGTCACTCAGTATCAGACACTTCAGCTTCATGAGAGAAGCTTGCATTAAAAAAAAACAAAACACAACAGGAGTAGTGACACAGAAAGAAGATACAATTTTTGTTTTAACAAACAATCAATTTTAACAGAGCAGCTGGCCCTTCTTGACATGAATGTTGGAGATCCATGTTTGAACAGTTTAGGAGGCAGCCTTGCAACTTTGATAACAATAGGGGTCTGCCAAACCAAGTCATGGCAATTATCCACACACAATCAGTTAATTTTCAAACTCTGCCACGAGTCATGGGCATACATGTTTGAAAACTTTGCTTCCTGCTCTCTCGTCTTTTCTAAACCAATCTTTAACTAACGATTCAAGTCTGTTATATTATATAAAATATCCTGCACTATGTAACTTGGGTTACAAGGATGATACAATTTTTAAAATTAAAAATCTGCTTTGGGAATATACTTCCTAACATATAAATTAAAGCTTTCTCAGTTACTGGGAACACAAATGTCTCTGAGAGCCAAAATGAACACTGATAAACCTTCAAGGTTTGCCAGGTCTGCAGGGCTCCCAATCTGAACAGATGGATTGGCTGGTACAAATTAGGAGTCATGTTTTTTTTGCCTTTTTTGCTTTTTTAAACAGCATACCCCCTACCTTGTCAACAAGCCTCCAAGCACAGAAAACAAAAAAACCCACATTTAATAGGCCCCTGTTCTGTTTCATTATTTACACCCTTCACATGTACCTCTCCAGCTGAGTAATGCTCTTTGATGATTATATCTCCAAAGAACATTGCTGTGATCACGTAATATGCTGTGGAACCATAGATAATCAATCAAAGGAAAGAAACAGAGAAAGCAACTTTCTGACTTTTTAAAAACTGATTTAGCTCTTATGAAAATGCCAAATTGATGGCTTTGAGATTGAAAGAATCTTTTCAAAAGATGAATAGCAATATTGCAAATTATACCATATTAAACCAATGTGTTCTGCCCCTGAAAGGACCGTTCATAAGCTGAAGATGTCTATCTCTGTGCTTCAGCTAGGTACCAATAGGTTTCTTGACTTCTACCATGGGAGAGCCTCTGGTAGTTGTTTTGTGATACTGACATTAGCAAACAGGGAGTTCTGGCAATACAGACATCACCAATTCATTTCATATAATGCAAATCCATTTCTTTTTGTTACCTTGAAGCTGGTGAGATCAAAGCTTGTGGCCTGCTGTCCTCAAGAGGTAAGAGTATTTTTACCATAAAAACTTAATGTTCTTAAACAATAAATAGGTTGGCAAATTGGTCTATAGTTTAGCTGAGTGAAAATTCATTCACATGAGGACTTTGTATTACTACTATCAAAACTGATAAAAGCCTGTGAAAACACAAACCTTGTAGATTTGTTGGATGAAACATACTCTATGAATCATAATGATGATTCATCCTCATAGCAATTAAGTGTGAGAATAAAGATAAACATAAAAAGAAATTTGCAGAGATACTTCACACTTGAACAGAGTAAAAGTTACTGTTGTCTCTAAGAGAACTTACTAAGTTTCATTTAATGAGCAGACTTTTGAACACTTGACTATTATCAATGCCCAAACCATTATTTTTTCCTTTTCTCCACTCCACCCCTTTAATTGTATTTTGGTCTTCATCTTTTCCTGAAAACCTAGGGCTGAACAGCCAAAGTTGCAGCTGTTCCACAATCCAAAATAAAAGTGGTATATTAATAAATATGAACTTCTTCCAGAGTATGACTTGGTTTTAATCCTTCTCTAATTATTAACAGGTGCTTTATCATAAACTGGTACTTTGAATAAATGACATCCTTTTACAATTCTGATAATGACAAAAATGCTTGGGGGGGCAGTTCAATTTTTTTCTGAAATTAATTAATATAGGGAGGTTTTGGTTTTGGTTGGGGTTTTTTTTGTGTGTGTGTTGTTTTTTTTTTTCCCTAAGTATGCAAATTGAATTCAGCTTTTTGAGGCATCAAGCCTAATTGCTAGATGTAGTGTTGGGGCAGTGTCAAGCTTGTCAAGCTGGCTGCTCTTAGAGGCCAGAGGTTACTAGGATCCTAGATCTGTCAAGGTATGTTAGGGAAATAATGCTCATACATGGGAAGACTATGAAGAGTTTGACATAACTTGGTATTCACGAACCTCATCTGTCTTTTAAGAGAGATACCACCTAAGTTTGTTGTCCCAGTGATAACTGCACATTTGAATGTAAGAAGCTAGATGAGTATGCTGTTGCAATTTGTTTATGTTTGCAGGCTAAAAATGTGCTCATCTTTATTACTGCAGATTTTACAGGACACATATTGATGTAAAATCACAATAAATACTGAAGTTAAAAAGCAATCACCCCGCCTCCCCCCCATTTCTTTCATACATTAAAGAGTGAACAGTATCCTGCAGGGAAGAAAACTGGTATGGAGCTATGCTGCATGGAGGATTTGACAAAGCTCCATTTTTACTTTAATGAAGTATTATTTGTGACTCAATTTGCCTATTTAATCTTGTAAGATCGTAACGTATGGGGACAGCTTCTTTCCAGAGACTGTAAACATGGAAAGTAGCATCTCTGGTAATATAGCAATGTCATGTTGTTTCAATGTTTTTGTATCAGCAATAAGATAGATACCATGCAGAGCATAAGCAAAGCAATTAAAATTCTTCTGTTTGGTTGACCTATCATTGCATTTTCAATCTGAGTAGAAAAAGCAAAAGCATTTATTATCTAATTAATCTGATTAGGGAATTACTAGACAAAAGAAAATAGAAATTATAAATTTGGATATGACTCATATTCTGAGAAGTCAAGTGGAAGAAAGGAAAAATACTGAGTTCCTTAAAGGAATATGATTTTAAATTCAAAGTCCTCAAGAAAAGAAGGAAACCTGAGTTTACTATAAGGTGTTCATTATTTTCATGTTACATCTTTGTTATATGAACTACAGTGAAATACTTTTTGATAAGTTTTCTGGAACTTATCCAAAGCTGTAATTTCTCCTTCTTTCCACTAACATCTCTGAAGAAGTCAGCTATAAAATTAGAGTGATCACAAAGTTTGTTAGCTCTAGAAAGTCTCTATTAGGTTTCCTGGAAAGTGCTGGATTGCACCCAGATGTCAGAAAAACCCCAGCTTTGCAGGATCTAGAATCTCAGCAGACAGAGTACGCATATGCCTGCCAGTATGTCAGCGAAGTAAAAACTCTAAATTGGTGACTAGAGTCTGCAGAGTTCCAGTGTACCTTAAAATTCACAGGTTCAACATGATGGAATCTGAACAGAGCATTTGGGTGAATGCTAACCACGCTACATTTTTACTTAGGCTGTTCATCCCATATGACATTCTGAGTGGGCATGCTATAGATCTTTCCCTATCAGTTAACTGTGAGAAGAAATATAATTAAACCTGAACAGAGCAGTGTGCCAAATTCAGTTTTCATAATCTGTTTTTACAGTAGAATAAAGTTTCTAAATATATCCATTGTTTATGTGCCAGTTTTTTTCTGAAGGACAGAAAGATTCTACATAACCTTTATTTCCTTTCATTATATGTCTTCTCGTAAAGGTTTCCTTCCTTTTCAATCAGGTATTTAAAAGTATTACAAGAAAACAATTTCAAACTACTGTTATGTATAATCAAGCAATATATATGTGGTTTGGGTGAGATGTGGCAAGTAAAACTATTTATGATATTCATAAGAGATACTGTTGTTGAAAGTAATAAGTGACATGCTGTTTTGATTTTCATATAGAGTAATAAAAAAAGACAAACCCCACTTGGCGTAAGAAAAGCTGGTGCTCTACCACAGGCACACATGCTTGTAATTCACAGTAAGTAAGTCCTACAGGACATAGCTTGAGTGCTGCAGAGGCACTCAAGGAGTATATCACCAAGGTCAGAGAATTAAACAGATGAGTCTCGCTTTGGCCTATGTCTGCTCAGATTGTGCCTTTTGATTGAATCTGGGGCATTCAGATAAAAGACCCCAGTGGCCTATGCTTCCATTGAAGAAGCCTATTTTTTAAGCTGTTAAGAAATCCAGAGGGACATGAGGAAAACACGGCAACACATACAGCACTTCCACTGGGATATTCGCTTTTCTACATGTTAATGAAGACTAAAGTGTAAGAATGTGCAGACATCACTTTAATGGATAATTAATGATAGTTGATTTTTTAATATTAATTTACAGTGTAACTTTAACTAAGGCTTAAAAAAAATCCCACAACAACAACAACAACAACAACAAAACCACAAAACAATAAAACCCAATACCTTCCTGAGATGACCAGGGCTTTGGTGTTCAAAAAGCACTGACATAAGTTCACTATAAATGCAATCTTTAGTGTGTCCAGATTGTCAACATGACAACACAATGGAAAAATATTAACTTACATCATTTTCACAACATGCAGCTTTTAACAAATTGTCTTTTGCCCATGCAGTTTTGCTTTATTCTTTATTTTTGCCTTTTTTAGCTGATACTATCAGTTCTTTCAAGGCATGAATTTCATTGTAGCCAGATTCTTATTTGCTTTTAACTCAGTATGTACAAATTTAGTTGTGACTGCATTTTTATTCATGCCTTTTGAGCTACCTGCTTTGTCATTCCACCAAATATTTGATCTTCATATTTTTCCCTGTTACTAGGAGCTGCAATGGAGCTGCTGTGGGGACGTATTTTCTTACTGGTAGAAGCATGCCAAAAAACAGATCACACAGCCACATAAGAAAGTGGATGAGACTTTTCTTCTTTTTGCTACCACCACATACTATCAGGCTTTGTAGATTGCTGTTAAGCACATCATGCCTCAGCAGAGGCAGCATTAAGCAAAACATCAGATCTTTTAGTTTACAGCTGTTAGATTCAGGGGTTTCAGTTGCTTGACTGAATGATTCTCCCTAAGGATGTGACTGAATCAAGTCACTAAATAATTAAAATTTCAATATTCTTGTGGGAAAGCTGTTTGTCAGCCAAGTGGTAGCCAGTCATAAGAACAAACTTAATCAACTCCAAACCTTAACAGACTCCTGTTTCTAGGTGTTACCTTCAGGTGCATGTCTGGGTTTACATCTACTTACATTTACATTTCGTCCATTTATTATTTGAATTGGAAATTCTTGATTGAAAGTCTGCACTAAGATGTCCCACTGACACCCTCCCCCATGTTCTTGGCCATAATTACAATAATTGTGCTCTCCTTGCCTCATTATCTGTTTTTGGTGTTTCATTATCATTTTGTCCTCTAAGGGTTGAAAAGGTTAATGCAAGACCAGCTCCCTGATTATATGTGTCAAGCTACTCTACGGATGACGAGCTGAAGACATAGAATAGCCCCTCTGCAACCTCTGGTGTCAGACCTTCCCAGTCTGGTCTGACATAATCCCTTAGATAGGGATCGAGAACAAATATGGGAAAGCAAAAGCCATGAAATATGCTTGGGGATAGGTTAAAAATTGCAATAGAGCTACATTCTTCATAACTTTGAGCCATTTATGTATCATTACAACATTCCAGCTATCTATGCAACCCTACGATTTGTAACAAGTTGAACGAAGAGGGGCCCTTTCGTGTACCAAATTTTAACAGTTATTAGAATAAATTCCATTTGCTCTTATGCCCTTCATTTCTATTAAATAGTTCAGGATTTTTTCAGTGTGTTTGCTAAGCCCAAAGCCTATGAAGTAGAGAGAATGTGACAGCCATCTCAATCCACATAGTAAGGGCTATAATGCAAACTGTATTTTGTGCTTAGTTTTGAAGAGATGAATATTTACTTGGGTCTAATATTTTACTCCTTAAAATAAGTAAAATAGTTCCAAAGGTGTTTAATCAAATGTCTTCTTTCAAAATTTTACAAAAAACTTAGAAATGTACTTTTTAATTCCTCCAATATGCAAGTCATATTGATAATTCAGTATACATTTGTTTTTACTTGAAGTTTTGACAGTAGCATTGCCACTATGTCCTTATGAGTGCTGTAGCTTCAACAGTTCTGAAGTAAGGAAGGGAAGGATTATTGTAGAATATTTCACAGTCAAGATACCAATCAAAGAATATAATATAAGGATACTAGTAGCAACAATGTCCTTCCCTTACTATATTCATGGGCAAGATTTGCTGGACCACAAAACTTTCTCATGGAACACTGCAGAAGCACTTACCCTCTCAACTGCCTAGGTTATTGGAAGGGAAAATAATCTTTTATCATGATTTCTCTTATAAAGCTTTACTTGTCAATGTTTTGTGATAGGATGATGTACCCCCTGGAGAAGCTTGTCTTGCCCTTCACTACAGAAGGAAGACCAGATGTCTAAATTTTATATGGCTTAAGTTAGGCTAAATGGGACTTATCCCTCAATACACATCAAAAGTGAGATCAGGATATCTGCATATGATCCGAAATTTGCCATAGATATATTATAGGATCTTGATTGTGTTGTCTCTATGTTAGCAAAAATGGAGACAGTCATACTCATGCAATATTCTGAATTACAATGAGAAATAAATGGATATTGTGTAAAAACAGTAACGTTCTATCAAAAACACTGTAAGAGGTTGAAATAAAACTACTGGTTATTTAAAAATGAATGTTTATAAAACTCTGTGAGATACTCTCATGGAGGTAAAGGTTCTTATTTGAAGCATATTGTTAGCGATGAATAACGAATGGTAACTAGAACCACTTTGCAAAAAACTCAGTCATAACAACTTGCCTAGTGCAAAAAGCTTCCTTCTAATGGACAAGGATTTTTTCAGAACAACACTTAAACATGATTTATATTACGTAAAAAGCATTTGAGTTTTTTTTTTTTTTTTAACTTTTATTGGTGTTACTTACGCAGAAAGAAACTGTTCCTATTGAGGGAGAATGGAAGATTATAAAATTAATTCAGCCCACTACACAAGATTATCACAACACAATTACTGATGATAGCTAAATGGGAAAAATAATTTATTTCTAAAACTTCATTAATATATATATAGTGAGGAGAGTTAATATTTTTAGTCTTTGCTCCTCCAGGTTAATGACTTAAGAATCCAATGCTTGCAACCACAGATACCGCTATGATCAATTATGTAAAATGCCTTTCTCTTCTCCCCCATCCTCCCCTTTTTTTGGTAGAATTCACAATAGCACTCACTTAGACCCTGCTGGTACAAATCAGTTTTCACAGGGAGGAGGTGGTTTACCACTGGATGTGCTTGCCCATCTGCAGTATTCCAGTCTAAATATTGTCTGCAATTCTCCTTTGGCACTTGTAGCAAATACTTTATTTCCTTCTATGCTAAATGCATTTGTGGTATTGCCAGTTAGTCCATCAGTCTGTATTCCACAAACTGTTACACTGACCTAATGTCAATACTTCCTTATGAGGAAATAAAGTGTTTAAATTATGACACTTAGCAGCAGCTAATTTTCTGGATTAAAATGAAGCCACTGCTGAATACTGAGCTCCTAGAGATAGAATAAAAACTGTACAGTTTAAAATTTCCTAGGGATAAAAAGTGAAAAAGGGAACTTACTCTGACATACCTCAGTTCTGGGAACTTGCTGCTGCTGGGAAGGGTGAACACCAAGAATTTCAGAGGAAATGGATATGAGAGAGTGCATACCCTGCAGGTAGGTATCTGGTAAAAAGTGTGGAAATGTGGGTGAACTAGCAGCTTGTCAGTTTGGTGAAGAAAGGGAGAAGTGTTCTATTACCTTATGCAAAGATAACCAAATAAAAGACTTCAGTATTGTGCAAAATGTGAAATGAGAGGCTGTAGGAATTGAATTTGTTGCATTCTCTGTTTCAAATTCAATCAGCAATTATGCCTTTAAGTAGCCATAGAATCAAGAGAAAGTAGAGATGAGAAGACCATCTTTCATCCAAATCAGGAAATGTAAGTTGGTTTTGGTGGTTTATTTTTTTGGTTTGTGTTTTTTGTGTTTTGTTTGGTATTGTGGGGGGTTTTTTGTTGTTTGTTCTTTTTTTTCCCCTGCATTTTGTGTGTGTGTGTGTGTGGTGTTTAGTGTGTTGTTTTTTTTAAAGCTCTTACACTCCTACATAAGGAACTAAGGATTAAACAGAGCTGTTACTTTAACAGTAAGTAGCTAGCATGCTCTGTATTTTACAAAACATATAAAATCCTTAATGTTTACAGTGTCTTATTGACAATCAGCTTTGTACTTTTTTTCTATTCTAATTGTCTACCACCAATGCATAAGACCAGCACAAAAGATTCCCTAATGTTAATAAAATAATGCCCAGAGTATGGAAAGCATTCTTTCTTAATAGGATATGTAACATTTCTATTCAAGTTCCATGTCTAATTATATTTTAGAAGACTTAAAAACATTGACATTTACAGTCCTTAGTGAGGAATACCCAGTTTGAAATTTTACCACAAAAGCTAATGACCCTATTAACTCTAATTTGTTTACTCACCAGTCTGGAACAGCTTCTTCCACAGGTACCTCTTTGATGTTCAAAATTAAGCTTCCTAGAGGCTTGAGAAATTAAATGCTAAAGGAGGTCAATTATCCAACAGTTGCCTTAAAGATAAGGACTGCCCCTCCCACATTGTTTTAAAATTATTTTTTCTGATGAACAGAAAAACAAGATAGCTGCACACGTCAGGCTCTCCCACAGGTTTGCTAGGGCATAATAGGCAGTTCTAAGTTTGGCCATTAAGGAGAGTGCCTAACTATATCAGGCAATATAAATACATGATTTTTTTTAAATCGAGATTTTCTATTTAATCAAAGTGCAAATGTAATTAATTATTATTTCATAGTCTGTATTTTGAGTTTTGAATTTGCATATCTCAAGTATGACCTCCAGCAGCTTCTGGTTAGCATGAACCACTTGCTACAGCAAGTGCAATTTTTGTATTTATAGAGAACCTACTTAGTCATAGACTATTCTTTGTTCTACTTAGTATTGTCCAAAACTATAGTACATACCCTGTCCAGTTGGGGAAGAAAAGAACAATTTCCTACAGACTCTTAACCTGTGCAACACCAAAAGAGATGGAGGCATGGTTTCAAAACTTGTAGACATCAGTGTTTTTTAGCTTTCTAAGACATTCCCCTGAATGAAGCACTGGCTCCCACTGAATTCTTAACTAACAACTGAATATTAATCCAGAGATTACCACTAATCAGTTGTTCTTATATACAAGAGGTGAAAGCTGATGCCTCATCCAAAGAGAGAACAACCATTCCCAGGACTGGGCAGATGCTGAGGGTTCCTAGCATGATTCTGCAACTGGGGAGGCAACTGGGGAGGCAATGAGTGCTGAATACCTCTGCAATAGGCAGCAGGTTCCTTAACAGGGCACCAAAGATCTGGTAAAGTAGAAACCTTCAGTAAGTTTCTGCTGACTCATCTAAAATACATATATGCTATAACACCATTAAAAAAAAACAAACCAAACAAAAAAAACCCACAACAAAAAACTCCCAACAGATCCTTAGAAGACTTCACAAGACAGCTATGCTTTCCTCCAGCAAAAATTCTCGGTGTTTAAATAGCCTGAAGAGGTGCCAGATGGCTAGTACCATTTTTTATCTTTGTGAAAGAGCATCCAGAATGTTCATCCTTAATTTGTTTCAGAGTTTTCTGGTGGATGGGAGGACTCAGTCCTTCCATCGTATTTTGATGAGAAGAATATTTATCATCTGACAATATCATGCATTGGTGGGTTTGGAGAATAATGTCACTTTGTCTTTTCAGAAGAGTTATGAATCCAAATCCAGCTACAACTAGTGGGTGAATGACGTCCTTCTGAAAATGTTAAGCAAATTCTGGGAAATCAGGCATGAAACTGAACTGCAGATAAGGAAACATAAGGTTAAGGGATTCTGAGAAGCCCTTCAGCTCTCATACAGCAGCTGGTGGTTGTGAGAAAGAAAACGGTTCTCTGTAATATCACAGTGCCATAAGAAATGATGTGGGATGTAGCTATTCCATCCCAAAGACTGCTGAAAATTGTGGGACAGGGCTGTGTTCTATATCAGGTATTCTTTCCTATAAAAAAATAATTTGTAATAAAACATGTAGTTGAAAAAATAACGGCCATGTAAAATATTAATAACAAATAGGAGATCCCTAGGCATATTTTTGCATTTGAGAGGCAATGATTGTTTCCAAGAAAATGGAACTTTGGAATTACTTATTTTTTTTTTTTTTTTCCAGATCCTGCATACATTGGGACTTCAGTGATCTTCTTAATACCAGAATTTAAAGGCCTATGAAACCTGTTAGCCTTGAGAGAACAATAACTGTTTAATGGTTTTCTTTCACTGTCTGAATGGTACAGTGAAGAAAGTGCTTTATTATTTGCTCTTCTTAATAAAGATAATACTTCTAGTTAGATCAGTTATTGAGCTCCAAACTTACTTGTGTAATGACAACATTAAAAAAAAATATTTAAATTGCCTAATTCCACACCAAGTATAAGATCGAATGTAACAGCATGTTAGAATATTGACAATAGAACCAAAAAATCAGGGTAATGTGAGGTTAATATCTACAGCATTTATTTGGAATTCAGTAAGAAGTGATTTTCATTCCAGATTGGTTAACTTCTGCTTCTTCAGAAAATCCTGAACTAGGACCACTTTGAATTGTGACTGTCAGAAGCAAAAAAAATCTCTAGAAACCTCACTGTTGTGTTTGTTACTGTTTATATTTAGGTCAACATCATCTTTAAATCTTGGCAGTTCTGGAGACACCCTTTTACAGGTCTGCCTGTGTGGTAACGTGGAAAATGCCAGAGCATGAAGTGTAAATGGGACAACAACCTGAAAGAATTCTTCTTTCTTTCTTTCAATATGAAAGGAACAGCTTTGTAGAATTCCATCTTGTACCACAAGGCTTATAAATAAATATGTCCTACAATTAAACATGTCCTAAATTATTTATAGAATCATAGAATGGGTTGGGCTGGGAAAGACCTTAAAGATCATCTAGTTCCAAGCCCCCTGCATTGGCAGGTACACCTTCCCCTAGACCAGATTCCTCAAAGCCCTATCCAACCTGGCGTTGAGTGCTTCCACGGATGGGGCAACCACAACTTCCCTGGGCAATCTGTGCCAGTGTATCCCCACACTCACACTAAATAATTTATTTGTATTATCTAATCCAGACCTACCCTCTTTACATTTGAAAACATTCTCCCTCATCCTGTCACTATGTGCCCTTGTAAAAAGTTCCTCCCCAGATTTCTTGTAGGCCCCCTTCAGATACTGGAAGGCTGCTTCTAAGGCCTCCCTGAAGCCTTTTCTCCAGGCTGAACAACATGAACTCTCTCAGCCTATCTTCATAGGAGAGGTGTTCCATCTGTTTGACCAATTTTGTGTCCCTCCTCTGGACCCACTCCAACAGGTCCATCCTGTGCTGACGACTCCAGAGCTGGACACAGTACTCCAGGTGGGGTCTCACCAGAGCAGAGGGGCAGAATTACCTCCCTCAAACTGCTGATCACACTTCTGGTGCAGCCCAGAGTATGGGTGGTTTTCTGGGCTACAAATGCACATTGCTGACTCATTGTTAGCTTTTAATCTACCAGTATTCCCAAGTCCTCCTCTGCAGGGCTGCTCTCAAGCCCTTCATCCCCTAGCTACCACAATCCAGGTAGAGGACCTTGTACTTGGCCTTGTTGAACCTCATAAGGTTCACATGGGCCTACTTCTCAAGCTTGCCCAGGTCCCCCTGGATGTCATCCTGTCCCTCAGGCATGTCATCCACATTGCTCAGCTTGATGTTGTCTGCAAACTTGCTGATGGTGCATTCAATCCCACTGTCTATGTCATTGATGAAGATATTAAACAGTGCTGGTACCAATATGGACACCCAAGGGATACCACTTGTCATTGATCTCCATCTGGACATCGAGGCATTGACCACTACCCTCTGGATGCAAACATCCAACCAATTTCTCATGCACTGAACAGTCTACTGATCAAATTCATATCTCTCCAATTTAGAGAGAAGAGGACTGTGTCAAAGGCCTTACAGAAGTCTAGATGGATGACATCCATTGCTCTTCCCTTGTTCACTGATGCACTCACTCCATCATAGAACGCAACTAGGTTGGTCAGGCAGGACCATGCTGGCTGTCTCGAATCACCTCCCTGTCCTCCATTTGCCTTAGCATAGCTTCTAGGAGGATCTGTTCCATGATCTTCCCAGGCACAGAGGTGAGGCTGACAGGTCAGTAGTTCCTGGGATTCTTCTTTCTACCCTTTTAAAAAATGAGTGCAATGTTTCCCTTTTTCCAGTCACCAGGGACATCACCTGACTACCATGACTTTTCAGATTTCATGGCAACTACATCAGACAATTTCCTCAGGACTCTGCACTGCATCTCAATAAGCCCCTTACACTTATCTACATTTAGGTTCCTCAGGTGGTCATGAACCTGATCTTCTCTTACAGTGGGAGAGACTTTGCTCCCCTGGTCCTCATGAAGTGTGGGCTGGATGTGTAGAGAGTGAGCTGGCATTGCTGAGGCCACATTTGGAGTACTGTGTCCATTTCTGTGCTTTTCAGTACAAAGAGACATGAATTTACTGGACAGAGTCCAATGAAGAACCACAATAATGATCAACCAATCAATTCTGTGATTCTGTAAAATACAGAATGAAGGACAAATAACTGCTTAGATATTCCAGTACTAAAAATTAGCAGGTGTTTACAGTGAAGTGAGCATGTTTCTGTTTATCTCAATCTGGGAACTTCAAAATCATGCATGTTGAATTATTTCAGAGTACCATGTGTGTGTCTTTACAAGCACCACCCAGCCAGTAATGTTCTCAGAAAATAACCCAACAACAAAACCACAAGCCCAAACATCATGTTTTCTGCATACCTCATTACAGGAACACACAACTCTTCAAACTTTGCAGAAGACAGGTTAATAGAAAAATACCTTTATAATGTATTTTATTTCTCTAGTCCTCTGGACGTGGAGAGGGTTGAATCAGAACAAAGACAACAGTTATCTTAATGATGACAAGATTGGCAGCGATTTAGGTCCTCAAGGTACTTCACAAGGCTGAGGTGGCTCTTACCTTGGAGAAAGATTGAGCTGCAACAGCTTTAATAGGGGATATATAGAAACTATACTGACGTTACTAATGCTGAAGTGCATTACAGGATTCTTATGCATTCATATGTCTGCATGATAGCCCTTCATGGGGATTTTTCTGTCTATCCCCAAGCTCTCAGAAATAGTCAGGTAGCAATTTGGACTTAGCCCAAATAAGAGGCGTGTAAGAGAAAGTTACAAGGATCTTTACATGGTAATGGCCAGTTTTTCTGTTTTCCAGCATGTAACAGCTAAATACTATTGCTCCTGCTTTGTAAAATGTTTTTCTTCTTACACTTTCATTTTTCTATACATGTATTTGTGCACACACCCGTGCATGCACACACACACACAGACAAAACCTCCTGTAAAATCTTCTGTTGAGTTCTCAACATCTAAGAAGGAACAGAGGCCCCTCTGTCAGAAACAGAGGAAGAACAGGTTTTATTTTTAATTGTCTCAGGTCCCAAATTTTGGTAAGACTCATAGTCTGAGTGATGGCATACATTAATATTTCCAGTTTTTGTTCATCACTTGCTATGACTGGAAACAGGAGCTGACAATGAAAGCACCTCAACAAAAATTATTGCACCACTGCTCTTCACTTGAACAAGAAGAAAAAGATGCTGAGATCAAAAGAATAAAATAGAAGGTTAAAAGGAAATCAAACTTGAAAGAAGGAAAGAGAACATTTAATTGGAGGGTCTGATTCAGATGTGTTCTTGCAGTGCTCGTTCCTAATTTACTATCTGCTCCTCATCTCTGCACAGCAGTCTAACAAGAATTCCACTGCCTCCTCATTTCCCCCCTGTCTGTGCCCCCTAGCTCAGACCTGCGCTCCAGTGTTACAGCACTCCCCTCAGCTTTTTTCTACTACACTGAGCTTTGGGACCTTTATAGATTCACCATCATCCCTGTAATTCTAGGGCACCAGACTTGGATGTTGGCTGTGATGGCCTAAGGATTAGAATATTCTATAAGGCAGGTTTCTGACTGCAGCTCTGTGAACTCAGTACTAACACTAGGGAGATACTTACAAAGGCATAAACAAAGGAGACAAATCTACACAAAGAAACTGTGAAATGGAGCAGGGGAGAGGAGAGTAGAAAGAACAAATAAAGGTATTTTAGACTAACAAAAGTGCCACCTACCTTAAAGGTCTCTAAACGAATGACAAAATACACATAGCAACATTTCAGCTTATGAGTAACTTTGAATGGATAAAATTTTAGAATAGCCAGAAATAAATCTGTGTTTATAAGGAGAACTGTAGTGCAGAGATTTCTCTCACCCAGACTAAATGAGAAACCACATTATCACTTTGTTGAATTACTCAGAATCAGCATCATTTGCTTGCACCAATTTCAGGCTTTACAGATGCTGTGTATCTACCTACAAAAAGACTTTGTTTACTTTGAAAGACAGCATTGCTGTTTTGTGCTTTTTGTTTGGTTGGTTGGGGTTTTTTTCGCTTGGTTTTTTTTTTTTTTTTTTTTTTATGTTTGGGCTTTTTTCAGATGCCTCTCTTCTTTAAATAAACAAATCAACAGGGGAAGCATTCCCATTCATCCCATAACCTTCTATTTCTGTATGTTTCCAGTTGACTGCTAAGCTCCTGAATTCCACAACTGGTACACAATTAAAGCAATACATTCTAAACAACACAGAATATATTGACAGAAAGAATAAAGGTTAGATTGCTGGTGCTGATTTAACTTGATCTTCAATGACTTCTTCCCTGTTTTTACTGCTATCCTGTTCAGAAAGGTGTGGAGGTAATCTCCTTGACTGCCCTTGATGTCAAAGGTGCTTTATAACTCACAAAGAAGAATATGCTGGCTGCAAGTGATGTGAATAAGTAGTGGTTTGACCTTCCTGATACCAGGTAGACTACATGAAGACAGAGTAAGCTGCATGCAACATGGTAAAAATAGATTAGAAATGTTGTAAAATCTGGGATAGTGCATTATTTGTCATAATTCAGATTTCTCTCCAGGGGCCATTAGCAGTCTAACACTATCCTAGAATGTCACCTTTCCTAACTAGGTAGACAATACCATATTGCAAAAAAGAAGTGTGTAGCAAATGAAGTGTTACGCACAATGGTTGCTAAAAACATAGTGAATTAATTAAATGGCAATATAAATAAATGTGATTGCCAATTCTTTCACAGCCTTTGCCTCAGAGTCCCTAACCTTAAAACACTTCACAAAAGGCAAAATACCCACTTCAGTCATGTCTGCTGCTAATCATTAATTGCTTCATAAAAAGACAATATTTTATCCATCCTCTTTGGAGTCTGAGTATGAATGGTGAAGCAAAAGAGAGTGAAACTGAGTGAAACATGAAAAGCTTGATTTGTTAGGACCCCTGCTGTCTGAAAAGAGATCAAAGCTCAGGAGGAGGCTGTAAAACAGCCGAATGCACTGCACAGAAACATGGCCTGTGGCAGCTGCTCTGGGCACGCTCTCACAACACAGGTGTACCTCCAAGTCTGCTCTGCCAGCTGAATCATGGGAGCAGGTTACCTCTTCTCCTTCTTCATTATTTCAACTGCAGTCACTGAGGAGATGTAGGCTCCATCCATCACAATGCACAAATTCACAGTGAGCAGATTCAGCACAGGCCTAATTAAAGCTTTTCCTTTCATTTGTGGAGATAATTAGACTTTCATCTCACCAGGAAGCTTCAGAAAGATCTATTTCTTTCTTCAATAAAAGCTACATCAAACAAAAGCAGATTTTAATCGTCTTTTCTTTGGGGCATGAGTCAATAATGAAAGATGTCATGGGCAACAAAAATTGTGTGCAGAGAAAAAAAGGAGGAAAAAAAGCCCAAGCTATGTTATTTAATTAACATCATGTTTGCAAACACCATTAATTTCTTTCATTAAAATGATTTTTATCTACAACTGATTGTTGATAAAACAATCGATTTGAACATCTCATCTGTTTCACCACTATGCAGGAACCCATCTGCTGTGCTATAAAGCAGGAATCATGCAGACTGTTAAGCAACATGTGAGAACAATAAAAAATGCATATGTGTGTGTCAGGGATTTGTGAAGCTCACTGCAGGGCAAGGGCCACCTTTTCTCAGAACATGTATAAAAAATTACTTGGTAGCAGGCCAAAGGACAAAATGTCACAAAGATCAGAAGTGCATAAATAACAAATGAATTAATATGTGCAGGAAGAAAGGGCTCCATCTGTGTTGGGAAGCATTAGTAAATAGACTTAGAAAAATACGGAGATTTCAGACATATTTAACACCACATCATGAGCTGCTGTGATGTAACATTAGATGACAAAAATGCCTAGCTTAATGGCTTTGCCTTTATTCATTAGCAGTAGTAGCATGAGGGCACAAGCTTCCTTTCCTATTACCTTTCTCACTGGTGCAAGAGGAAAGTATTTTTGGCTCCAGGCCCACTGCACATTATTTATTTATTTAACCATTTGACACAGTGCTTCTGTATGGATCACCTGGTGTGCAGGATCACAAGGAGGGTGTAGCTGACTTTTGTGGAAACTGAAGTCTGGAAATCTAGGGGGTGAATAAAGCACTCTTCTACCCTACAGCTTAAAAAAATCCCAAAGAACTGTTAGGCCTGTATTGTTAAGACATTTAGTGAAGAAAGAGAGGCATCTTGTTTAAGAACCTTTTTAATGATGATACTTGCAGGCAGGGAACTGTTTTTAAAATTGGAATTAACACTGCTAGTAAGGATGCACTCTTGCAGTGTGGAGCCTGGTGTCTGTCTGCTTAATGCCTTTCAGGACAGGATAAAGTGTTGTGATTCATCAGAATCTGACCTGAACTTGCCCTAATGGCAAAATATCATGAAACCTAAATTTGAACTAAAATTTGCATTACTGAGCACTCTGCTGCTGTTTTGACCTGCCTGGGAAATTGAGGAAATGAAATGATTTAATGGAAACTTTTTTTAAAAAAATCTACAAACGTCTTTAAATTTCACAATGTTGGGGCTTGATTCCTAGTGTCTATGCTTTTAATTCTGGCATATGGCAGTTGTTTGGGAAAGCAAAGTTTGCAGGAGCTTGACAGACACTTCTTGATGCATTGAGCCAGTAAGATCCCTGGTGAGTATCCAGGTTCTAACAGAGCTGCACATGTCTGTTCTTGTGACTGTAAGAAACTGAAGTTTTTCCCGTTTGGGTTCCTCTTTCTCTAGTTCACTCAGTCACTTAAAAATAAAAACTGCAAGCTTCTACTGTGTATCCTACTTTCATAAGCAGAAGATTTTATGCTAATCTGCTCCCTCCCCCAAATAACTGAGGACTGGTTTCATTTTAAGTTAAGACAAAAACATATGCACATTGCAGTGAGTTTATCTGTTCTGCTAGGATCTAGTAGTTCAACATGCTGAAAAATCTTGTACAGCTCAACTAGAAGGTTTAACAGAGGATTTTCCCAATTCTTATTTGAAGCTCATTAAAAAAAAAAAAAAAAAAAAAAGGAATTTGTTTGTGTTTCAGATAATTTTATCACCATTTCCCAGTATCCTGGGCCAAAAACTTCCTCCTATTGATATATTTTTTACCATTTGCTTCAATGAAAGCCTTATCTATTCCAAGTTATGAAACAGTGAGGGGAGAAATCCAAATAGCAAACACTGACTGAAGATTTTACTAGGAAAAAAAGTATTAAAGTAGTGATGTAGGGAAAAAGAGAAAAAAAAAAAAAGCCACTTCTGACATCTTTTTTTTTTCCTGTGATATTCTTGTCTGCAAGGGAAGAGAAGGTCTTTCTTTCTTTCTCTTTCTTTCTTTCTTTCTTTCTTTCTTTCTTTCTTTCTTTCTTTCTTTCTTTCTTTCTTTCTTTCTTTCTTTCTTTCTTTCTTTCTTTCTTTCTTTCTTTCTTTCTTTCTTTTTCTTTCTTTCTTTCTTTTTCTTTTTTTTCTTGCTCTCTTGCTTTTTCTCTTTGTTTCTCTCTCTCTTTTTCTTTCTCTCTCTCTTCCTCTTTCTCTCTTTCTCTCTCTCTTTCTCTCTTTCTCTTTCTTTCTCTCTCTTTTTCTTTCTCTTTAACAAGTACATTGTATGTGAAAGGAATAATGACTAGTGGCCACAACTCTGAAAGACTCTACAGCACATCAGCGCTTTCGCTGTCAAAAAGCTTCACAACTACAACCTTGCCTAAGATTAGTGACTTCAGAGTGCTTCTGATCTCCCTGATCAGGATATACACATATTTCTGATCTGGTATTTTTTTAAATTGGAAACCCTCCCCCTAGTCATCTCCAGGAAAGTTAGATTATACAATATAAATATATTGCTAATACTTATGTACAAAGGATGCAGCTGATCTTCTAAACTGAAAAACTCCATGAATAGGTGAACCCAAACTAAGATCTTTGCTAACTATCCAGATGATACTGCTGAGCTATAAATTTCTAACACCAGGGGAAACTCCTTAACCAGGCACTAGGTTTGCTCATTACTTACACTTCAGACATTTTACTTGGTGGGTCTCTATTTTGTGAAAGAGGACAGGGAGCCTGAGGTAGCTGACATGCCAGAGAAGGAAAAGAAGACAAATAGAGAAGACTCTGCTCAGTTTTAAGGGCAAAAGTGCATGGCTTGCCTTAAACTTGGTTAGGCTGAAGCTATAGATTGCAGAGGAAGAGATAGAGACTACTGCTTCTAATATACTCAGCAAATCTAGAGAAATACTTAGTGTCCAAAGAGCCTGTCACCCTGCCAGTGGTGCAGGGACTGTGTGAGCACAGAGCTTCTTGCTAAAGAACAGGGAGGCCGTAGGAGAATGGTATCCAAATGTTACAATAACTGGCATGAAATGGGTGAAAAACTCATTTCCCCACCCCTTCCCATCAAAACATTATCCTGCACCACTGTGGTATGGTGAAACCTATTTCTAATTAACACATACATGAAATACCAGATTGCCCAAAGACTGGACTCTCAGATCCTCTACCAGGAGGAAGCAGCTTTGCCAAGTGAAGTGAAATCCATCCGTCAGCTACAACAAAATTAGGCTGGAGGTATTATTAATAGATCTGTAATTAATCAAGAAAATTCTCCTAGTAGACATTTTATTTAAGATTAATAAAGGCTTTTATTGCTTCTACTCAACTTCTACAGGATAACTGGTGATACTATCTTATGAATGGAGAGCTCTGGAGCAGCGTCAGAGATGTTAAAACAGATGTGTTTTCAATGAAGTCCTATAGTGATCAAGTGAGACAAACAAAAGCACCTCCTGAGGTTCTTAGTATCAATTTTGAATGCTTAGATTACCTGAAACGACAACTACCAAATGTCACTCAGCTGCTCTATGATAGTCTTTTTAAGTAGAAGATTTTAGGCCTGTTTCATACTTCACAGCTGTTACTTTTCTCATAAGAATATTTTAAGTACTGTATTTTAACTCCCTGTGTTCACCTTTTTTACTGGGTGTAATAAAACCAGCCAGCTTACCACAGCCTACAGTTCTTGCCTAATAGAATTCTTTCCTTAACAAGACAACTCAAGCAGTGCTGCTCAGGCAAGGGGGAGGTAAGGACAGGGTCCCCAAGCTAGGCAAGGGAACAGGAGATCTGGCTTAGGGAGAAAATAACATCTCTCCCTTTGGCTGTGCTGGTATGTGGACAGTCCTGCTGACAGTAGCGCTCCTTCTGCTGGGGCTCATGAGCATCAGCGATGGGCTCGAGTTCAGATCACAGCACTGTGGGTGAGGCACTGCTCCTGCCTGGTCTGGCATCTCCCATCCCATTCCTTGACTTGGGCAGTACAGGAGTGAAGGAGCTCCCACACCTTTTCATTTTCTCTCACCTTACTTGTGACTGCTGTTACTCCTTCATTAAAGGTATACAGATGTGTTCATATAATAAAAAGTAAAATTAGAATTCAAGTATAAATCTGAATTCTTGCCATTTATATATTTATATGCACTGGAAAACAGACATTTAAATGCATTTTTTGTTAAGATTTTTGATGGGATGAACTTGAACAAGTGACAATGTCCATTTGTTAAATCAAACACAAAAGCAAATATGTAGGAGAACAAAAGGTATCAGCAGGTGAAGAACAGGGAATCTGTGAATGTTCCAGCAAGTGCAAAATATGACTTCATGTTTTCTTCTGTGATTTATTAGTGGTATGTGATAAATATTTAATTTATACAGTGGAAATCACAAAAATGTATAGATCATAAATATCTCAAATGTTAAAAGTTCTGATCCGGCTTTGCTTTCCTATACCTACAAAAGCAGTCTCAGAATATGTAATCCCAAGTCTGTATGTGTATCTAAGCTCGTGACCATGTCTACATTCTGTGTGATATCATCACAAAGTGGCAGTATCTGCTCATCATTATGTAGGAGCATGTATAAAATGCTAGGAATGTTTCTGAGTCAAGCCAGTGTGTTTAACAGGTGGAACATTTCTAGAATTAGAAGGAGTTTTGGGATTATAATATTTTCTCTAATTTTAAACTCAAAATACTCTTAAGTGATTTCCTGTTTCTCTTTAAGTATGTAAATGTCATTGGAAGCTAGTTGTGAAGAGAATGTTTAATGGATGAAATTAAAAATATGTGATTGATGGGCCATTTCTCAACTTTAGTTAGACATAAATAGAGTATCTCAGTATTTATATGGGTATATATCCTGAGCTTGAGTTTCATCCTACAAAACTGAGGTAGACAGAAATGCAATACCTAGTTCATTAGTAAATCTGATTAATGACATATTATAAACACGTTCTTATGAATGGCTTATTGGCAGTTATACTAAATTTTCCATGAAGACTACTATAATACTCCTGTTTTGTTTCAACCACTTGTAGCACACATTGGCGCATTTACAAATGTGCAAATGAAGTGAGAATGCATCATCCTAGTTTTGAAAACTGGATTTTTGTCTGATTAAATTGCCTTTGTACAAGAGTATCCAAAAGAGTTTTCAGACATCTGACAATGGTCATGTCCACTAGTATGCACATATACCATTCCTAAGTGGGTCCATTACCTTTCTGTTGGCTTAAAAAGCAAACAAGTAAGCAAACAAACAATCCTTAAAAACTAATAAGGTTAGATTGTCTTGTTTTTAGATTTTTCCCCCTTCCCCAGATGACAATCAGATTTCCTATATGTTTATGTATGTATGTCTTTGAGAAAGAGAGATGTGTTATGTATGTAGCAACATTTGCCTATACAGCTGTTTTGCAAACTGTCCAAATTCAAATGCTATATAGTATTTAGTTTTATTGCAGGAATGATCATCTAAAGCTTTAAAATAGGCAAGGTTTGTAAAGGAGAATATCTTAACCTGGAAGAAGCGACTGAAGTTAAAAAATGAGACAATACTTTGGTCAAACACACACTTCAGAACTTCTGGATGCAACAAAATTTTTCTTTTTGCCTCCATCTCTGTCTCTTTCAAAAACCTGACTTAAAGTTAAACATTTAATTTCAATGGATCTCCACATGGGTTCTGGGATTTACTTGCTTGCAACAGCTTGCAATATTAGCGTGTCATTTAAGAATGACAAAGTCAGAATAATTTGTTCATTAATGTTTTCTTTCAAAAGGTAAAGGCCTGATGATGAAAAAATAGTTCCTTTAAGTATTCACATATGTGTGTGCATGTGCTAGGTGACATTTTTAACAAAATTGCAATACTTGGGAATAAAAATATGTAACTTAATAGTTAATAATCTCTGAAAAAAAGAATTCGCTTTTTCACCTCTTACTTAAGTGGAGCTCTATTTCTCTCAAGGCAGGGCCTATAAAAATATTGGGTAAATAAGCCCGTATGCGCTTTCTGAGCTCTGAATGAAAGCATACGTTTTTAAAAATGGTAGGCTCCTAAAGTAAAACTGAAGTAGTCAGACCTGCAGAGATAATTTCTTAAATACTAGGCAGCAAAACAAATGACCTGAACAGATTAGCTAGTGATGTCTACTAACAAGCACAAATCACTGGCATATTTCCCAGCTAGAGAGCCATATACAGAAAAAAACTAAGAAGCGTTTAGTTCTTTAATCAAGCTCAATTTCGAATGTGGACCTAGAATACCAAATCTTAACACTGCTTTAAGAACACTAATCAAATACGGATGAAACAGTGCAAGCCTATTGTAAAGCTAAAATTACTTTCCTGTCTGAAAACTGGAAATGAAGATGATCTTTAGTATCCAAGTGTCAATGAAATTTAAGTGCCCACCAGATTGCTGGCCCACCCATAGATTATTAATGCACAATTAATCTACTAGGGCAACTGTAGAGTGTCATTTAGCTTCAGAGCCCACAAGTATAAAACAGCAACACACTGTGAAATTAATGGTAACACTTAAAGGTCCCATTGTTATTAATTCATTTGACATTCACTGTAATCACACTGGTCTTTAATGAATTCATTTGGCATGTGAATATTGCATGTACTTTCAAATGCATTCCAGTGCAAATCAGTGTTAATTGATGTCCTGAATAGAAATAGTTTCTCTCTTTCTCTCTCACTTCTTTTTTTTAGCCTACCACTCTTTTTGTTAAGGATCTTTTTCCCCAGCACAGTTCATATGTGCCATATGCATGCACAAGCTCTTATAAGAATTATTATTACTACAGATGTCAATAAAAATGACCTAGGGATCATACGGTTACTGAAATTCTGCATTACCTTGTTCTAAGGCAATAAACTCAGAACACCACAGATTTTCAGTAATCTTCTAGAGCCACATATCTTATGAATATTTTCATTTTACTGTTCTCCACAAATTGCCTGTGAACGTCTTTGGCTTATACAATAAGGATTGTGGCCATTGGTTGTCATCTTACCCAGTTCAGTTTTACAGCAGGCACTGGCTATATCTACCATGCTCTTCCTGACTACAGCTCTGTGTATGGAAAATCTGTGCCAGTGGCAATTTTCTCCTTCACTTACACATAAGTAGTGTTCCCAAGAACTGTGGGGTGCTGAGAAATTCCTCTTTATGTCATATGCAAGCAGTTAATCTGAAAAGACTGAACACATGGGTGGTGCAACAATTCCAGCTCAGAAGCTTGTCCTAGATAAAATACTCCGAACTGGAAAATCCTTTGTGCCAATAAAATAGTATTATTGTTATAATTTATAAACTGCCTGACTGATTTCCTTAGCTATCTAGCAACAATCTTCATATGTTCTTGTTTCCCAGGAAATTAGGGTGGGCCAAAGGAGACCCTGATGTCAAACCATTCCTGAAGAAGAACCTTAAACACTTCTTATGGCCTATGCATAGTATATCTAGGGATCTTTCTACTCATATCTTGAAATTAGAAGAATATAGGACTATGAGGTCTGGCATCACACTTAGGAGAAATTTGGTACCCACCCTTAAAAACAGCACACAGAACAATAAAAATGTATATTTGGAATGCCCCAGATGTAATTACTCTTAAGGCTAACATCAACAGCAATACATAAATATTATTCTTGTAGTAAAGCACAGGTAACTAAATCAAAGCACATAGAATAGACATGTACTTACTGAAAAATGCTTAAAAGTTTTGGTGCCTTGCAGGAGGATTCATGGACAGACACAAAGGAATCAATATGATTAGGTGAATGCCAATTTATTTTACCCGCCAACCTTTCTTATATACCCCCTTGCTGTGTACACGTGTCCGAAACCACTCTTGTCATGGGTCAGTTGCCATAAAGCCTGCCACGACCTAAACAGGGATTGGTTCCTAGCACGCGCATGCGCAGTCATGACTCTCCGTCTCACTTCCTTCTTTGGCACATCCGGAAGTTGTTTACTTTGCTGCTCACTTTTTCAGTTGGTAACCATGGGAATGTCCTTGGTCAGGGGCCCAGGTGTTATCAGCAAAGGCTGGATTGCTCACATGTCCATTGTTCTGTAAAAGGGCCCTCTACAGTGCCTCTAGTTATTGGTTGTCTCAGTGGGCTTGCATTGATTTTCAAGAGATGCAAAACTAATGTTTTATCAAATTCTATACCTTCTTGTGTCTCAAGAATCAAAATCATGGTACACTAAATTAGTCAGTTTTGAGAACTGTGACATAAGAAACCATTTCAGTATCCCTACCTGGGTTGAAAAGTAATTAAACAGAGAAGAGGTCCCACTGATTTAATTAGTTACCTCAGCATCACTATCTGCTGGGCAATATACTTAAAGTGCAGTTCTTACATTTTCAACTAATGTTTCTGATAAGTTTCTAATATTTCTTTTGAATTTTACTTGAAAGCTAGAGAGCATTATTTAAATGAATACAAGACGGAACATAATTTTGAGGTACTGAGTAACTCAGGAGATGCAGAACATTGTAAAAAAGGAAAATAATCTTGTAATTACTTCACAGCCATAGCATCTACTAGACTCTTGCTGCTGATATGCAAGACTTTTCTGAGATTTGATTGCCAAAGAAGGCCCAATGAATAAAACTATTTTAAGAATGGAGATAGACACATCAATCAGAACTACAAATCAAAAGTGTCTGGCCACTCAATACTGATTAAAGTTAATAAGTATTTGCCTTCCTTCACTTTCCTTAACACATTCAGAATGATGAACATACTGTAAATGGAAATGCATGATTGCTGACTCTTCATCACTTGTCACTAACATCCTGGAGGTAAAGAACATGTCTGGAAGTCTAACTATATGTTATTCTATTTGGCATTACTTTATTTGAAGAGTGACTGAGTTCTGGTCTCTTTGGTTCAAAACTTTCAGTCATCATTTTCTTAATGACTTCCGAGCAAAGAACATTTTAACAAGCTAGCACTTTCCCATTGTTAAAGATCCTTCCTGAAAAACCACAAAATAAGCAGCCTTGTTTCACATCATCATTAAGCAGGAATATATAAAATTGGGTTTATCAGACACCTTCCATTCTCTGAAGTAGGCAAGTGAAATTTTAAGGGGCCTGCCAGTGAATTTTTGTCACTGACACTTTGAAAACTGCACAGATTTGGACATGTTACTAGTCTCTGGGAATTTCTATTTGCATAGTTCACTAGAGACTTGCTAAGAATTTATCAGCTTGCTAAGAATTTTAACAGCTATAGACTGTATAGATGAAGAATGTTTTAGCCCACGACTGGTCTGGACAGGACCTTCTGTGTCTTTGGTTGATTTTCTAACTATTTAGGGTTGTTCTAGGACCAAGTAAGAAGAAGGAAAATTGTCTCATTAGTTCTTGGAGGGGGATGAAAATGCTAAGGAAACAGTCTGGCATACAGAGGAGTCAGGAAGACTCATCACTGCATAAACCACATTGTGCCAAGCAGGATGGATTAAGGACTAAAATCCCTAACCCTGCAAATGTTTTCACACTGCTTCCCAGCTAGCCTCTAGATTGCCAGAATATAAGATATTTGTAGACCTGTTCGGTGTGCCCTCACCATTACTATAAATCCACATTTCCTTTGTATCAGTGTCCTTTCTTGTCTGTCTGGAACTGGCTTTGCAGTCTCTCTGCCAGGGTAGATAGGACATCCTTGTTGCAGTGTGCAGATGGCTTGGACTCGCCTATGTTGCAAACAGATGACGAATGCTGGTGCAGGCGTAAGTTTGGTGTGCTAATGAGTTTGCTTAAAGCTCTCGCCTGAGTGACAGGATCATATTTCTACAATGTAGATGTGAAAATGGTTTGGGATGGAGCAGAAGCATGCTCCAGGCATAATATATGCTACAGATGCACATCTTCAACACGCAGGATTTACAGCACTCTGAAAATAAGTAAGAGCTGTGTAATAAATAACATTGTGATTTATAGGACTCATTTTGTGCAAAAGATGTGTAAATAATGTTCACTGAAAGGATTTTTTTCAAAACTTTTTACTCTTTATTAATTAATAATTTTAAGAATGTGCAACGACAACAAAGAAAATCCTGACTTATCAGAATCTTGAGTGATCAAAATATGAACTTCCAAAAACATGGAATCTGAACAAAACCTCACAGATACTTACAGTTATTAAAGAAATCAAGAAATAAAGCAAACATGATAATAATATTTAAGCAATGCAGCACAATGATACTCTCAGCCATTCTCCAAATTGAAATGGAAAGATGGTCAAAGATTAATGAGATTATAAAATGAATTTAGCAAGCTTATTGTTATCTGAATGTTTATCAGAAACCTCTGAGGTTTTAAGAATTGCATACCTCTAGGAATGCACAAAGTATTGTACACGAAAAAGATACTGGCTCGATATCTTTGGATAAAGGTGGATGAAGAAATTGGATTCTTCAGTGGCAGAAATCTTCTTGGCTCAGCTGTTAGGAGAATCCTGCCATGCATAGACAATATTTTTCAAGTATGGCTATGCTCATGAAATTTTTGCTACACCTTAACCTGAACCATAAAATAACCATTTTAGATGTACAGACAGCATAGCATGCAGAGATTCAAATCAGCCAAATCAGAGATTCAAATCAGTCCAGTGTTTTCGTCTCATCTCTGCGCAATTAAACCCAGAAAACAACATGTATTTTGAACCGTGGTAAGACTGGTATTAGAATCACAAATTGCCTCAGAATTATTAGGTATATGAACAATACAAAGGGCTCCACTTAATTCATATTGCACTTTTCTGTAATTAGCCGCTGTTCCTGTGCCAAAAAGCTAAAAATCCAAATCTGAATAAAGAAAAAAGGAATTACAAACGGCAATAAGAAGCAAGTAGGAATATCCCCATTTAATAGATGAGAGACCAAGGCACTATGAGATAAAAATGACTTGCTTAGAGTTACACTGTCTGTGGCGATACTTCAGGATTTATAAGTTTTCAAACAGAGACAGTGACAGAGCATAAAACTACTATAAACAGTAAAAAGAACCCACAGATTTTACATAATTAAGTACAGCCTACGGTGCTGTAAAGGTTTCTTCCCATTGGAAAGCAAACGAACAGTTCCAGATTTCTTTGCAGATTCATGTCAATTTGAACAGTGCAGTATCTTGGCAATACAAAAACTACTAGATGCAATTAGAACACAAATGGAGAGGGAACATTTCCAAAGTAATCATGAAAATAGTTTATTCCCTCTTCAAAAATGAGTTTCTATGAAGACAGAATTTCAATATTGTCAAAGAGAACAATTTTCACAAACTAGTTGACACTAGTCTGTAATATTCAGGCTTTCTTCACAATGAGGGTGCTGAGACACTGGAACAGGTTGCCCGGGGAACTTGTGAAAGCCCTGTCTCTGCAAGTATTCAGGCGCAGGTTGGATGGGGTGCTGAGCAACCTGATCTAGGGGGAGGTGTCTCTGCCAATGCAGGGGGATCTACATGATCTTTAAGGTCCATTCCAACTCTAGCCATTCTTTGATTTCTCAGTTATCCACACGGAGCCATCCAGCTCATGTCTGACTGTTGCAACACCCTTGCTCTTGCCTTAACTGTAAGTAACTACACTGATTTCTACATCATCATTCTTACTTTCTTCCTTACAAGCAGTTTGTTCTCCTCCTTCTCCCTATTCCTCCCCAGGAACCCCAGTGCACTTTTAAATCCCTCTTCCCAAATACCAGAAAAAGGCATAGAAGTTGCTTCATGAGAAAACCAGGAAACTGAACAAACAACATATTTCTTGTGCACAGTTAAACCTATTATGTTTACAAATAGAGGAAAGCCAGCCAATCAGACTGTGGAAGGCAACTTAATTCTAAACATATTTAGCAGGGATGAACATCTTCCCTGGCTGGCCAGGCAAGTTGCATGCAACTTGTGGACAGAATGCCTATAGTCGCACTTACTGCTTTCCGCCAGTGTGGGCTCGGGGCCCTACACAGTACTGATGGTCAGCCAGGCATGCAGAAGACCCTCACAGCTCCTTGGCGTTCTGAGAACCAGAGTACGTGTGCACTCCTCAGCTGCTAGTACAAAAACTGGTTTTCAGACTGGAGCCCACCTCAAGTCTGAGTAGCTTTTCTTAAGGAAACAAATGTGAGAGTTCCTTTCAAAAAGTTCAGTGGCTATAGTGGCCCTTAGTAAAGGCATAATTTCAGAAAAGATCACATTAAGATGTTAGACCTGTTACTAGCTCCTTAAAATTATTTCAGTTGGGTATTATTTTTTTCTCTTAAGAACTGTGCCAGGAGGCACATTTTTCAATATTGCACTATGCTGGTTTAAATAACTTGCAAATAAGAGGATCACAGTCTTGAATGGAGAACTAGTGACTATTCTGACGTTTGCTTAAAGCAGACTTCAGAAAATCAAGCGAGACAAATATCTTCCATGATTACTGAAGAGATCCTGTTCTTTTCAAAAGTTTAACCAGCTTCACCTAAGTCAGAACAAGTGAGTTAAAACTGAGAAACAGGTAAACTGTGTGCAGAGTTTGTAAAAATTATTCTATGTTACTTCCAACTCCCTTGCATTATAGTATAAGAAGGTAACAACAGAAGAAAAGTTGATGAAAGAGCAGGAGAAGAATCCTTTTGCACAGAGTTGGATGTTTGACATAAAGACAGCGAATAATAATAAATTACTAATCGTCTGTACGCTGTGTTTATTAAAAGCATACCTGGAATGCATTTTAGTACTGTCTTGGGAGGAATGGTTTCAGCAACATTTTATTGTAAAAATAAGTACTTAAGAGTTTCAAGTACTTAAATGTTTCACTGTGTGAACCAAAATTCTTCATTACATGTTAAACACTCCAATGTCTTTTTAGCCATTATGTCACTGTAAGAGCAAAGGTACTGGAAATGTACAGGAATATGTAAACAGACATACCTATGTATTTATATCCATCTGGTGCAAATTTATGGAAAAAGCCAAAGATGTTAAGACTGGCCCATTCTTCTTGACACCCAGTCTTCATATATTTATATACATTAATAAGACTCCCTCTCAGTCTTCTCAAGACTAAACAGCCAAGGTCTCTCAGTCTTTCCTTGTAAGATAGGTGTTCCAGTCCCTTAATCATACTCACCACCCTACAGTGGACTCAAGTAAATCCCCGTCCCTCTTGAACTGAGGAGCCCAGAACTGGACACAATACTCCAGACAATGTCTCACTAGGGCAGAGTAGAGAGGAAGGAAAACCCCTCTCGACCTGCTGGACATACTGTTCTTAACGCACCCAAGGATCCCATTGGCCTCCTTGGCCACAAGGGCACATTGCTATTCCAATTACGCTAATTGAACTTTGAAGCGTACTGATTCTGCCTCAGGCAGAAGTGACACAAATTTTAAAATGGAGGGTGAACAACACTTATAATTTTATCACATTTATTTCTGGTACCACTGAAGTAGAAATTGCATGATCTTGTGGAAAGTTTTACACTATTTAACTTAATGTAAGGTTGGGAAAGCATCTATTACCTTTTAAGAGAGATACTGTTACACTCTCCTTGTCTTTGACTTGCTGCATGCAAACACAAGTAAAAAGTTCTTGTATTACAAAAGAAGAATTTCCTAATTATAGATGAAAACTATCACAAGCCAAGAATTATGTATCTATGTCCTCTTAATCTATCATATGACATTTGCTTTCAGAATGATGCTTTTCACACTGATGTGTATTTTTGTGGGAAAGATGGGCAGTAGCAGGAGAGTGTGTTAGTTTTATTATGTTTGTTATTGTAATGGTATTTCATGACAAGAAAATGATGCATTTGTAAATGAAAAAGTCCTTTCTCCAGTCACACAGCATTGTTTTTGAGAACGCCAACAATACGATAACTTCAAGGGCATCCCACAGACAGTAGTAAGATCATAAGTCACAATAAATTCTCCAAACCTTGTGTAATAAGTCGGTATATTTTTGAAGGCTAGAACATGAGGGTTACTGCAGGATACCCCATTAGAACACTGCAAAGTGGCATAACACAAGAAAACATGTTTTGGGAAAAAAAAAAACAAAACACCTCCTAATTTTAAATTTGCATATTTCTGTTCCATGAAGAGATTCAAATAAATCTGAATTGAAATTTATTAAAACGTATCTCAGATGCAATCTGAAGTCAACAGTGCTGGAATCTCAGGCTTCTGATGAAGTAAAAGCTTTGAAATTTTTAACACATCAGCATCTAAAAAGACCATTTTTACCTTTACACTGTGTTCCCTTCCTACAGGATCTAGGGTTCAAAAATAAGCTGGATAACACCAAGGAATTCTACTGGTACACCAATAATCACAGAATCACAGAATGGTCACTGTTGGAAAGGACCTCTGAGATCACCAAGTCCACCCATCATCATAAAAAAAACCCACAACAATAAACCAAAAACCAACCAAACATAAAAAACTACCACACAACACACCACCTAACTCCACCCCCCAACAAAACCCCAAATACAAACACCACACACACTCCACCAAATAACACCCATAAAAAACCTCCCTGCAACCTTGGCCACTAGGGCATGCCCTGAAATTCCTCATCTACACATTTCTTAAATACCTCCAAGGATGGTGACTCAACCACCTCCCTGAGCAGCCTGCTCCAGTGCCTGAGCACTGTTTCAGTAAATAAATTCTTCCTAATGTCCAACCTAAACCTCCTCTGCTGCAATTTCATGCCATTTACTCTGGTCCTGTCATTATTCACTTGGGAGAACTGGCCAACTCCCATATCCCTACAACCTCCTTTCAGGTAGTTGTAGAGGGCCATGAGGTCTCCCCTCAGACTCCTCCAAACTAAACATCCCGAGTTCCCTCAGCCCCTCCTCATACAACTTGTTCTCCAGACCCTTCACCAGCTTGGTAGCTCTTCTCTGGACATGCTCCAGCACCTCAGTGTCCTTCTTATAGTGAGGGGCCCAGAACTGAACACAGTACTCGAGTTGTGGCCTCACCAGTGCCGAGTACAGGGACCTGATCACCTCCCTACTCCTGCTGGCCACACTATTCCTGATGCAGGCCAGGATGCTGTTGGTCTTATTGGCCACCTGGGCACACTGCTGGCTCATGTTCATCCATCTGTCAACCAGCACCCCTAGGTCCTTTTCTGCTGGGCAGCTCTCCAGCCACTCTTCCCCAAGCCTGTAGGGTTGCCTGGGGTTGTTGTGAACGAAATGCAGGACCCAGCACTTGGACTTACTGAACCTCACACAATTGGCCTTGGCCCATTGATTCAGCCTGTCCAGGCCTTCCTACCCTCAAGCAGATCAACACTCCTGCCCAATCTGGGAATGATCTCCTGGTTTGGCAGTAAGAAGATAAAAACCTCCCGCAGCCATACTAACCTGAGCTCCCCTGCCCAGCCCGGCCACTGCGTCACCCCCCGGGGAGCAGCTGTGCCTGTGGGGAGGAGAGGGCGGGTCAGGTGACCCAAACGGGCCAATCACAGCGCTCCTGCCTGTGGAGCTCACTATAAAATGGCTCCTCGGAGCCCCCTCCCCTGGCTGGGTTGGGCTCTGTTTGTCATCTCTCCCTCTGTTCCAGGTGTTCCTGCACTGTGTTTTGTTAGAAGACCATCTTGCACCAAGACAGATCAGCTCCTCCTGCTTCCCTGAGCAGCACTGGTTTGGCTGCTCCATGTTTTTTTTGCAGACTGTCACTGGGACCCTGGACTTAGACACCCTCACCTGCTGCTGAGGGCAGTTTGGGACTCTGCTGGTTGGGAAGTAATTACCAACTGAGGAGTGTGGCTTCTGTATCTGCATATTCATTTATATATTTGAATATCTTTATATATTTGTTTGTAATTCACCATCATTATTAGTACTGTTTATGATTTCACTGAATCTCTTTCAGTAGTTGTTTTTTTTTTCCTAACCTTAAAGTCTCTATCCTTCATCCCTCTTTTATCTTCCCCTGGGAAGGCAGTATGGGGTTATCAGAGGGCATCTGTCAAATGGTTATGAGTTAAAACTGTGACGAATGGCAATAAATCACACTGTATCACCTGCCAGGCATCAGTATAGCTTTGGTGGTTGCTCATATCTATCTTGAAGCTTTACAGTACCTTTGGGTTGAAGTTACTTGGTTTTGCTTATTTAGATACATAATTTAATTAGTCTCCATGTACATAATTATTTAAGTTTCACTATGTGATTTTGGCTTTTCCAGCGCTGCTTCATCTTGATTTTATTTTTATTGATTGAATATTAAAGATAGAGTATATCCTACAGTATCTCCTTTCCTTTCTCTGTTTCTTTCACATGTACCACTACTTTACCTGAGATGGGTTAAAATTCTTCAGGTGCTGTATTTGTTTGAACTTCTTTGGGGGGAAAAAAAAAGTGCCTTTTCTAGAAATAGCAGGACTTGAAACTCAACTGCTTGTTAAAGTTGTGATTTTCACCTGCCCAGCTGTAATGCTAATTTAGGCAGAAGCCATTTATTTCTGAACATAGAAAGTGTTTGGTGTGACACTGTACAGACTTAAAAAATCATAAAGATCAAGAGAAGCAGTGGACCAAGACCAGGACTAAAAATACCTACTTTCTATTCTTGCTTTATTCAATGACTACAGGAAAGTCAATTGTTTTAATGTATTTTGATGGCTACTTGCTGATTAAAATAATAATATAAGGTTATTTATTTATTTTTACAATAAATATTGTAAAAATACTGTGCCTGTGTTTTATTATGCCTTTCCTAACCAGCGAAAAAAAAAGATTATTAAAAAAACCCACTTTTTCATCACCCTTCTCTTTGCTAGCACATACAAATTACCTCAACAGTTTTACCAGCAGATTCCTCAGCTCCTTGGCTTTTGTGTTAAAACCTCATGTAGAAATATAAGGTCCAGACTTAGGAACATGGAATGACCTGAAAAGCTATGACTAGAGTAGTAGTTTAAAACAATGCCCAGGTCAGAAGCAAAAAAGAAAACTGGTTTACTTTTTTACCTATTGTAAAAAAAAAAAAGTGAAATTATTAAGTTTTAACAAAACACAGGGATTTTAGTTAAATTTTGTAGTAAGTATGTTTTATATATATATATAAATTAAATTTCCTACCAGGCCTTCCTCAGCACAATGGCAACTCAGCAGAGATGTTGTCCAAACAGAATTGTTCAAAGACCTCACAATGGAGAAGAATTTCTGGAACAGAACAAACCCAGGGATTTTAAAGCTCTGATTGCCACCCACACTGCTTCTATGATGTTACATGCTATGGAATCGGCTAGAGAATTGCTTCAGACTGGGAAAAAAAAAAAAAATTCACTGTGACTCAGTGTCATACCTATAGACTACTTCATGGCTGTGCTATAAGTATTAAGTTACTGCTATATTTATCTTGCTTCACTTTATTGTTATAAAGCATATTTCAGAACACTACTTTGGAAATAATCATTGCTTAATTTGATCAAGTGTAACTTTCTGTAGAGATATGTCTCTCATATTACCTGCCTACTCTCTCTCTTTTTTGTCCCAGAAAACTATCACAGTTCTTTTTTCATACCTGCTGCAATAACTCCCATGGCATTGCCACTGACTGAGCTAGGCCCTAATGGTATTTCACTGCATGCACACAAAACAGGAAGGGAATGGATGAAGGTTAGACTAGCTCCTGATCTTCAGTACCTTCACCTCCCCTGCCCCTGAAGGCGCAGCCCTTGGGCAGAGAATGAAGTAGCAGCAGACATGTCCTTCCTCTTACTATAGGAACTGAGGAAAAGGGAAGTAAATGAACAAGAAGGATTACTGGATCAGTTTCTTAGGAGTGGAAATTCTCCTGTCTCCTAAGAAAAGGCCTTTAATTTAAAGGCCTCCTTAAAAAAAGCCAGGGAATGCCAAATATATGGACCCTTGTTTAACCTTAGCTTGGTCTCTATGTATATGAAATACAGTATAGTAGTACTTGGCTGAATGATCTCTTCTGCTTTCCCCACAAAATCAATTGTATGGTGCAAACAGATGATGAGTTCAGGTTGATTAGGCAAACATAAAGTACAATTATAATGATTGAACTCCATTATGACCTTCTAGATGGTCCTCCAGGGATATAAAATTTATGGCTCACTAAAAATTTGCATATTAGGAGTACTTATGACAAAATACTTTCTTTGCCAAGAGCAAACATGTAGGAAGGCAAGAAGGACTGATGCTCGAGGATAGTTTGTTAAACAGTAGAAGAGGGGGTAAACTTGCTAGCAAGAGCTTTAAGGTAAGTGTACTGACATGCTGCTGCTGAACTATAATTTGTTCCAATGGCTATAGACCAAGCCAAAGTGGCAGATCCGGAGAAAAAAAGAGTCACTTCCAGCTTGTGATCTGTTGTCCATGCTATACCAAGCCATGAGAACAAGATGTGGAGAAACAGGAAGAAAGAAACACCTGCTGTTACTGGAAATTAATTTTTTTTTCTAAATATGCAAGCTTGTGGGATTGATCTAGATTGAGATATTTTATGGAACTGGAGAAATACAATATCTGCTTTCTATGTTTGAGTATTTTGTGAATGAAAAGATAATTTTCTGTGTATAAAATGGATTTTTAAAATAAATTTTTTCTATTTTTTTTCTGTTCAGTTATGAATACAAACATACTGGGTTTTATAGTTAGATTTTTTCATTTATTTCAGCTTCAAGAAGTAATATGTATTTTTTCACAGTTTATCTCCTGGGGAAAATTTCCATGAATAAAGCCTTTTGTGGTTGTGGGTGTTTTTTCTGTTTGTTCGGGGTTTGTGTTGTGTTTTTTGTTTTGGTTTTTTTGGGTGGTTTTTTTTGGTGTTTTTTTGGTTGGTTGTTTTTTTGAAACTCTTTATATCAATATTTTACCAGGATACCTACAATGGCTTTACCTGAATTCAAGCAGGATAGCCAATTGCTTTCATCACTGCCTTTTCCTGTCATCCTTTTCAAAGACTGATAAATTAATCCATCTGTAGGGCTACATCCTCTTTTTAAAAATAGTTCTGATCTTTATATAGTACTGTAATTTAAATTAGTACCTAATTCTCTAAAGTCCACAATTTAGGACAGCTCAGAATCTACTGCAGCAACTAATTAAACACTTACTGTAAGGTTAAGTTTTTCATTAAATCAATAGGCCCCTAGTGTCAGTTATAAAGCCCTAATTACTATGCTGTAAATTTAGATTGAATTTGAATTAAGGACTGATTTCAATCTAACCACAGCATGTAAATATTGTAAATTACCAGAATTACAGTTCAATAAAATTGAATGGATTTCACTTTAGATTAAATGCAAATGAGCCTAAGAAAGAAAAACCTGCAGAAATTTCCCAAACATTTGCCCAAGTCTTGCATGTGGTCTGTAGTTTACTGCTTTGGCAAAGAGCATGTCAGCTTCAAAATGCTGCCACCGTTTACACTAACATGCTTTAAATATTTCATTATCTGTTCTGAAAATGAATAAATTTAATCTCTCCCAAGTGATCAAGTAAAATGATGGCTAATGTGCCCACTTACTGTGTTGCTTTAGTTTGATGACTGTATTGTTGTGCTAAAGCACAGTATGAAATCAGGTTATCAGGTTATAACTGGCAGGGATTAAAAAAAAAAAAAAAGCAGGACTGGGAAACACAAAACAACCCGTTTTCAAGGCATGAATCACGCACTTTGAAGATTCAAAAAAAAAGTGTAAAAAATTCAGACAATAGCACTCTAATCAAACAAGAGCAAAATTGAAAATAATTGGGAGTTTGTGGAACTTTCATTCAGCTTCAAACAAGCACTGTATCCACAGGATACTAATAGAATTGGGGAAACAGGCAATATGCTAGGTTACACAGAAAAGGAAAAATTAAAAAATGATTATATCTTGGGCCACACATACAATTACTAAGAGCTTTCTACTCCCCTGCTTACATTATTTTAATATAGAGCACTAGAAACTATAATAGAAGCCTTAAGATGTCCTTTAAAAGTTCATTAAAATAGTGTCTAATTTTTTACACTTTATTCTTCATTAATACAGTTAACTCAGAAAGCAGAATATAAAAGTTTATTGGAAACTACAAATTAAGTATTTAATATTGTCATGAAGGCTCAGAAAAGGCATTGATTAAGGAAATGGATGATGTATTTTGCTATTTTGTGCTTGACAAATGCAGAACATAAACTCAAAACTAGAAAAGAATGAAGGTGTAAATTATAATTGTCCTTCAAGAATAATAAAAGTTATTCTCACTTCTACCAGAAATACAATTATGCCACCTGATTCTTCACTGCAGTAATGGTTTTGTTTCTTTTTTTCAGAATACATTTTATGAGGTCTTTGATCTGTTCATGCCTCACAAAGTTAAACAGTGACAGTATAGTCTGCAGGCACATGCTGTGTGTCTGATAATATACAAGCTGACAGCACTGCACTTTATGTAACTCTTATTTCCTGCAAGTGTTAAAATTATAGATCAAACCATAGAGAAGTATTTTAATGACTTCCTGTCATCAAGAAAGTTAAGAATACTTCAGCTCAACTTCATCAGCTGAGCATGGTAGCCAAAGGTAGTAAGTAATTTACTACATCTGCCCTATGTAGACATTTTACATTAGGAAAATCAAGCCATTCTCTCAAGTGCTCATTTTACCAGCCCACTGGAAAGTTAAATTACTGACTGCAAAGGAAATGATGTTTCACTGAAGTCTGGAGTTTTGCACAAGTGGGATGCATGGGCCAAGTTGCAAATGCAAGAATTACTCCTGACAATTTTCAAGTTACAAAGCATGGCATGTTTATACCACCCACAGCATGTATAGTGTACTGCTAGATATAGGAAAGATGGTAGAATGGGTGAGTAGTTTTATAATTCTCCTTCATGTCTCATAAGGGGCCCTTTTCATAACAGCTTTCCACCTTTATGTTGTTCTCTAGTGGAGAGAAAACATTCCCTGTTTGGATTCTACTGTTCACAGAATCACAGAATCTTAGGGGTTGGAAGGGACCTCGAAAGATCATCTAGTCCAACCCCCCTGCCAGAGCAGGATCATCTAGAGCACATCACACAGGAACATGTCCAGGCGGGTTTTGAATGTCTCCAGCAAAGGAGACTCCACAGCCTCTCTGGGCAGCCTGTTCCAGTGCTCTGTCACTCTCACAGGAAAGAAGTTCTTCCTGATGTTTATGTGGAACCTCCTATGTTCCAGGTTGTACCCATTGCCCCTAGTCCTATCACTAGACATCACTGTAAAAAGCCTGTCTCCATCTTCCTGACACTCGCCCTTAACATATTTGTAAACACTGATGAGGTCACCCCTCAGTCTCCTCTTCTCCAAGCTAAAGAGACCCATAAGGGAGATGTTCCACTCCCTTAATCATCTCTGTGGCTCTGTGCTGGACTCTTTCAAGCAGTTCCCTGTCCTTCTGGAACTGAGGGGCCCAGAACTGGACACAATATTCCAGATACAGCCTCACCAAGGCAGAATAGAGGGGGAGGAGAAGCTCCCTCGACCTACTAACCACACCCTTTCTAATACACCCCAGGATGCCATTGGCCTTCTTGGCTACAAGGGCACATTGCTGGCTCGTGGTCATCCTCCTGTCCACCAGGACCCCCAGGTCCCTTTCTCCTACACTGCTCTCCAGCAGGTTAGCCCCCAGCCTCTACTGGTACATCGGGTTGTTCTTCCCCAGATGCAAGACTCCACACTTGCCCTTGTTGGATTTCATCAAGTTTCTCCCTGCCCAACTCTCCAGCCTGTCTAGATCTCGCTGAATGGCAGCACAGCCTTCTGGTGTGTCAGCCACTCCTCCCAGTTTAGTGTCATCAGCAAACTTGCTGAGGGGACACCCTGTTCCCTCATCCAGGTTGTTGATGAAAATATTGAACAGTACCAGTCTGGCTTCCAGGCTGCCAAGCACACCATGCTTACTCCTTTAGGCTAGAAGAGCTGCATGGGACTCCACTTGAGCGAGGGTAAGCAGAAAATAATAATGACTGATGAAATAAATGGCTACCTGTTCAAATTCACAGAAGTAATTACTTGGATTTTACTCTCTAAACTTCAATTGATTTCACATTTCCAGAGCTGGGATTCAGGTGAAGTTTGGAAATAACAGAAATTTCTGGGGAACAGCAGTGCTGTTCGAGATAATTTGTGTTCTGTAAAGTTTGTTTTCCATGAAAAAACTACAGTTAAACAGTCAGATTAGCTAGACACCAATAAACTAGCCATGCTATAGGCTTGTGCTTTGACACCTCATCAGTGTTTTAATATAAAAGACACTTTTTGAAAACAGTCTGATGGTGAAATGGAAGACTTCTTTCAGACAGGAAATTTTAGATTTGATTTTTCACTTTGCACAGTTTAAAGATTAATGACAGCTCATTATCAGCTTGTGACCAAGTCTCAGCCTCTTATAAAAATGCTCTGCCACCTTGCATGGTGAAGAATTTATTCTTTTATCCTATCTTAAGGAGCAATGAAATTAAATTGAAATTTAATTTCTGTTATTCTTTGTAAAGTTTTAGCTGCTTGGAATTTCAGTGTTCAGATCTGCAATTCTTCCAGTTAAATGGCTTATGGAATGTTTGAATTTTTACTTCATTTTACTGTATGATATCCATGGTAGCTGGTGTCAAATCAAAAAAATTAGAACTGTACAGCCTAAATAAATACCATTAAGATACACTGCTTACAGTGTATGGATTGCAGAACAGAAGGATGGATTTAAAAAAGAAAATCAGTAACTGAAAATGCTCTTAATGGTGTGATTTCTCGAGAGAAACTTTAGGGATTCGAAGACTTTTCTTAGCAATTTATTCGTGAAATGAACGGAATCTCAGGATACATTAGGTTGAAAGGGATCACAGGATGTCATCTACCCCATTCCCCATCTCCCAAGTTATAACATGTTTCTCAGGACTTTATCCAGTCCAATTTTGAAAATCTGACGCACACTGATCAACAGCATTGCCCTTCCTGCCCGATGAAAAGAACTTCTTTACATCAGCTGGGAACTTCCTTTGCTGCTGACAACTACCTCTTGTCCTTTTACTATGCACCTCTGAGATGCGTTTCCATGCTCTTTACCATGATATAGCTGAGAACAGTAATTAGATCCTCTTCTACCCTTCTCTTCCACAAGCTAAGAAGAAACTCACTTTTCTCACCTTCCCTTCATATATCATCTTCAGTTTGCTATTCTGTCTTGCAGCTGGGGGACAGAACTGGACACAAGTCTTGAATATTAAGGAATAATCACTTCCCTCAACCTGCTGGATATGCTGCTCCCCAGTATGTGGTAAGCCTTCAATGCTACAAGGTCATAACAAAACGAAAACCTTTTTTATCTGAGAAGCTGTGATTAATGGTCATTTATCTGGATATGGAAAAAATGGCAAGGTAAGTGACAACAGCTTGACCCTGCTCTGTTTCATTTATCAAGCACAGGATTTGACTTACCAATGGGAATCAGTCCTATAATTTTTTACTGCAGAAGTCCAGATTTATTTTTTTTTAGTACACCATCATTAAATATTGAAATATCTATTGCTAACATATAGTTCATAATTTTGTTTTATTGTTGTAAAGTGAATTTTTCATGTTCTATGAAAAATATCTAGCTCCAAATGTGAATCTTCCATGAATAGCAAGCATATAAAACCCTAACTATTGTTACTGAAAATACTAGACAGCATGCTTGTAATGGTTTTGGAATGCTATTTGAAAATGCAACTGTTAAAAAAAAAAGAATAAAGCAAACAAGCACCCAGCAGTCTTAGACAAAGGTAGCAGTAGAAATGCTATTTTTCCAATATATATATATTTTTAGTAACAGTTACTATGGATTTGAATTAAAATATACTTTAGGATAGGCATTAATTGAGCACACAAGCAAAAAGCACTGATGTTCTTTTCTGTCAGCTTTGGTTTATCTATGCATCTTAACATTTAACTTTACTGCATGCAAAACTGAGAAAAGCATGCATAAAAATATACAGAGCATTACTTATTTATACATAAAACCTTTATTCTATTTTGTTATTTTAGATTAAATCTTGTTTCAATTCTATTCTCTCAGGGAAGCACTAACAGTTTGAGCTCAGCGTGAAAGCCATCAAACACTTGAGCAGAAATTTAGATTGGGCAATTTTGCCTGGTGAAGTAGAAAAGGACACGTGGAATGGCAGAGAACAGAATGGCTTATGGAAAGGCAGATGTTTTAATAACTTGTTGTCTAGTGGGAGCCTCAAATATCTACATTTAAACACTACAATATATTAAAGGGCATTGCTGGTGGGGAGGGTATACTTCTTTACCATAAGAATCAGTGTAAATGTGCATATTTAACATGTGCACAGACTTTTATACAATGTTTATTTTACATTTGAAATTAGGATTAACTGGCAAGCATTAAAAGTAATTACCTCAGACTTCAAAATTTGGCTCAGTTCTGCATTGTAAAATACAGCAGGTCAGAGCCTAGAGAATTTTCAGTCTAGATTTTTGACTTGGACTTACCTCCCTGTGTGAGTGGGCTGGTAAGATACTTGGTATCTCCTGCCTACTAAGATCCTTTTTGTTTCAATGTATCAATCTCCTGTAAATTCACACTGGGTTCTAAAGTATGTTTATCCTTAAGCACATTGCTGGAAATTTGCAATGAAATTACCTAGGAAAATGTCTGGAAACAAGCTAGAAACCTCCTGGGTTAATTTCTTTACAGAACAAATCTCTCAGAATGTCTGGAAACAGCACGTTAACTCAAGTTCACTCTGGCTGCATAATTTACAACCTGGCAGAATTAAGATGACAAGGGAAGAAAAATTTTATTAATAAGCTAGCTTCCCATATGTTCATGAACAACTGGGTCCTATTAAAGAACAATGAAGGCCTTGTCACTTGACTTTTGGAGATATGACACTAGTATTTATATATTGTTTGGTGACAGAGAACTCCTAATTGACGTCACCTTTCACATTTGTCATCTCATACGCTGTCTGTATTTTCTAGAAAAATCAGACTATGTTCTACTTATGGATATGAAAACACGTTAGGTATATCAAACAGAAACAGGAAATAAAAGCTATTAAAATATATCAAATATTGAGGGTTTCATTTATAGTTTATCAGATATGTGTATGCATTAAACAGACAGATGGAAATGTTTCTATAGATATGGTGACAAGTGAAATTGGGGGTAATAGTGAAAGTTAATGGCTTATAGAGTATACTAGAATGATTTTAAAGGTCAGTAGTTTAAAATAGATTTGACTTTGTAATAATATTTACTTGATAGTAATTACTGGACAGATGCAATAAAAATCTGCATAAATGGAAACCAAATAAAGTATTGCAAGCTTTTTGTCTCTGCACACTTTCAGTGACATTTTAAATTCTTTTTTAGGGAATGGATTGCCAGTTAGGGATAGTAGGTCCTGTAGTGTAAAGAGAAATGAAGACTTGACTGTGTAAGCTTAATGCAATATCTTAATACAGAGAGATCACTTCTGGATCAGGAAGTCCTTGAGCTAAGTATTACTGGAAATAAAATAATAAAAAAAGGAAAACAAAAATGTCCCCTTTTCTTTTTTTCTTCTCATGTTTTCTTTTCTTCCCAACTGTTATGTAGGTCTCTGGTATTTGACCCCACAGAAACAGTATGTCAGGCCAGGTGGATTTCATGTCTGTCTATTCATGTTCTTATAACCTAGTGGTAACAGACACAGTGTACAGGCTTACACAGGAATCAGATGAGAAGGACAAAAAAGCAACAGCGAGCTGCAGCAAGGAAAAGAGGGCAAGGACATAGGAGCTGAAAACATGTAGGAGAGGAAACTCAGGACCAGGTTGTACAGGCCTTATATAATCTATTAGAGACAATCCTTGAGGATTTATCTTGCTCTATGAGTAAGAAAACTGTAGAAACTAGGTATTATAAAGAGACCTTTCTTATGCTTTTGTTCAAGAGGACAACGCAAACAAGGTTCTCCATGTTTCTGTAAAATCTTTCTATAAACTTCACAAGCACTTTGTGCTGCATTGCTTCCAATAGAGAAAGCAGCCTCGAATTGCTGCTTGCTGCTGAACAGCACGCAGACTGCTGCTGAAAAAATAATTCTGCACCTCAAAGCTTCACTCCTTTTTCAAACCCTCCTTTGTTGGATGGGAGTCTAGTTGGCAAGATTGCTTTCAATCCTCTTGTTTCAGGAAAAAAATAATAATCTAGGGTTGTTGATCAATTAATAAGAAAAATGATGGAAGGAAACAAATGACAGATAGTCTGCAGTAATAACAACCAAACACCTTAGTTAAAATAGCTCTGAAATAGTCAGGCCTGCTTTTGGGAGCTGCTGAAATAACATCTGCCTCACTTTATCCTCCATTTCAATTTAATATTCGTAGTGCTAGTGTTGCCTATATCATCAATGTCAAAAACTAAAAAGTCTTATCTTCAACTTTCATTCCAATGCTTCAAAAGAGCTTTGAATTTGCATCTTACTCTAGGGAAGATGTAGTTTTAAAACATTTTTGCCCAGCTTGCTCCATTAATTTCTGAGGAAAATGCACCTACTGCTGTGAATATGACAGTTCTCAACCTTGGTGTTTTTACAGGATGTCCCTCCCCAGGGAACGACCAACACCATTCTGACTTACCCTGCTGGAACTGCACCTCCTGCTGGGTAATCAGCTACTGCAGCACTAAGGGAGAGACCTCAGTATGATTAACTGAATGCCCCTTGTGAATGCTGAGGAAAAGGAGAACAGCAAGTTTTCTAGGGGGAAAAAGTGCTTTCAGTAATCATCTATTTTCAATTCAAGCAGCTAACTTACAGTTGCATGGAGTTGCTCCATTACCAGCAGCACTTAGTATTTTATATATCTCAGTAAGATTTAACTTAAAATAATATTCATCCCACCTATCAAATATATTTTTCTCCCAATTATTTCTGTGAGTCAAGAACAAAATGCATTTTGTAATGATTCTCTGACTCAGGTAAACCTGATTTTCTATTACTTTAGGCCAAAGCCACTGACAAGGGCACAAAAAGGATTATTTTTCAGCAGTTTTCAGCTCAGCTACATCAGCAGCTAATGCCATCTATGATGCAGAGTGATCCTGACCTAAAGCCCTCCTCATTGTTAATGTTCCTCACATCTCAGATATGCCTTAGTGGCAAAAAAATATTCTATAGCCATCTTCTGAGCATCAAGAAAAAATATTCTTTTACTATTCTCTGAATTTTATGCTTTTAGTCATTGCTCCCTGAGTTGTTTCCCATGCACTATCACATGAAGAAAGTACATTTTATATAGTCTGTGGTGGCAATTTGGTATATTGCTTTATTATACGCAGACTGTCAAATAAAAACTCTTGATACTCTAATTAAAAATAGCAAAAATAAAACCCAAGTGCAGAAGCCAGAAGTGAAACAAAGAAAAGAAAACTACAATTGCTCTGCCAAAGAGCAAATAAAACAAAAGTTCATTGTTATTGACTGCTATTCACATAAAGATCATTTTCTTCATCATCAGCAAAAAAGCATGCAGACTTTAAACTGAAAATTTCATTTATAGTTGAATTTATTGTTTGAATTTTATATAATTACATTTAAAGTGAATAATTCTTTAGTTTAAGAATTCTTCAGTCATTCTTTAAAAGGAAAAAACCCTTGATTTCTTTTTAGAAGTTTTCATAAATCGTTTTGATACTATTTGCATTATTTACTTAAATATGTATTTTAGTAATAGGATACCAATGCCACACAGCAGGGACATTCTCCATTTTGTCAAGTGTTCTCTTTAACCAAAAGCTGCATTATTTTAAATTTTTACCATTTTTGATTGTGCTGTATTATGGTGACTGTCACCAAAACCACCATGATATACCTCACAAGCGTCTCTCAGTTAGTGAAGAACTATCATTCTGTTTTAAACATGGAAAAGCCAAGATACATAGAAGTGTGAAGAGGTTTGCAAGGTATTCTGAGGCTGAGATAAGACAAGAAAACAAACCTTTTTGTAATTCTGCTGGTTGATTACTCTAATAAAGATGAACTGAGTATAAAAAGAAACCTTTAGTGTTCTAGCTTTAAAGTAATCTGATTACTCAGTAAATGTAGGTGGTTATTGTAAACAAGTCTTTAGATCTCAGAAGAGAAGCTTAGCTGAAAGAGCCCCTTTCTCTTTGGTTGGTTGTTTGTGGCTGCTGTCACAACTTTTGTTTTTTCACTAGGCAAAACAATCTACTCATGAATATGCTCCCATTCACTCTGAATCTACCTGCTGTGAAGAGACCTTTAAAATCATCATCAAACTGCTGCAGTTGCAACAATTAAAAGAACTAATAGGTAATTGAGAGTTTTAAAGATCTATTTCTACAAAAAAACCCCAGAAAACTGTAGTGAGATTACTTGAAAAAGCTGGTGAGGATTTTTTGAAAAAAAAAAAAATCCTCAAGTATGGAGGTGGCAATGTTGTTTTGATATTTGTGTTATTATTTATATAACACTTCATTAGGATAGATAGAGAAGTTACATAATAGAGGTTGGCTCTACACATCAGATGTACTTTTCAAAAAACAAATATGGAAGGATTCTATCCAGCCTTCATGATAATGAACATTATAAAAATATGGTATAGTTTACAGAAGAACTGTGGACGCATAAGCCATATACACAAAATCAAAACTGAGTAATATCCAAGGAGCTGACCAATGAAAAGATTTTAAGATTTCACATTTCATAACAGATGTTGTGTTATAAACAATGTGTGACTTCACTGGAGTTGGGAAGAGATACCTTTTTAATACACCAGACATGCTGTAAAGGGTGGCAGAGAGAGTAACTGAAGGTTTGCTAAGTTTGATGTGGCAGGATTCATTGAAAGAGTGAATACAAAGAGACTGAGTAAGAGTTTTAGTTATGTGGATGAATGAATCCTTTGCAGAGATCTTTCTGCAAGACCAGTAAAACTTTGACATAGCCTCTTTCCACCCTCTTGTCTGCTATGTACTATGAAGATATCATTTGGTCCATCAAAAATCCTGTTTAAAGTATTCATTCTCCACATTCTACGTGCAAATAAAAAATTAAATTTGACAACAGTTAGGTTGCAACTGTCTGAGACCAATTCCTGTCACACACACCAATATCATCTCATAATTCTGTTGAACTCTGCCACCCACCTGTCTGTCTTGCTTTCACTACCATGTCCCATTTGTTCCTTGAACTTTTCTGTATTTCCAGCTCTCACTCTCTCCATTATGTCTTGCTTGGTATTCAGTCTAATACATTTTAAGTAAGTCAGACATAAAGTAGATACAGAAGAAGTCACAGAACAGGATATGACACACCACTTTCTAGTTCCTTTACAGCTGTGAACCTGAGAGATAAAATGGAGTAAGACTCTAATGCCTTGTTGACATTTTTGGAGCTTAAGAATCTTGCATACCTTGATATACCACAATACATTCTGCCTAGTATGATCCTGTATAATTTATACTAGTAAATTTAATAATTAAAAGATTGGTGTAATATCTATTAGCTGTTAAAGCCAAGAACATTCAGAGGAGCACCACCTTTTTGACATGATACGTTCTCTAGACTGTGATAGGAGTAGTACTAGGTTTCATCTTCTTATGACAGATTATTATAAACTATTTCATAAATATTGTTAAATGTGGATTCTTAAAATAACCATCTGAATTAATAACTGATTCTACTTTGAGTTAGCGTTTGGACTAGGGCCTCCTAAGGTCCCGTTCTACCTGAATTATCCTTTAATCTTAACAAAGCTATATTTTTCAGTTCTGTACTAGGCCAAGACCAAAGCAGACAGTCACTTCTTTTTTTGGAACTGTTCACATTTTCACATTTCCTCAAGGCAGTAAGTACTTAATTGTTCTCTATACACTTTGTGTATTTGCCTTCCCCAAAATGAAATAAATAGTTATTTTTCTCTTCCTTTCTCAATCATTATTTGCCCCACTTGCCTTATTCTATATTTATTGTTTCTTAATTGTCTCATCTAAATCCTCAGCTCTTTTCTAGTTGCAAACTCCATTTCACTGAGTAACTTCAGTCAGTCAAAACCACTTTACTAATACCAGATTCATCATTCCATCCAAGTCACAATTCCTTACTTCTGGTGACCACTAAGAATAATATTTTTTAATTATTTTTAAAAAATATTTTATCTTATTTACACTTACATGTGTTTCATCATCTGATTGCCTATTTTGATTCCATCATCTGTATCTTTATTTCCACTGAACCCTCTATATAAAAGACATTCTTACAGAAATAGGCCATGCAGTTATTGCTGTGCAGTAAACGCTATTCCTGTTCAGAACTCACTGTAATATTCATGGAAAACTACCAGAAGATAAAGGGCAAGCTAGTAACTGGTCACATTCTATTTGAATGATAAAAATAAGGTGGTATTTTCTCTCTGTTGTGATTGTTCTATCTACCTGTCAGATGTGTTTTTAGCGTGTATTTAAGCTTTCTGGTGTATGGACTGTCTTTTACTTCAACTGAAACTTACAGTGATCACTAAACACCATTGCATTACACAAGCTAACAATATCAGGATGGCTCACAAGGTGAGGAAGAGATGTTCAGATAGGCTACACAGTCACATAGCAATTATTACTGGATATTTGTAGATACAAGTAACTAAGAATTATTTATACTGGTAATTATAAATGAGTCAGTAAAAAGAAAAAAAAAGAAAAACAAGAAATATTCCAACCAAAAAGAAAAAAAAAGAAGTATACTTGACAACACAGTGAAATTAGTATATTTCTTAGTTACGGGTAAACTTACACAACTAAAGGAGTATATCATAAAAGGCACTGCTATGTTACATTATACCATAAATAAATTTAAAGGAAATTCTTTAAAGCTCATATATTTGACACTTTCTGTCAATAGAATGCCTGAAAAAAATCTTGGCCCACAAATCTTCATGGAAATTAAACCTTTGCTTTCTCCTCCTGCTAGATCTAGAAACACAACATATGCTGCCACTTGTCATTCATTTCAGGGTCAGCCGAAACCCAGCTGACCTGCTCTGAGATCACCATTAACTTTTAGAACGTGTTTATTGATTTTCATAAAATGGATTTAACAAAGCACAAGTGAGCAGATGAGGATAAACCTCTGCAATTACAGTTTTGAGTTAAGATGAAAATATTCTGATACGTTTGGATACAGTGGCCTCTGTGGCCTTGTATCATTATATCCTTTTGCCATTAAGGTGATGATCCATCTGTGAAAATGGTGAGTCACCTTAAATTAGAAATACATCTAGTATTTACATTAATTCCTTTGTAAACTGTTTTTATCCTCATAGCAACTGCTGGATGTGACCACAGGGGGGGTTTTTTGGCTCATTGATTAAACTGTTTCAAAACAGTGCTCTACTACATAGCATTTAGCATTTCAAGCAGGACTGTGAACACAGGTTACTAAAAGTCAGCTTCCTCTAAAAGCAGGAATTACTGATAGCATGCACAGTAGATCTCTACCTTCTGTCTCTGTACTATAGTTCTCATGTCACCTGTTGCTCTAGGCATAGTGATGTCTGATGACATAACTCTGTCATGTTCATAAACTCAGCGTGGTGCTTTACACTAAAAGTTAAGCAGTAAATGAAGAGAAGGTGTTGGCATCCCTCAGTTTTCTAGAGATACATCTGCAGTTGCAGCACAAACATAAGATCAAAGCAATGATCAAGAGAAAAGAGCAGCTGAGCTTATGTAACTAAGTAAGGAAAGGAAGGAAAAAAGAGTAAGGCAGAAGGTAAAAAACATTTTGCAGTAGTGGAATTATTTCACAAGATTTCTAAAATGCTGTGGACTACACTATTAAATATATATTTTTACTTGCAACAGACATAGCAATAATACACAATTAGATACCTATATAGTTACACTTTATCTTTCGTAGACTGTAAAAGTTGGGGGGAAATGTTAAATGCTTCTATTACATATGACATACATTCATATATTGCTGACAAAGAAATGGAAAATAAGTTCCATAAGGTACTAGAAATATGAACATCAGGTGTGATCTGTTATGGCTTAAGCTGGTATCAATACCCAGTTGGAAATAAGCTTTGATGTGTAAGAAAAAATTATGGGTTGACTCAGAACACTTTAAGAAAATAACTAGTGAAGGCTAAGTCTGTGCAAGTGTTTTACAGTCAAAGCAGCCCTAACAAAATGTGAACTTCTGATTCTGATGTGAAATATCTAGTATCTTAGTTGATCACACTGCAGAAGCAAAAAGTATTTCCCTTGGTGTTGAAAGAGAGAAGCAAAACACCGAAGATTAATCCTAAACTAGGTGTCACTGCTGAAAACCAAGTTCACAAACATAAGATTTTAATAATTTAACTGAGATAAATGCAATAGCCCATCTCTGCTCAAGTAATACATTTGACTAAACAACCATTTGGGAATATTACAGGCTTGTCTGGAGCACCTGTTTATGGAGCATATGTAAATGATTTAAAGAAGGAAATTAAAAATTTGCAGTGACACATTCTAAGCAAAAGTGTAAAAGTAAATTATGAGAGTCTTTAAATTATTTTCATAGAGAGGAAAAAAACCAAAAAAGCCTCTAAGAACTTTAACATTTCCTATTAGTATCTTCTTGTTATACTGCCAGTTGTAATTTCCTAAATAAATAGTAAAGGCTTTGGGTGAAAAAAACCAAAACAAAACAAATATGAAAATGTGGGCTCT